>NC_084469.1:52084792-52384792 GCF_027409185.1 Cynocephalus volans
GTTGTTACAAAATTGCCTTTTTTGTTTAACTTTATTTAGTTCCTAGTCACATAATAATATTTTAATTGGCTGCTTATGATTGGCTGAGGTTTTGTTTCTGTCTGACATAAGTATTTACTGGAAATAAGTTAAGATCCACTTTTGCAGTCGTGCGTGGCCCAAATTAAGTTTTGCTTTTGTTGCAGTTTAAGCAAGGTCAAGGTTATTTTTAAGGCCCGGTTGGTTTTATTTGCTCAGAGATTTTTCAGGCCAAGTCTCCATTTAAATTTGCTTTAACACACTCAACACAGAACGCTCCTGTGACTAAATGTGTAGGGTTTTTTCTCCACACCCCAAGCAAGTCTCCAGTGGACACCAACTGGGAGTCCTGTAATTCAATTCGTTTCTGACATTACCTACCTGGAGTAGACAGAAGGTTAGAGAGAGAGAAAGGATGAGGGGTAGGGCTCGGGCTGGGGACTAATGCTAGTGTCAGAAGTCAGGGTTAGGGGTTACGGTCTTTGCGCCTCTGCCTTAGGCCGGCTCTCTCTGTGTTTGTCTCGGGGAAGGGGCTGCAGTTCTGTCACATTCTCTTTGGGCCCCTCTCCCTGCCGCTCTCTTTCCCCATTTCTCCCTCTTTCGCTCTGTGTCTGCACATCTTCCTCCTTTCTCCCTTGTGATTCCTCCTTCTCACTGCACACTGTGTCCCTTAATCTCTCTCTGGCTCCCCATCAATCAGATTCATGTCTGTCTCCTCTCTCACTTGGTGGCATCTCCCCACTATGTACTCCCTTTCTCTTTTCCAGTCTCTCTCCCGCCACCTCTGCCCTTTAGCCACTTTCCCATTTATCACCCACCCTCTGCATATCCCATGTCTGTTAGTCCCCCGGTCCTCAGCAGCCCCAGTCTCTGAGTCCTACCTCTCTGTCCCTCCCCTAGGCCTGTTATCTTCTTCCCTTCATCCACCCCTCAACCCTGACCCATTCCCAGCTCCTTATTTATCCTTATGTCCTTTTGGCCCTTATTTGTATTCACCTTGACCATCTATCCACCTGTCCTTATTATTAACTTCCCCCCAATTCTATCTCTGTGCCTAGATTCTTTCCCCATAAGCTCCATGCCCAGTGAGCTGTGTCCCACTCTGTCTCCCCCTGTAAGCTCTGTCCCCAACCCAGCTCATGCCCCACCTGACTTCTCCCTCTGCCACCTCTTCTTGTTCCCAGATGTTTCCCGTGCAAATTATCCACCCCCAGCCTGCCTACTGTATCCATGCGCCCTTCCTACCTGCTCCAGGAGCTGCATTCCAGCTTCCTCTCCACCCTCAGACGCTCCCACTCCTTACTTGCCTTTCTGCCCCATCCCCCTCGTCTTTTCAGCCCTCCATGCCTGACAGTTTAGCACCCCTCTCACTGTACATCCATAAGTTAATTTTGTCCAAGTGCTAAAATTAGTGAGAGTTAAAGTCTTGTTCTCTGTATACTGACTCCAAGCAGACTATCACCACCATGGAATGAATTTCTGGGTAAAAAAGGTAAATCTAAAAATTTTGAAAACAATTTTAGATTATCAATCCATTTTATTGTTGCTATAAATAGTAGCTAATTTTCAGATTTATTATCAGGTGGATCAGTAATTCCTCACCAGTGTCAGCTGCCAGGAAACCCCTTCCCCTGATGTCACCACACTGCCTGAGGACACATGGAAGAGATGGCCTCCACCAATGGGCACACTGAAGGAGGTCACTCACCTGTCTATGTCCATGAAAATGGAATTCTAGGACATACTTTTCAATAAAATGTTCTCAAGAAAAAATAACTTTTACGCAGTTCATGATTTCAGAAAATTTCAGATATTCTTCCGTTTCAGCTACTGAAATAGTTGTGCAAGTGTGGCAGTAGCAAGTACATGTGTGTGTGACGGTGGAATGCAGGAGTGTGTCTTCTGCATGGGTGTGTGACCCTGACCAGGAATGTGGACAAATGGACATGACACTGAACCATATTGGCCAGTAGATTGATCAAATCTTAACAGTAGAAGGACAGTAATGGAGAGTGGCTGCAAGGCCCTGGGAGTGTCCTAATGTTAAAAGAGGTAAGTGTGGGGGGACACTACAGGAAGGATGTCTGGGAGCCACTGCTGTGTAGATGGGAATTGTGGAGGAGGAATCCAGTGAGGTCGGTGAGCTGCCAGGTGTTTTCTGGGTGTGGTGAACTGACTCTTGTTCAAATCTGGGGATGGCTGGAGAGTAGCAGGGCGACACAGGAGAGGCTCTGAGGGCTGGGGGTGAATTGCTTGGTGATAGCAGAAAGAAGATGTGGTATATTGTTGATGAGTGCGGTGACTCTGAGCAATCCCCAGGGGAGGCCAGGGAGGAATACTGTGAGTTTGGTGATGGTCTAGTGACATGTGGATCAGGAAATGTGCAATAATGTGAAGATAGTGATGCTGGAGGTGAATGTGGAGAGCCTCTGGGGAGTCTGGAAGGTAAACCAGTCTTGCTAGAGAAGAGCCACCCATGGTAGGAGAGGTGAGTGAGAAGCTGGGTGAGCCTGGCATGTGGTTTGCAGAGTCAGGGCTAGGGGACCCCTCATGGGAGGATCCAGACGTGACCCCACTCTTGTCAGATGCAGACATGGCTAGGAAACCTGCAGCTCCCTTCCCCTTTCCTGACTCCAGAAATGGAGGACAGTGTGTAGTGTGTGGTGTGAGGCGTGTGCCCATTAAAGAAATATTAGCATAAAAAAATGACACAGAGATTCACTTACTCAAGTGTTTTACCTTTGCCTCCTCTGAATCTGCTTCTGGGCCGCAGGACGCTGTAAGCAAAAGGGGCAAGCAGCTCAGACAAACTGTTCTGGTAGCTGCTCTCCTCTGAGAGAGTCTGAGCAGAAAGAAGCCCTGGTGGGTCAAGTATCCGTGGACGTGGCCCGGGAAGGGGAAAGGGGAGGAGCAAGGGAAGGGGCAGAGCTGAGCACCTTCATCCCCCGGACTGTCCACCAGACTCCACCCAATAGAAACTTGCTCTCCGGACTTGATTTTTATGGTTAAATATATCAAGCATTTAAGGAAAGAATTTAGACTCTTGGGATAAAAAAAATTAGAAAAAAAATTTTTTTTCCATTTCAAAATTTTAAATAATATTTGAATCAATTCCCACATTGTTGTAGCCAAACGGTAAATTACTGGTGCTATTCTTCTTTCTTTTGCAGTGGTTAATATCTCTCTATAAAGCAGATCTTTTCCTTTTCCCAGCTCTTTCCTTATTATGATGACAGAATCAAGGATATTTTTTGTCCCATGCATTATAAACAGCACCGTAATTCTTTTCGGATGCCAAAATTGTCTCAGTTTGTGCAGTGGGATCCTTTACATTCTGGTTTTTGTATCTTCTTGAAATGTCCCATCTATTCTTGATGACTTCCTTACTGTCTGCATCAACAAGTTATTTCAGAGCCACCTGGTACTTTTGCTTCCCCAGACCTGTAATCAACCATTTCTCCAAGGTGCCTGCTTCCTTCATGTGGTGAATGGTGTTTAGAAACAAATGTCTTGTACTACTTTCTCTAGTTCACACTTACTGTATCTTTGACCATCTGTATTTCTTTTATTTTTTTCTTAATGCACATGGCCATGAAAAGATCTATATTTTTAACTTCATTCTTTCTCAGAGAAAACTATGGTTCCTTCCCCCAAATCAATGTATGTTGTCATTAGCTCAGACCGACAACACAAAGTAGAAATAGCTCCATCTTACAATACAAAATTACAGAATATGAATATTTTAGTTTGACGAGAGTTTGAATGATGTGATGAGTGTCTTTTTTGTATACTAAGGAGGTAACTGGTAGCTGGGATCTCCTGGACAGCCCAGGATGAGGTTGCCAGGGCAGCCAACCAAGTGATCAGAGGGTTGATACTTTCAGCCCTTTCCACCCTGTCCTCTCTGGGGAGAGAAAAGGAGCTGGAAGTTGAGTTAATCACTAATGGCCAATGATCTAACCAACTGCAAATGTGTGGTGCTGCCTCCATAAAAAACTGTAATCAATGGGATTTGGAGAGCTTCCGGGTTGGTGAACACAACCCGGGTTGGTTGAGGTGCTGAGAGGTCACAAAAGCTCTGCACCCCCTTCCCCATATCTTGCCCTTTCTTCCATTTGGCCGTTATTGAGTTGTATCCTTTCATAATAAACCTATAATCTAGTAAGTACAGATATACAGGGTTTTTTAGTTCTGTGAGCCGTTTTAGCAAATTATCAAACCGAAGGAGAGGTTGTGGGAACCTGGTCCGCCAGTCAGAAGCACAAGTGACAACCTAGACTTGCAACTGGCATCTGAAGGGGGGTAGTTATGTGGGACTGAGCCCTTAACCTTGTGGACCTGTGAAGAAACTGAGGCATGATTTAAACAACAGAGTTTATTTGAGCCAAAATGAGTAACTGCAGCCTGGGAAATGCTTCTAGTTGCCTTGAGAAGCTCTTTGGAGAACAAAGAAGAAATTTGGGAGTATGAAGGGAAAAGGACCAATCAGAAAGGGAGGTGGCTACAAAAGCTGTCTGTCAAACATCACCATTGGTGCTAGCATCTTTAGCGTGTCTTGGCAGTAAGGTATTGGTTGTAACAGTCTGTGAGATGGTCCTCAGCTAGAGATTTTTCAGTTTGACAGGAGTAATATAGAATAACAGTCAACAGATGGTCGACAGATGTGCGGGCTATTATTCTTCCAGGAAGTTGCAACACGTGTGATAGATTGTAAGAGTTCAAAACTGCAGGATTATGCCTGATTGCAAGAGTTCAAAATTCAGGGTGCTTTTGGATGAGACATGCTTGAAGTTCAAGCTGAAATGGCCTCCCAACTCCAATTTAGGTGCCTTGACCAGACTGTTGCCATTTTCTTTCATCAACCTGTAAGGTCTGCTCTAACTCCAGGCAGTTAGTGTCATAATCCAATTGAGAACACCCAGCTGGCATCTGCAGAGAACTGGAGGTTGCTTGGTGTGAAAAACCCCTACCCATTTGGAGTATAGAAGCGGTCTGTGAGTAGGAAGAAATAGTTTGTGCTTACAATGTCTTTAGAAGGCATTTCTTGCTAACCTATTTTAAACTTTTTGCCTATATTTTCTTCTAATATTTGTGTTGCTTTTCCTTTGACATTTATTATTTTATATCAGGTTAATTCATGACTTTTTGGATGATGTGAAGTCAGAATCTAAGTATTTTTCTTTAAATTAATAGCAACTGGTCATATGTAATTTTTACATATTCCGTCGTTCCCACTAATCTGAAATTTTGTCTTCATTAAACCATAATTGCACAAACTTTAATTGCTCATGTTTTCTATCTTCACCTTTGCTTCTAGGGTATGTCTCTGTACCTCTGAGATCATCACATTCTTTTAAATTAATATAGATTTATACTATGTTTGGAATTGACTTCAGCATTGTGAGAAAATATTGATTATTTTTATAATTCTACATTTTCTGCCTGTCTTTGAGAGTTTTTTCAGATGAAATTTAGAATCCTTGGTTCGGGTGTGGTCAGGTTGTGAAGGGGGCTGGGCTGAGACTGGAGGGGGCTTGGGTATAGGATGGGTGTTAGGATTGGGGTAGGAATGAGTGTGGTGTGGGAACCAGGGATAGTACTGAGGTCCAGGATGTGGGTCTCTTCTGGGGATGTGGATTGGGAGTTACTATGATGGAGTCAGGTATGGAGATGAGGCAGGGCATGGCGATAGGGATGAGGCTTAGGTTGGGGGAGGGATGGGGTCCAAGTGGTGGATGGGATTGGAGATGGGCTCAGGTGGGAATAGGGATCTGTCCTCCTTACCTAGTATGCAGCATTGGGGAGCCATGGCTCTGGCTGGGCTGCTGTGGAGTAGATGGGTGATCAGCAGATCTCAGCAGGTCCTTTTTATCTTTAGAGATGAGCTGGTGATGTCACTGGATCTCCTGCCCTCCTGCACAGCCTGCAGAGACATACTTATCCCTGGGACATGGGTAGATGCCAGGCAGTCTGTCTGCCCCTGGAGACCTGACATCAGATTCTTCTCATCCCCAATATTAAGGCCACATTTGCAACAGGCAAGTGAAGATGGTCATTGGAGCAAATTCACAAATTTGCAATATCCAACACCAGCTTTTCCATCAGACCTTACTGAGTCTTTGACTTTCCCTATACTCTCTTGCACACTGCTAAACCTTTCCAAGGGGCCCCCTGGCACCTGACCTCACAACCCAAGCCCAGGATTAGAATGCGGGAACTCCTAACTAAATGACAGCTGTTGTTTTTCAGGGGAACAAAACTATTAGTCAGTGTTAGTTAATGAAATTATCTTTATTTATTTATTAATATTACTTATTTTTTTACATTCTATGATGTTGCGGAGCAGTTGTGGGGGAAGGGGAGAGGGGAAAGGGGGAGGAAATAGGATGGAAGAAGGAGGAAGGCGGAAGGGCAGGATCGAGGCCTGTGGCACCCCCTCATTCCTGCATGGGAGACCAAGGGGCTTCCAGCGGTGGCTTGGTCATTGCTGGGCTGGTTGCAGGTGTCAGTGGGGTGTGGCTGAGGCCCTCGGCCCCCACCCTTGGGACTGGTTGCAGGTGTTGGGGGGCATGGCTGAGGTCCCCAGCCCTCCCTCCTCCCTGGCTTGGTAGTCCAGGGGACTTCTGGTCCTTCTAGGTTTTATAGGTGTTCTTTGGTGATATGAGACCTTTACTAGTTAATATCAAACTTTGTCTCTGGTCTGTTGGTATTTTGTTTTTTCTTTCAATTCTGTGTTGGATTATTTGCTGTTCCCACCACATAAACTCTGCACTGGAACTAATTTGTTGTCCTTTGCCTACTTCTAAAATGTGGGAACTTCCTATTGGGAACAGTGATTGAGCTCTGTGGTTGAGCTAAATTGTTGCTCTGCAGCTGATTCCCTGGGGAAGGTTTTCTGTGCAGCTCAGGTTTTAATGGTTGACTTTATAGGTGCTTCCAGAACTCATGAGATCTGGTGCACCTGGGTTGTATAGAAACACTGGTCTGGGCCCAAATCTTCTCAGCAAACTGCACCCCCTGCAGTTCTACATTCCCGACCAGTCTTCACTGAGTGGTCCTATGCTGATAGGGGGGCAGATAAGCTGTCCTTGCTGTGTCCCAGTGTTCTCCCAGTGGGTCCATCTCTCCCACCTCCCGTACTTCAAACACTTCCCATGGGATGAGCCCTATGCTGGTGAGTGGCTCCTTTTTTCAGCTGTTGTGACTCCTTGCTCCCATTTGGGTCCACGGGAGCCCTACCGGGAGTCCTGCTGACCCAGGGGCCACCAAGGCCTTCTTCTCCCATGCAGCCTCCATGCAACTCCATCCAAAGGGCACAGCTGCAGCTTCTGCCAGCTCCTGCTCTGTGTGCTCACCAGCTCCAGCCTTGAAGTGGCCGTGGCTTGAAACAGTCAGAACGGTCCTTTCTCTCATTGTGGCTTCCCCCACCCCCATGTACTCTGTAGGTCTCTCCTTCTCTTCCCCTGAGCTCCAGGGGCCCCAGCTTGGCTGCTGTTGCTCTTCAACAGCTGTAAACTGGTTGACCTGTGGGAGAGAGTGGTGCTGGGGACCGTCTACTTTGCCATCTTGACCTGAAGCCTCCGAAATTGTTTTTAAAAATTAGGAATTTCCAGCTCTAATGATGTTAGTCAAGAGGGTGACATGTCAGAAGGATGGATCACAAAACCCAAACGTGTGAAAGGCCGTTGGGGACTCCCAGGACTCCTGGTCTCCTTCTCTGTCTCTTCATTAATGGGCATTGATTCAGGAGCAAATGTTCATTTAGCACCTTCAATGCTCCCAGGTTTTGTTTCAGGTACTGGTGAAGTGGTAGTGAATGGAACATTCCAAAGTCACAATTTTTATGAAGTTTATGAGAGAAGGAAGCAAGAGAAAGAGAAGACAATGGGGAAATTAAAGAACCTTTGTTTTGGTTGTTCTGGTCTATGCCATTATCAATATTACTTGTCTGTAAAGCTTTGTAGGAGAAATTCCACAACCATCGTGAGATTATCAAAGGCATTTTCCTTAACATGTTTGTTGAGACAGATGGGTGTGTGTTTTCCTCTGAGCAGAGCCACTTTGGGGTCAGGAAGTGGGGAGAAGGCGAACGGGCTGTATATGTGAGGGCTCAAGTGGGGTCAGTTCTGTGTGAGGACAGCGAGGCACCCCTCCCCCCGCAGCTGCTGCAGGAAGCTCACGGGCCACACCCCAGCATGGACAAGCCTGTTTTCTCCAGGGCCAGGAAAGAGGACCTGCATCCTGTAGGCAGCCAGTCACCTCTACACACCCTTCCTGCCTTTGGAAAGTCACAGCCACCCATGTCTCTGCTTCACCAGGGAGCCTCCAGCACCCACTCCCCTGACCCCTTCCCTCCCGAGCCCAGGCACAGGCTCAGTCTGCCCCATGAACTGCGCCCATTCCAGATGTGAATCAGTGCAAGGGACCAAGAAAGCAGGAATGGCGAGTGGCCATCCTGTGAGGTGGTAGCCACATCCATGTCCAGACCCAGCGGGAGCCAAGGACTCAGGAGAATCTTCTCCAGCATCTTACCACACTCCCTGTACCGCAGCTGATGACCCAGTAGAGCTGACAAAATCAGAAGGCTACGACTGATCCTCTGAATTTGAAATGCTATTCTTAGTGAATCAAGAGGTGGCTGACATCCTAGAACTATACATAAACACCAGTAAAGCTGGAAACTGGAGATTGAAACACAGCCACAAAATAAGATCACATAGTCACCATCTGCTTCCAATCAAAAAACACCAAAATTAGCCAAAAGAATAAAAGTCTGCCTCCCACATTCCTACTTCAAAACTCTCATATGAATGTATCTAATTAATAGGCTCTCATTTGCATCCAATGTTTGCAACGAAGTCTATCAATACTTGAAGGAAATCTCTGAGCCCTCGTCATGGGTCTGGTTGGGAGCCCAGCTCTGGAACCAGACAGGCCTGTGTCACGATCAGGCTCTGCAAGATAATTGTTGGGTAACCATGCAGAGGTTGTTACTGAACTCAGGTCTGGCTGCCCGTCCCCTTGAGATGGAAATAAAAAAAACTCAGACATCAAATGGTTGGTATTAGAAAAGCAGATGTATTCAGCTGAAGGAGAGGGTAGGCTATCCCATTTCAAAGATTTAGATTTACTGAGGGGTTTTTAAAGGAAGAATTGAGGGAATGGAATGTGGGAGGTGAAAAGCAGTAGAGCAGGAGATGTGAGTTATGAGGGGTCCATTTGTATGGGTCAAGGACAAGGTCTCAACAAAGTCTCATCTGGTTTCTGTTGTCATCTTCAGGACCCTGCAAGATTTTGATTTGCTTGCTGACTCCTGCTCTCTGCAGAGGGGCTTCTGTTGACCAAAGCCTGATGGTCAGGCCTGATCCCTGCCCTGGTAGAATCCTCCATATAATATAGAGAATTAGGAGCCTATATGTCATAGAGGGCTGGAGGAGCAGACTCTAGGCTGAGCCTCCAGGAATGAAGCCGGAATAATCTGCTGAGCTGTGTCCCAGGATCCGAATGCTACTGGTGCAGCCCCAACAGCTTCTCAGCAATTCAAAGCTATTGCCTGGACATGGGATAGTGCTGTGGTAACTCTGGTGATGCTATGGCTGTGCTGCTCAGAGTTTCAAATGCATCCAGAACCCCAGCTGCAAGGCCTTCTGCAAGCTCCCATCCCTTGCAGATGGGAAGGCCATGAAAGGGGGTGGGATGGATGCCAAGTGTCTATCCACCACATCCTGCACACCCTCCATGGCTCCTCGTTGCCCCTGACTTATTCCAGCTCCTTATTATAACCCAAATGTCTCCCCTGCCTTAACCCCAATCTCCCCTAGCTGCAGGCCTCACAACTTTCTCCCTGCTTTCTGTGCCTTGTACACATCCACGTGCCCCGGGGTTCAGGCACGACGGGTCTTTTCTGACCCCCTCCCCACTCTCTTCATGTGCATCCTCTTTATTCTCCAGCTTTCAGTTTAAATGTCACCCCTCTGGAAACCTTCCTGCACCCCGAGGTCAGCCACCCTATTACAGCCTGGTAGCATCTTGGATGTCTTCTGCCAACAATGAAATGTATAAGCTCATTCTCAAATTCATATGAAATTTCAAGGGACCCAGAATAGCTGCATGGGTATTTGACACAGGGTTGTCCAGCCTCAAAGCCTCATTACTGTCAGATCATGGGCTTTTCATGTCCTTGGAGCCCTGGATTAGTCCCCACTGTCCTCCCACCAGCACAGCCTCTGAGACCTACCTGCCCTGTCATATCTTCCACCACTTTCTTGCCCTGGATCTAACTCATATCTCTCCCTGGTTCTGTCCCTGAGAGACCAGGCTCCAGGCCAAGGCGAGCTGACTGTGCTGGGCTCTTATCACACAGCATTTTCTGGCTTTGCTGCCAAGGCAGACAATCAAGTATCAAGTCTTTGTTGTGGTTTCCATCATGGTCAGAGAGAAGGGAATGAATCATTTCAGTGACCCAATTGATCAAGGGCTTTGTATTTAGTTGAACCAGAGAAACTTCCACTCACAAGTGGGTGGTAATCACAGTCATACTATAAAGTTAAGACACTCAGAGCAAGCATCATCCCAGCAGCAGAGATAATCAAACCAATTGGATTGGTGAGCTCCACTAATGTGGACAGTTCCTTCTGCTTTTTTTCATTTTTTCTGCCAATCAAACTGTTTATACTTAGCTTTTTTCTTTCTTTCTTTCTTTTTTTGTATTTGGCAAAATATACAAACAAAAATAAAAATGTACTACTGCAGCCATCTTGAAGTGTACAGTTCAGTGGCACGTAGTGCATTCATGATGTGCAAGCTCTACCACTATCTAGTTGCAGAACATTTTCATCACCTCAGAAGAAAACCCTGCACTCGTTAGTAGTCATTGCTCATTCCACCCTCTTCTCAACCCCTAGAAACCACTGATATGCTTTCTTTCTCTATGTATTTGCGTATTTGGGATATTTCATACAAATAGTGGTGCTTTGTGTCTGCCTCCTTTCACTTAGCACAGTGCTTTCATGGTTCATTCATGTTGTAGCACGTGCCATTACTTCGTTCCTTCTTATGGCAAATAATATTTCATTGTATGAATATACCATGGTTTGTTCATTCATTCATAAGTTGATGGACATTTGGAATTTTCCCACCTTGGGGCTATTGTAAATAATGCTACTTTAACCATCTGTGTACAAGTTTTTGTTTCAACAGCTGTTTTCAGTTCTTTGGGGTCAGGAGTCAAATTGCTTGTTCACATGACAAGTTTATGTTTAACTTATTGAGTAACAGAGAAACTGCTTTCTATCTAACTTGTTACATGTTTATCACATTATCTTATAACCCTTTTTATTTCTGTAAGGTCAATAGTAATGTCTATGCTTTCACTTCTGATTTTATTAATTTGATTTTATTAATTCTTTTTTCCTTCAATCTACCAATTTTCTTGATGTTAAAGAAAAATGAACCTTTATGTTTATTGATTTTAATCTATTGTTTTTCAGTTCTCTAATTCATGTGTCTCTTATTATTCTTTCCTGCTGCTAGCTTTGGGTTTAGTTTGCTTCTCCTTTCTAGTTCCTTAACACGTAAGTTTAGAGTAATAGTTTGTGATCTTTTTTTTTTATTGCAGGATTTCCAACTGCAAGTTTCTCTGAGTACTGTTTTTGCTGCATCGTATGAGTTTTAGTATGTTGTGTTTACCTTTTCATTTATTCTGCAGCACTTTAAAATTTCTCTTTTGAATTATTCTTTGGCCCATTGGTTGTTTAAGACAGTGTTGTTTAATTTCCATGAATTTTTAATTTGCTGGCTTTTTTTCTATTATTGATTTCTTGTTTTATTCTACTGTGGTCAGAGGAGATTGTATAACATTATTATTTTTAAATGTATTGAGACTTGTTTTGTGGTGTGACATGTGGTCCCTGTTTCATGAATGTTCCATGAGCATTTGAGAAGAATGTGTATTATGTTGCTGGGTGGAGTGTTCTGTACATGTCTGTCAGGTCTAATGGTTTATGTTTTTCAAACACTCTACTTCTTTACTGATCATATGTCTAGATGTTCTATACATTACTGAAAGTGTAGTATTGAATTCTCCAATTGTGGTGGAACTATCTATTTCTCACTAAAATCCTCTGTTTTTCTTCATACATTTCATGGTTTCATTGTTTGGCTAATATATGTTCATAATTGTTATATCTTCTTAATGGAGTGGTACTTTTTATCAATGCGTATTGTCCTTTATCTCTTGTAACTATTTTTTTATTTAAAGCCTATTTTGTCTGATATTAGTATAACTACCCTAGCTGTCATTTGATTATTATTTGTGTAGAATGCATTTTTCTCTCCTTTCACTTGTAATATACTTGTATCTTTGAATCTAAAGTGAGACTCTTGTGGACATAATATAGTTCCATCATGTGCTTTTTTTTAACTTTATTTTTTTCATTGTACATGTTTGTGGAATACAGTTCGTTGTTTTAGTACATGCATACATTGTAGTGATCTAATCAGAATAGTGAGCATATCTACCACCTAAACATTTAGCAATTCTTTGTGGTTATAACATTCCAGATCCTCTTTTCTGGCTATCTTGAAAAATATACAATACAATATTATTAGCTATTGTCAACCTAGGGCACCAGAACTTATTCTTCCTATCTGACTGTAACTTAGTCACTTGGTATCGGTCTGCCAACCTTTCCCAGTCCCCTCTCCCCCCTCCCTTTCCCTGGCTCTAGCAACCACTATTCTACTCTCTATTTCTCTCTTTTTAATTTATTATTTTTAATTGACCCATGATAATTGTATATATTTATGAAGTACAATGTGATATTTGAGTACATTCATATTGTGTGCAATGATCGTATCAGGGTTCTCAGTATATCTGTCACCTCGAACACTTGTCACTTCTTTGTGTTAGGAACATTCCACATCATCTTGACTAGCTCTTCAAAGATACACAGCACTTGGTTGTTAACTGCAGTCTCCCTATATTACTACAGAACCCTAGATTCCCATTCTTCCTATCTTTGGAATATTTTGTATCCACTGACCACCCTCTACGCATCCCTTTCCCCCCACCAGTCTCTGGTAACCACTATTCTACTCTCTCCTTCTATGAGATCAACTTTTTTAGCTTCCACATAGGAGTGAGAACATGTGGTATTTCTCTTTCTGTGCCTGGCTTATTTAATGCAACATAATTTTCTCCAAGCTCATCCATATTGCTGCAAATGCAGAATTTCATTCTTTTTATGGCTGAGTAGTATTCCATTGTGTATATATACCACATTTTCTTTATCCAGTCATCCTTGAAAGGACTTTTAGGTTGGTTCCAATTCTTGGCTATTGTAAATAGAGCTGTGATGAACATGGGAGTGCAGGTGTCCCTACGACTTGATTTCCATTCCTTGGGACACATACCCAGCAGTGGGATTGCTGGATCATGTGGTAGTTCTGCCTGTCCTTGTTTCAGAAATCTTCCTACTGTTTTCCATAGTGGCTGCACTAATTTAGATTCCCACCAACAATGTATAAGTATTCCCCTCTCTCCACATCCTCACTAGCATTTGTTATTTTCTGTCTTTTTCATAATAGCCATTCTAACTGGGGTGAGATGATATCTCGTTGTGGTTTTGATTTGCATTTCTCTGATGATTAGCAATGTTGAGCATTTTTTCATGTCTGTTTGCCATTTGTATGGCTTTTTTCAAAAAATGTCTGTTCAGTTCCTTTGCCCACTTTTAAATGGGATTATTTGTTTTATTACTATTGAGTTGTTTGAGTTCTTTGTATATTCTACATACTATTCCCTTGTCAGATGTATAGTTTTGCAAATATTTTCTCCCATTCTGCAGTTTGTTTTATCACTCTGTTGATTGTTTCCTTTGCTGTGCAGAGGCTTTTTAGTTTGATAAAATCCTATTTGTTAAATTTTGTTTTTGTTCCCTGTGCTTCTGAAGTCATATTCATAATGCCTTTGCCCAGACGTATGTCCTGAAGTGTTTCGCCTATGTTTTTTTCTAGAAGTATTATAGTCTCAGGTCTTACATTTAAGTCTTTAATTTATTTTGGGTTGATTTTGGTATATGGTGAAAGATATGGGTCTAGTATCATTCTTCTGCATATGGATCTCCAATTTTCCCAGCACCATTTATTGAAGAGACTGTCCTTTCCCCAGTGTATTGTTCTTGGCTCCTTTGTCAAAAATCAGTTGGCTGTAGGTATGTGGATTTATTCCTGAATTCTCTATTCTGTTCCATTGGTCTATTCTATGTGTCTGTTTTTTTGTGCCAGTATCATGATGTTTTGATCACTATTACTTTGTAGTATATTTTGAAGTTGGGAGTGTGATACCTCTTGCTTTGTTCCTTTTGCTCAGGATTGCTTTGGCTATTCAGGGTCTCTTGTTGTTCCCCATAAATTTTTGAATTGTTTTTTTTTTTTTTTCTGTTTCTGTGACGTATGTAATTGTTAGTTTGATGGGGATTGCACTGAATCTGTAGATCACTTTGGGTAGTGTGATGGCTAATTCTAGGTGTCAACTTGATTAGATTAAGGAATACCAAGAAACCTGATAAAACTATCTTTTTTAGGTGTGTCCATGAGGGTGTTTCCAGAAAGATTAGCATTTGGGCCTGAGTGGATTGGGTGGGAAAGATCCACCCTCAGTATGGGTCCACTGGGGGCCTGGAGATAAAAAATGGAGAAAAAGGGCAACTCATTCTCTATCCACTGGAGCTAAGATACACTCTGCTCTCTTGTCCATGGACATCAGAACTCCAGACTCTTCAGCTTTTGGGTTTCAGGACTTACACTAAGGGCACCATTGGCTTCCCTGGTTCTGAGGCCTTCAGACTTGGACTAAGCCATGCTACTGGCATCCAGTTTGCAGACAACCTATTGTGTGACTCCTCAGCTTTCACAATCACGTGAGCCAATTCCCCTAATAAATCCCCTCTTATATATTTATATACATATCCTGTTGGTTCTGTCTCTCTGGAGAACCTTGACTAATACAGTTAGTATGGTCATTTTGACAATATTGTATTTTCCAGTCCACGAGCATGGGATGTCTTTCCTTTGTGTGTGTGTGTGTCTTTAATTTCTTTAATCAGTGTTTTATAGTTTTTATTGCAGAGATCTTTCACTTCCTTGGTTTACTCCTAGGTATTTTATTTTTATTTTTTTGTTGCTGTTGTAAATTTCTTTTTTTGCTAGTTGATTGTTGGTTATTAGAAATGCTACTGATTTTTGCATGCTCGTTTTGTATCTTACAACTTTACAGAATTTGTTTATCAGATCTAAGAGTTTTTTGGCAGAGTCTCTAGGTTTCTCTCTATATAAAATTACATCATCTGCAAACAGGGATAACTTGACTTCCTCCTTTCCAATTTGATGCCCTTTATTTCTTTCTCTTGTCTAATTGCTCTGGCTAGAACTTCCAATATTATGTTGAATAAAAGTGGGGAGAGTGGGCATCCTTGTCTTGTTTCTGTTCTTAGGGGGAAAGCTTTCAGCTTTTCCCATTCAGTATAATATTAGCTGTGGGTTTGTCATATGTAGCCTTTATTGTATTAAGATGCTTTCCTTCTATACCTAATTTGTTGAGAATCTTTATCATAAAGGGATGTTGAACTTTATCAAATGCTTTTTCTGCATCTATTGAGGTGGTCATATGTTTTTTTTTTCTTTCATACTGTTGATGTGAAGTATTACATTTATTGATTTGCATAAGTTGAACAATCTTTGTATCCCCGGGATAAATTCTACTTGATCATGATGTATAATCTTTTGTGATGTGCTGTTGGATTCAGTTTGCTAGTATTTTACTGAGGATTTTTGCATCTGTGTTCATTAGCGATTTGGCCTGTAGTTTTGTTTTTTTGTTGTATCCTTGCCTGATTTCAGTATCAGGGTAATGCTGGCCTCCTGATATGAGTTTGGAAAAATTCCATCCACTTTAGTTTTTTGAAATAGTTTAGGAAGTTAGGAAGTACTGTATTAGTTCTTTAAATCTTTGTTGAATTTCAGCAGTACAGCCATCTGGTCCTGGGCCTTTCTTTGTTGGGAGACTTTATTACTGATTCAATCTTGTTACTTGTTATTGGTCTATTTAAGTTTTCTATTTCTTGTTGGTTCAGTGTTGGTAAGTCATTTTGTTTCCAGGAATTTGCCCATTTGTTCTAGATTTTCATAGTTATTGTCATGCTGTTGTTCACAACAGTTTCTGATGATAGTTTGTATTTTGGTACTATCTTTTGTAATGTTGCCATTTTCATTTCTGATTTTATTTATTTGGATCTTTTCTCTTTTTTTTTTTTTAGTCTGGCTAATGGTTTGTTAATTTTGTTTATCTTTTCAAAGAACCAACTTTTTGTTTGATTGATTCTTTTGTATTGCATTTTTAGTCTCAATTTCATTTATTTGTGCTCTGATTTTATTTCTTTTCTACTACTTATTTTGGGATTAGTTTGTTCTTGTTTTCCTAGTTCATTGAAGTGCATTGTTAGGTTGTTTATTTGAAATCTTTCTATTTTTTTAATGTAGGCTTTTATTTCTATGAACTTTCCTCCTAGACTGCCTTGGCTGTATCTTATAGGTTTTGGTGTGTTGTGTTGCTGTCTTCATTAACTTCGAACATTTTTAAAAATTTCCTTCTTAACCTCATCTCTGATCCATTAGTCATTCAAGAGCATGTTGTTTAATTTCCGTGTGTTTGTGGAGTTTTGCAAGTTCCTCTCGTTATTGATGTCTAGTTTTACTTCACTATGGTCAGAAAAAATACTTGATATGATTTTTTAAAACTTGTTGAGACTTATTTTGTGGCCTAACATATGGCCAATACTAGAGAATGTTCCATGTGCTGATGAAAATAATGTGTATTCTGCAGCTGTTGGATGAAATGCTCTGTATATGTCTGTTAGGTCCATCTGATCTATGGTGTCATTTAAATCTAATGTTTCCTTGCTGATCTTCTGATCTCTCTAGTGCTGAAAATGGGTGTTAAAGTCCTCAACTATTATTTTGTTGGTGTCTATCTCTCTCTTTAGCTTTGATAATATGTGCTTTATATATCTGGGTGCTCCCATGTTGGGTGCATAAACATTTATACTGGCTATATCCTTTTCCTTTATTGATCCCTGAATCCTATAGTGCTTTTCTTTGTCTCTCCATACAGATTTTGATTTAAAGTCTGTATTATCTGATATAAATATATCTACTTCTGTTGTCTTTTGATTTCCATTTGCATGGAATATCTTTTTCCATTCCTTCACTTTCAGTCTATGGGTGTTTTTGTAGGTAAGGCATGTTTCTTGTAGGCAGCATATAAATGGGTCATTTTTAAAAATCCATTCAACCAGTCTGTGTCTTTTAATTGGAGTATTTAGTCTTTTTACATTCAAGGTCATTATTGATATGTGAGCTCTTACTCTGTCATTTCGTAGGTTGTTTTTTGATTGTTTTGTGTATCCTTTGTTCCTTTCTTCCTCTCTTAATGTTTATCCTTGCAATTTGGTGGTTTTCTGTATTGATAAGGTTTGATCCTTTCTCTTTCTAATTTGTGTATCTACTCTACCAGTAAGTTTTATATTTTCAGATATTTTCATGATGGTTATTATTGCTCGTTCTCTTCTAGATTTAGAACTCACCTAAGCTTTTCTTGTAAGGCTGGTCTGGCAGTGATGAATTCCCTTAACTTTTGCTTCTCTTAGAAAGAGTTTATTTCTCACTTATTTCTGAAGGATAACCTTGCTAGGTATAGGATTCTTAGCTGCCAGTTTTTTCTTTCAGTATTTTGAATATATCATCCCATTTTTCTCCTGGCCTGTAGGATTCTGCTGAGAAGTTTTCTGTTAGTCTAATGGAGATTCCCTTATAAGTGACTGATGTTGTTCTCTTGCTCTTTTTAGAATTCTTTCTTTAACTTTGGATAGTTTGACTACAATGTATCTGGGAGATGACCTATTTGAGCTGTATCTATTTAGGAAGCTTTGAGCTTCCTGGATGTGGGTGTTTGCATCTTTCCCACAACTAGGGAAGATTTCAGCTATTGTTTCTTTAAATAGGTTGTCAATATCTTTTTTGTTTTCTTCTTCTGGAATGCCTGTAAGTCAAATATTTGTTTGCTTAATAGTATCCCATAGATCTTGTAGGTATTGTTCATTCTTTTTTATCCTTTTTTTCTTTTCTTTTTTGATCTTCCTGTGTTATTTGAAAACTGCTATCTTCAAGATCAAAAATTCTTTCTTCTGTTTAATCTGATCTGTTATTAAGACTCTTGGATGTACTTTTTATTTCATTCAATTAATTCTTCAATTCCAAGATTTCTGCCTGATTTTTTAAATGATGTCTATCTCTTTGAAGATCTTAATTTCTCATTCAAATTGTGAATTGTTTTTCTAATTTTGTTGAACTGTTTGTCTACATTCTCTTGTTCCCTTAAGATCATTAATTTGAACTCCTTTTCTGGCAAGTTGGCAATTTCCAATTCTTTGGGATTAGTTACTGGAGGATTATTGTTTGGTGGTGTCATTTTACCTTGTTTTTTCATGTGTCTTGTTTCTCTGCATTGATATATGTGCATCTTGTGGAACAGTCACCTTTTTTGAGTTTGTAGAGTGGCTTGTGTGGGAAAAGACTTTCACCTGTAAATTCATCTTAAGGTGCCAGTTGGGTAGAGTGCAATGGCTTTGTTCGAGATGGATGCAGTAGCGTAGACTCTGTGTGGTTTCTTTAGCTGTAATCTTCTTTTGTTATGTTCGTGAGTGATTCAATCGACCTATGCTTTGGAGGTTTCTGGCAGTGGTGGCACAGCTTTGCTGGGGGAAGGAGCACTAAGTTGGTTCATAGGCCAGGAGTGTGCACATGCATGCTGGGGGTCAGTCATCTCAGAAGCTGACTCACTGGGGATGTGGTTGCTGAATTTATTCTCAGGCTGGTGGTTTGAGTGTATGGCATGGCAGGGTCTCCAGGACCAGTTTGCCAGTGGCATGATCACTATGCTGCTTCTCTGACCAGGGGTGGGCTTGCCAGGAGCATGTCAGCCAAGTTGTTTCTCACTCAGATTCATGTGTGTGTGATGGCTCAAAGACTTGGGGGTGGGTCCTCCAGGGGTATAATACCTGAGCTGTTTCTCTGAGCCAGGGTCATGGGTATGCTTTGGCTTGGCTAGCTGAGTGTGGGTCTTCTGGTGGCCCTTCTTGGGGCCTGATATTTCCTTTTGTGATTCAGGAGCTGGACTGCCAAGGGCAGAGCTGCTGAGCCGCATCTCAGGAAGTGGGCAAGGCCTCTAGGCTAGCCTGCAGTGAGAGTGCTCATCCAGTTGTTTCTGGGTGATGGGCAGGGCCACTAGGAAGGACTTCAGTGAGGAGGTCTGTCCAGCCACTTTTCAGACTATTAGTAAGGATGCTAGGCAGGCCTGCAGTGAAGTGGCCCATCCAGCTGCTTCTGGGGCTGGGCAGGGTCAGTAGGAAGGCCTGCAGTGGGGGCTGGTGCAGCTTCTACTGGATCTGTTGGCAAGGCCACTGGAAGGGACTGTTCAGGACAGAATTGCCTTGCTGCTTCTCCAGGAGGGGCTGATGTGCTTTATTTCCTCTGGCCTGAGGGTATATTTATTAGGGTAGAGACCTGCGAGCTGTTTTTCTGGGTTGGGGGCTCAGGTGCATACAACTCAGTCACCTGGTGGGGCTGGGGGTAGGAGGAGAAATGGAGGGTTGGTCCACCAGAGGGGGGTCTGCTTGTTTGATCTCTGTCCAGGGACATAGGGGTGCATCAGTTCAGCATTAGGGTTGGCTTCTCAGACTGCAGAACTAGAATCCTAGTCACTGTGAGCCCAGGCTTCGAGCAGCCAGGATCAGGACATTATAGCCTCTCTTGTGAGTATGCTGGGATGAGGGCAGTGCCTTAAGGTTGGGGAAGTGCCATGACTACTGGTCCAAGGGCAGGGTGTGGTCCCATAACAGCTCTGGTTTCAAGGTGGCACCATCTTTCATTGGCTTGAGTCATGAAGGTTGGGGGTGGGGAGTGCACAGTTTGTGCTAGTGTTCTAAAGTGATGCAGTATGTGTATTCTAGGCTGCTCCCCATACTTGGCTTTGGGTTTGTCCTGCCAAAGCATCTCTGGGCCTCTGTGATGAGGATGGGGGGTTGGTGTGAGTCCTCTGCCTACCTTTTCACCACAAGAGAAAATTCTTCCTGCACTGATCCCAGTATGGAGACATGGTGGCTGAGGCTGTGTGCCTCTCTCCTCCCTATGCTGCCATCCTGGGCTTCCATTTTTATGGGGATCTCACCAGCCCCCTGCTGCACTCCTATGCTCTCCCACAGATGCTGCCATCAGTATTTAGCTGTCTGTTAGTTGCTCTGGTCCTTTTCTGTGGGAGGGATGCACCTGGGCACCTCTAGTATGCCTTCTTTCCCTACCTCTCTATCTTACTGTATTTCCTGTATTTTGAATTGAGGGAGATTTTCTTTAGGCAGTAGTGCACATTCTTAACAATCCAACTGTGGATTTCTGAGCCAGGGCACATCATGTGTTTTTAAATCCATTTTTTCAATCTCTGCCTTTTAATTGAAGAGTGTAACGGTTAAATGGTTATATTTGAAGTAATTACTGATAAGGAAACTACTTCTGCCCTTTTGCTATTTGTTTTCTATGTCTTATACCTTTTTTCCTCATTCCTCCATAACTGTTTTCTTTTGCATTATATTGGGTTTTTGTAGTGTACTGTTTTCACTTTATTCTTGATTTATTTTTTGCATTTTTAATGTTATTTTCTTAATAATTACACTATGGATCACAACTAACATCTTAAATTTATAACAATCTAGTTGAAATTAATGCCAACTGAACTTTAGAAGTATACAACAACTGTGATTTTATACAGCTCCATCCCTCCCACTTTAAATTGTTATTGTCACAAGTTATATCTTTATACATTGCATGCCCACTAATATAGATTTATAATTATCATTATGCATTTATATTTTAGTCATATAGGAAAAAAAGGAGATGCAAATCCAAAGTGAAAAAAATACTGGCTGTTATGTTTATCTATGCATTTACCTTTAAAGTGTTATTTCCTCATATGGCTACAAATTACTGTCTAGTGCTCTTTCATTCACTCTGAAAGTCTGCTTTGAGCATTTTTTTATGGAGTAGGTCTGCACACATCAAATTCTCTCAGCTTTTTAAAATATGGAAATGTCTTAATTTCTCTTTCATTTTATAAGGGTAGATAGTTTTGCTGGATCTTGGTTGACAATCCTTCTTTTCTCTCAGCATTTTAAACACATCATTTCACTACCCTCAGGACGCCATCGTTTCTGAGGGGAAATTGGCTATTACCCTTACGGAAAACCTCTTCAACGTGATGAGTCATTTCTATTGCTTTCAAGATTCTCTCTGTTTGGCTTTTGATGGCTTATTTATAATGTGTCTTGGTACAGATCTCTTTGAGTTTATACTGCTTGGACTTCACCGAGCTACTTAGATATGTAAGTTCGTGTATTTCATCAAGTTTGGGGAGTTTTCAGTCATTATTTCTTCAAATATTCTTTATGCCCCTCTTTCTCATTCCCCTCCTTTCGTGACTCTTGTTTTTATGTACTGGTATGTTTGATGGTGTCCCACAAGTTTCTTCAGCTATGTTAATGGGGGGTTTTTTCACTATTTTTTCTTTCTGTGTTTTTGACTGCATAAAGCAATTGATTCATCTTCAAGTCTCCTGACTCTTTCTTCTGCCTGTTCACATTGCTGTTGAATTCCTCATTAAAATTTTCATTTGTTATTAAAATTTTCAGGTCCAAAATTTCTATTTGGTTTCTGAAAGAGTTTGGATGTGTTGTCCCCACCAAAACTCATATGGAAATTTGATCCCCAATGTGACAGAGCTGGAAGCCATTTGAGTCATGGGGGTGGATCTTTCATGAATGTATTAATGCTCTTCCTGGGGGAGGAGGGGTCGTGAGTGAGTTCTCACTCTATTAGTTCCTGTGAGAGCTGGTTGTTTAAAAGACCCTGGCACCTTCTCTCTCTCTCTTGCTTCCTCTCTCCATGTGATCTGCTTATATCCTCTGGCTGCCTGCCACTTTCTGCCATGAGTAGAAGCAGCCTGAGGCCCATGCCAGATGCAGCTGTCCCAGAATCGTGAGCCAAATAAACCTTTGTTCTTCATAAATTACCCAGTCTCAGGTATTTCTGTTACAGTAACACAAACGGACTAATACAATTTTTTCTTATAATTTTATTTCTTTAGTAATATTCTCTGTTTGGTGAAACATTATTCTTCTGGTTTTCTTTAGTTCTTTGTTTATAATTTCTTTTAGCTCTGTGAACATATTGATGACAGTTGATTTAAAGTCTTTGTTTAGTAAGTTCAATGTCTAGGCTTCCTCTGGGACAGTTTTGTTAATCTAATTTTTTTCCCCTGTGAATTGGCCGTAGTTTCTTGTGTATTTGCAAGCCTTGTAATTTTTGTTGAAAACTTAATATTTTGAATATTATTTGCTAACTCTGGAAACATATACTCCTCCTTACCCAGAGTTTGTTTTTCTTGCTTCTTGGGGATCATAGTTGCTTGTTTGTATGGTGACTTTCTAAATTATTTTTTTAAATACTGTATTCTTTATCACATATGGTCACTGATGGCTCTTTTCTTTTAGTTTAGTGAGCAACTAGTAATTTGACAGACGTTTCCTTATGCACCTGGAGCCAAAATTTACAAAAAACAAAACAACACACTTTTACTCTTTGAAGCTGGGCGATGTGTGTGTTGGGACACAGCTTCACAACTCAACCTGCCAGTTTTCAATTCTGCCCTTACATTAACTTTCTGCTTATACAGAGCTTGAAGGTCAGTCAGAGGTGACAGTTCAGGGCCTTCTCAGGTTTCTTCTGAGCACATGTCTTGCCCTGGGCATGTGTATGTTCTTCTAGATTCCCAGGAATATACAGAAGCATTTAAAATCCTTATTCCCCAAAGCACCTCATTCCCTGGATTTTCCTCCCAGCCTTTTTGGCCTGTTTATAGTTTGCCTCAACTGATGTCTTTTGCCCCAAATAAACAGCAACTAGTTCATTTGCATTTAAAATTTTTTGGTAGAAACCCTCTGTGTAGCCAATTCTCTGCCCTGAGAAAGTTTTGTGTTAGGCAAAATAAAGGCGGCAGCTTTGCATTAATACTTCTGTGATCCACCCCACAGGGCCAAAAGGACAATCACCGTTCTTTGAAAACATGGTCTGATCTGCTCTTTCCAGTCCCAGGAACCCACACCAGGAGTGTGGGCTGCCATGTTCAAGACCACTGCTGCCTGGGGATGGAGGATGATGCAAGAATAAGTTAAAATGCCTCAAAGTTCTCCTAGATTCAGTTGCCCTTTTCTTGAGCAAGCACTTTGTGGGGATGCTGACCAGAACCCATTCCATCCTGGTGGCCTTCAGAACTCGCTTTCAATAGTTACGATCTTTCCCTGCACAGGTTGCTTAGCAACAAATGCAAGGAAAGGAATGAAATGCTGTGTTTGTATATGATGGAGGGGGTGACGCAAGCAACCCCAAGAATAAACAACAGGTGGCTGCATCGTGCCTGGGAATCTTCCACTTCCACAGACTTTCTCTCTTTCTCTCTCACCTTCCTCTCTAAGTCCCTTATGAGTTTCAATCCCCACCTCCGCGGCTGCAGAGAAAGCAACTGTACAAAACCTGGCTCAATACCTGTCTGATCCTTCCTTGTACATAAGTCACCCATCGATAATAAACTCCTTGTAAACTGTATGGACGTGCCTGCTTCATTCTTTGGTCCTAAGATACCTTCTCCATTTTGCAGGCATTATACTTTTGGCTCACACTCAGACAGTTGATGAGCCAGCCAGGATACGAAGAATAACACAAGCATGGGTGAAGGGACTGTACCTGGGGAAAGCCAGGATGGCCAGTGGCTTCCATGTAGGGAGACATGGCTAGGTTTGATGTCTTCTGGGGATAGCCTGCTGTTTACCATGTTGGGAGAAAGCCCATTGCTTACTATTGTTTCTGGGTAGAATCCCAGGCTGGCTAGTGGCCTCCATGTGGGGGGTTGGTGCTGGCTAGGTTCATTGAATGCTTCAGACTGGTGTGCGAGGAAGGGGACACCCCCCAAAATGCCTAAGGGATTGCTAGATATCCTAATCAAAGCAGTTGAAAATGGTGGAGAAGAGAAAGTGAGCAGGCTGTTGTGGCAGTGGCCTGGCTTCTGCTCGGTACTCTTAAATTCAGCACAGAGAAAGAACTGCACACCAGACAAAAATTTAAAAAGACCAAAGAGGCTCTAACCTTAAGAAAAAGACCACGTAGCAGAGGAGCCCTCCATGCAGGTCATATCTTCTCTGTCTGGGGCAAGGAGCTCCCCAGAAGGGTGTCAGGAGATGGCTGCTGAGCTGGGCCCGGTTTGGGGAAGTAGGTGGCAGCAGCTGTGACCAACTGCAGCATGCAGCTGTGGGCCAGTCAGATCAAAGTGCCTCTTTGCCACCCAGTAAACTGCTTGCTTTTCAACTATTGGATCTGCCCCAGGCTGGGGTACAGCATGGCCGTGGCTGTGGCTGTGGGTGCGGGTGCTGGCACCAGCAGGCTCCTCAGCCTGGACAGCCTTGGCTATGTTAAAAAAAACAAAACTTTTTTTGAGAGTTCCTGTCTTAAACAGCTGCCTTCCTTTAAAAAAAACTCAACCTGCCTGCTCTTAATCCTCTAAAAAACTTGTAAAATAACATTTCCAGCTGGCAGTTAAAGGGTTAAGATTGTAAACCTTCACTCAAGTGGGGCCCTCCTTAGTTGGTTAAAGCACCTGCATGGTAAACAGGAAGCCTAGGCTGGATTCCCACAAGCAAGGGAGCCAATCCTTTAAAGATATAAGTTGCTGTTGCTTTCACTAAACCTGCTGGCTGTTAGGTTCAGGGAGAACTACTTAAGATGGCACCACCCAAAGATACTCACAATGGCAGTTCCCACCCTATGGGACTTCCCCATAAGATAAAAAGACAAAGGAGCTAAAGTCCATGCCATTGGTCCCCTCTGAAACCCTACTTTACATACTAAGGGAACCAATAATCGCAAACCTAAAAATCACCTAATTAACATGAGGCCTCAACAACTCCCATTGGATATTTTATTTAACTCCTCATTAACATAAGATATGGCCAATCAGAACAACACAACTCACCACAAGAAAAAATATAAACCCAACCCCCAGGGGGCCCAGGGAGGTCAGGCTAGTTTCTGTTCCTGCGCCTCCGCCACACTCCTTGTGCCAATGAACTCCTTCTAGCCTGATTTCTTGTCTTGGTACCAATTCTTTCCAAAACTTTCATATTTGGTACTGAAACCCAGGAAGAGATGAGAAACCCATAGGAGCTCAGCCTTTCCACTGTTTGCTGCCCATCCACCGCCAGTCACTGATTTGGGGTGAGTCCAGCTGAAGCCCTCCTCAAAGGCCTCTGTTCTCTTTCTCTGTCTGCCTCAAAAATCCCAGCATTGGGTTGGAGACTTCCACAGCCAAAAGGGAGATCAGATCTCCTGGCCAGCGACGCCTGCGTTACAGACAGCCCACTCACTCCTTGGACTCACTGTCCTTTCTGCCAGAGTTTCAAGATTAAGAATGAGGGATGCCTCCTTCTTATCTTGTTTCTCCTCGGGCTTGGCTTCCTAGTCCTCCACCCATGTACAGATACCACTAACATGGGAAACTCCTCATCCCTTCCTCCAAAAGACACCCCTCTCAGATGCTTTATACAAAGCCTAAAAATCTTTCAACTGGGACGGGAGGTCTGTTCAAAATAATCGACTTTTTTTCTGTAATATGGTCTGGCCCCAATACAAATTAGATAATGACAGCCAATGGCCAGAAAAATGGCACTTTTGATCACCAAATTTTGAGAGACCTACACAACTTTTGCAGTTGCAATGGAAAATGGTCTGAAATTCCCTATGTCCAGCCTTTCTTTTATTTGTGCAATAAGCCCTCTCTCTTTTCATTCTGCACTACTTTCCAGATACTTCTTTACAAACTGAACCCAACTCTAACTCTTCCCACTCCTCTGACCCTCCTGTCCCTACTGTTCCTCATTTTGATCCCACCGATCATGCCTTTCCACCTCCTGCCACAGTGACATCTCTTCCTCCCCTTTCTGCTCCTCCCCCATAACCTGATCTTGCACACATCTTTGCAACCAACATTCCCACAATGACTCAGACTCTGATACTCATGCCAACATTTCAGATACGGCTTCTTCTCCAGCCCCTCTGCTCCCCCTATGGGAGGTTGCTGGAGCAGAAAGCATTATATGCGTCCATGTCCCCTCCTCTCTCTCTGATCTTTCTCAAATAGAAAGCAAACTAGGTTCTTCCACCACAGACTCTACACAGTATGTTAAGGAATTTCAATATTGAACACATACCTGTATGTCCTCTACTCTCACCCCAGAAGGAAGGGATAGGGTCTGGCCAGCCACTACTGCATTTCCCGACTCTTTACACACTCAAAACCCCACCAGATATCCAGTAGGGACCATGGAAGTCCCTTGAACTGACCGTAACTGGGATTACCAAACCAGCTCTCAAGATGGGCCTAAGCAAGCACACCTAATTACTTGCTTAATAGAAGGCATGAAGAAAGGTGCAATCAAGGCAGTAAATTATGACAAAATCCAAGAAGTAACACAAAGTCCAGATGAAAACCTGGCTCTTTTTATGAGCAGACTCACAGAGGCAATCCTTAAATATACCAACCTAGACCCAACATCAGAAGCGGGCCAATTATGCCTACATACATAGTTTATCTCACAATCAGCATGAGATATCAAGAAAAAGCTATAAAAACTAGAAGATGGCTCTCAAGCCCCTCAAAAACACCTAATTAAAATAGCTTTTAAGGTCTTTAATAATAGAGATGAGGAACAAAGACTACAAAAGGTAAAAAGAGATCAAGCCAAATTCCAAATGACAGCCACCGCCTTCCAGAGCAGTCAAAAACCTAAAGTACCAACAGGACATCACCAGTCTCCTCCAGGGCCACGCTTCACATGTGGCAAGGAAGGACATTGGGCCAAAGCCTGCCCAAATCCCAAGGCTCTGCTGAGGCCCTGTCTGGCATGTGAGAGAAGGAGTCATTGGAAGTCTGGCTGCCTTCAGACCTCTAGGTCTAGGGCCACCACTCCAGTGCCCAAATCTGAGCTGGGACTGTCCCTCCCAGCATTTCTAGGGCTTTCCAACAAGGACTGATGCTGCCTGAGCTTAGAGGCCCCCATAATGACCTCAACAAGACTGAACCCATTGCTCGACCTTTATATGGTGGTGGCAGGTAAGCCAATCTCTTTTCTGCTTGATACAGGGGCCACTTATCTGGTTCTTCCTGAACATGTGGGAACTTTGTTCCTTTCCTCAATCTCTATTACGGGGGTAAATGGCCAAATTTCCAAACACAGCTTTCACTCATTCTTTCCCGGTAATACCTACATGCCCCACTCCTATAACAGGTCGAGACCTACTCACTAAGCTACACACAACTTTAACCCTATGTCCACTGAAGACATTGACCCATAATCTCCTTTTCCTCACACAGGGAGAATCCAAAAATTTTGTCCCACCTACTACTCCTTTTTGAGATTTAATCAACCCTCAGGTTTGGGACACTGAAAATCCTTCAGTGGCTACCCATTACTCCCCTATAAAAATAACCTTGAAAGATCCACTTTCTTTACTTTCATGTAGCCCCTTAAAAGAACTTTCTGAACATCATACTATCCTCCTTCTAAACTTTTTAGGACAAAAAGACTACCAAGTCTCAATTAAAAAGGCACAATTTACCAAAACAGAAGTTACTTATTTGGGTCTTTTACTCACCCTAAGTCATAGGGCTCTCACAGTACACAGAAAATGTCTCATACAAGAAACACCCTTTCCCAGAACTAAGGCTGAACTTCTCTCCTTCCTTGGGTTAATAGGATACTTTAGACTTTGGGGGTGAAATTTTGGTCTCATTGCTCAACCTTTATATCGGGCCACTAAGGGGAGTCTCCATGAACCCTGAGTCCTAATCTGCCTGTGTCCACTCCCTTTTCACTCTTAAAACAAGATCTCACATCTTCCCTGACATTAGCACTCCCCAACCCAAACAAAGTCTTCCTTTTATATGTAGACAGCAGACAGGGATTTGCACTGGGATTATTGGCTCAGCTGTATATACAGCCCGACCTCAGGCCAGTGGATTATTTGTTCAAACAGCTAGATAAAACAGTTCTCGGCTGGCCACCCTGCTCGCAGTCTTTGGCTGTGGCCACAATACCAATAGAAGAAAGCTCAAAATTAACTCTCTTCTAAAGTATAATAGCACATTGTGCCCATTCACTTTCTTCACTTCTGACCCACAGGCCACCCAACAGATTTCGGCCACCAAACTTCAGGTTATTCATGCCTTGCTTCTTGAAAATTCCAATGTAATTTTTACATTACAGCTCCTTTTCCTGCTCCTTCCCAACCCACAACAGATGAACATGATTGCCAGGAAATACTGGACCACTTTCCTCAGCCCTTTCCAAATATTTCAGACACCCCACTACCACCTCCCACACTGGACTGGTTCATAGATGGGAGCTCTTTTAAACACCAAGGAATAACATGAACAGGCTATGCACTTGTCTCTTTAACTCAGATAATTGAATCCAGCCCCCTGCTATTCAATACAACCTCACAATAGGCAGAACTTATAGCTCTCATCAGAGCCCTAATGTTGGCAAAAAAGCTCAGAGTAAACATATACACAGACTCAACATACACCTATCACATCATTCATTCTCATGTACCAATTTGGAGAGAGAGGGGTTTCCTGACAACCAAGGGACCACCTATAATTAATGGTCCTTTAATCCTAAAACTATTACAGGCAGCCCACCTGCCCACCCATGCAGCCATCCTTCACTGCAAAGGACACCAAAAAACTCAAGACCCAATAGCTGTGGGTAATAGGGCAGATGTTGAAGACAAGAACCAAGGACTCACAGAGATCTAATACCAAATGTATTAGATCTGCCTCTGCAGTCACCACCCTACTCAACTGAGGAACATACATCCCTCAAATAACAGGGATCACAATTCAAACAAGGATGGCACATTCTCAAAGGTAAAATAGTTCTTCCAGCTGCAGAGGCATACGATATCCTAACACAATGTCATAGCCATTTCCATGTAGGATATAAGCCTCTCTTTAAACTCCTATCTCCTCAAATAGAATACCCTCATCTTCAACAGGCCCTCCAATCAATAACACATTGCTACAGTATTTGCCTCCACACCTCCCCACAAGGCCCCTTACCACCTCCTCCTTTCCCTACCTATCAAGGTAGAGGTCAGGTTCCTGTTCAAGATGGTGAATAGATTTCACCCACATGCCTCCTGTTAAAAAACAGAAGTGTCTTACATTGGTAAACACCTTCACTGGATGGGTAGAAGCTGACCCTTGCACTTCAGAAAAGGCAGCGTCTGTCACCACGATCCTGCTCCAACACATAATCCCTTGGTTCAGTCTCCCCACCACTGTCCAGTCTGATAATGGTCCAGCTTTCATTTCACAGATCACCCAAGGAATTTCACAGGCTATAAATATCTCTTAGAAATTATACCTTCTGTATAGGCCCCAATCCTTGGGAAAGGTTGAAAAGGCAAATTCTACTATAAAAAATACCTTATCAAATTAATGTTACAATTACATGTGCCATGGCCTGAACTACTCCCAATAGCTCTCCTGTGAATTTGCATAACCCCAAGGGCACTCCCACTTCTTAGTCCCTTCGAGCTCATGTAGGAAAGACCTTTCCTGCTGGGTAACTTCTCTTATAACCCTCACCCCCTGGGAGACTATTTACCTGCTCTAAACCATACCCAGCTTCTTCTGCTCAAGTACTTTAACACCCACCTACCAAAACCCTATTCCAATCCCTTTTCCCCTCTTAACATTGAGCTGGGGGAGTGGGTTCTCCTAAAAGACTTAAATCCAAAATCTCTTCAGTCTAAGTGGACAGGCCCATATCAGGTACTTTTCACCACCCCAACTGGGGCAAAATTATCAGGCATAAGCGCTTGGGTTCATTTTTCCAGGTTAAAAAAGGTACCAGACTTCAATTCAAAACTGTCAAGACATCCTGGGAAATATTGTTCCTGGCTTCTCACACCTACCTCTATCAGGCTGACAAGGATACCAGAGGAACCCACGGAGGATTCAGAAAATCCAGAACCACAGAAGCCTGATTACTCCAGCCAACGTACGTCTGGCCATGAACTGCCCCAGTTGATGTCTATGTCAACTGCAAGGAATATCTATGATCCACTTCTATCTCTTCTTACAAACACACCCAAAGTCCTAGCCTCTGGGGACACACGTCTATCTTTTCTTTGGGACTGCTACCTAGAAGGGCGTATCAGGGACTTCTTGCCCACTCACATAGCCCAATGACTGGAAGTGGGAGATTAATCATCCCTACCATGTTCTTGTTCAATCAGGAGAAGGCTTCAGACCTAAGAGCTCCACCAACTGGATGGTCTAGTGGCTCCTGCCTGTTACCCATTTTGCTTCCCATCCTAGTTCCCTTTGTAATAATTTTCCTTCTGCTCTCCGTAGGACCTGTACCTCTACAGCAATTCTCACAGTTCCTCCACAGGACCCTCCAGACAAGGGCTCATGAGCAGGTAACTGAAATTCTGACGAGGAGAGACATCCATCATCATCTCCTCCAGCTCAAGGACCGTGACAAGGAAAACCCCCAGCTCATTAGCCCCTCATTGCCCCTTTGTCATCACAAAGTAGTTAGAGAAGATGGGCCTTCATCCATATACCCAGTCTGGGGGGCTTCCTAATAACAATAACTCACTTCCTTTCTTTTTAACCAAACACAAAAGGGAGGAATATTAGGTTTGGAGAGGACTATTTAAGATGGTGGCACCCAAACATACTCACAATGGCAGTTCCCACCCTATGGGACTTCCCCATAAAATAAAAAGACAAAGGAGCTCATAACCACAACAGAAGTCCATGCTGTTGGTCCCGTCTGAAACCCTACTTTACATACTAAGGGAACCAATAATCGCAAACCTAAAAATCATCTAATTAACATAAGGCCTCAACAACTCCCATTGGAAGTTTCATTTAACTCCTCATTAACATAAGATCTGGCCCATCAGAACAACACAACTCACCACGAGACGAAACAGAAGCCCAGCCCCTGGCGGGGAGGTCAGGCTAGGATCTGTCCCCGTGCTTCCACTGTGCTGTTTATGCCAATAAACTCCTTCCAGGCTGATTTTTCCTCTTGGTACCAATTCTTTCCCCTTTCACTGGCTGTTTTCAGTGGGTGGTCCTGGATCCTGAGGGGACTCCTTGCATCTTTTGGGGGCTTTTTGAGTATACTTTCTTTTAAGCATCTCTGTTTCCCTGCTGGACTTTGCTTCTCCCGATGGGAATATGCACTCCCTCTAATTGTTTCTCCTGTTGGTATGATTCCTGCCAGGGGCTTCCAGTGACTCTGGGACACCCCCAGAAAACACAGCCATAACACCAAAGACCTATTTTTGGGGTCTACTGCCCTCCTCTTGAGGCCCTAAAAGTTGTTAATAGGTTCAGCCCTTGTAGAGTCTTCTGATAGGTTTCTATGATTTTTGTTTTCTTGGTAGTCATTTTTAATCTTTCTTTGTGTCTTTCTGTCACATCCAAGCTCTTTCTTGGAAAGGATTGCATTCTTTCTCTGTGCCTTGAGATGTAAATTTGTTTCCTTGCTTTAAAGCTATAAAATCTTTGTTTCTGTATTTTTATGCATACATGTGTATATACGCATGTAAGTTGTATGTGTGTCTACATGTATGTTGATGTCTATAATGGTGTTTGTATATTGTCTACATGGACCCAAATTGGGTTATAAATGAGCACACATCATTTATTAAGTAAATAAGCTTAAATGCCTTCTAAAGTCATGTAACATTAGTAATCTTTGATAAATAAAACTAGTCTTAAATTGCTGCTTCTGCAATGTTCTTGATACATGCTTGATTTGTTCCTGAGCTAAAGTCATGAGAACAGGCTGCTAGATCTCCCCGAGAGCTGTAAACATACTTTAAATGGCTAACTTTGTATTCTATGAATAATTCAAATATAATTATTAAAAACAAATAAGTTAAATAAAAACCAGTATGTCCCTAAAAATATATTACTATATTTATGATGTCATGTTAACCAATAATGACCTGCCTTCTCTCTCCCAAACAACAGTGTCTCTACAGACTCACTTAAAAACCTGGGGGTAAGAGGTACATGCTGACAAGATATAATGGCCTGGACAGTCAATAAAATTCCTGAAAGTTATTTGGTAGGTAAGACAAAAGTTATGCTGAAGTCTATATTTGATAAAAGAGAGGCATTTTCCATACCTAAAACCATAAAGGACTTAGAAACTTTTGTAGAGTTATTAGGCTACTGGTGTCCATTTATCCCTCACTTAGCACAAATCTTGAGACCCTTCTATTCTGGGATAAAGACAAGGGCTAGGTGGAATTAAAATTATCCCCCCAAGAGGCATTCGATGAAGTTAAAGTGGCTGCCAAATAGGTACAGGCCTTAAGAGTGTTAATACCAGATATAGAATATAAATTGAACGCTAGTGTTTATCCAGAGTGGTTTGGTTGGGGTCTGGCAAAAAGAAAATAAAAAACACATCCTGTCAGGATTTTAGTTGCAACTATAAAAAAGCACAAAAACCAACTACAGCTCTATTAAAAAGCAGCTCCTGGCCATCTATGTGACATTACAACAGATCCAAGACTTGACAACCAACTCGCCAGTAAGTGAATGAATTAAGGACATGTTTTTAAAGCCCAAGAGTGCCTGTTCTCAGGTAAGCACATTACAAAAATGACATGCTTACTTACATCAGAGCTCTTACAACTCTAGTTGTCACAAGAGCCACACATGCTGTTGGGACCAGTTACATACGCAGATCCAGACCTCACCCCAACACTAGCAGACATTGCTCTACCTCCCCCACAAGTGTGGGAAGGCATAGGCACCCCTCCCCAGGATACCTGGTACACAGATGGTAGCAGCTGGGAAAATTGACCCACCTGATGTTCCTCTGCTGTCTGGTTAACTTTGTCATTATTTGGTTTGAGAAAGAAACTAAATAAGACAGCCACTGGGCTAAATTAAGTGATATAAATCATATTGACCCACAAACCGATGTCACTTAATATAGTCATGGGCAGCTGGGCTGTTTAAAAAGTCCTGACTACTTGGATGCCACAGTGGCACCAAAAAAAAAAAATCTGGACAATACCTGATAAGCCACTGTGGGGAAATAAATCGTAAAGAGACACATAAGAACTCTATACCTAGCCAATGGCCTAGGTGTCTGTAGGGCATATGTCAGCTTACTCTTCAACCACCTTCTCAGCAATCTTGAGGCCAGTGGCTGTCTTGTTAGAGGACTTGCTAACACCTTCCGACGTGGCTAACTGGGTTCATCGTAAGTCTGGCCATCGGGGTCTCAAAACAGCATAAAGAATAGTACAGAGACTACACCTGTGCATAAAATGTTCACATCTCCAGACTGCAGCTAAGGATTATCCACAGTGTCACTTGATGTGACGTCAACTAAGACACATGCCAGGACATATTGGGCGTCCTACCCACCCTGTCCCTAGATGGCAGACTGCATTGGCCCCCCACTAGATCTGAGGGACATGAATGCACCCTGACCTGTGCAAACACTGCCACTAGACTTCTTCAGGCATTTGCCTGTATAAGGAACAAATCAAGTTGCTACGATAAAGAGAGTCACCAAGTCAAAAAGCATGTATAGGACCCTGGCCTAAATAAATAGTAATCTACGAAATTATTTCACAAAATATGATGTACAAGCATGGTCCAAGGCCCACAACACATTACATACTTTTGATCTGCCTTATAACCAACACTACTGCTGCAGGCCTCATTAAATGAATAAACAACATAATCAAAGCCATACTAAAAACTTTGTCACTGGAGAAAACCTTAAAGGGATGATCCCTCCCAACTGACTAAAGCCATCAGACTCACAAAAGCTGCTGCCACCGTGGGCACACATCTACCGATAGCCAGCTTGCAAAACGCACACCCATGACCGAAACTCTGAGGGTCTGAGCACGAAAAACCCCATAGTAAACCTACAGCTCATCCGATAGGATACAAGACACATTCTAGATGCGCCATAGGACCTCACACCTGCTAGTACTATAATAGATTAAAAACTAAAATGATATCCCCTGCCCAGTTTCCTGGTATTCCAATCCCATAAAAAAGTTGACCATATCTCTGGCATCACACCAAGTCCCCCTTTTTATTTAAGTGGGGGCCCTACCTTGGCCACTGTAGCCTCCCCAAGATTCATTAAAAACAGGCACAAAAGTTAACTTACTGTTATGAGTTCCAACTGAAGCCCCATCTATGAAATGCTTGTACCTACTAATAACATCAAAGGTCAAAATATATGATATTGCCCATCCAAAAAAATGCCCAAACCAGGGGTGGTGTTAGCCAATGGTGATCAAACAGCAACTATGTTATTATTGAATAAAGACTTACCTTGTCTAGTGCCTCTAAAACACCTGTCTTATTGCCTTTAGTGTCTTCATTTTCAGATTCTTGCCTAAACATGGGTACATGCTTTTCTGCCCAGGGCCTTCACCTATGCTAAAGCTCACAGCAGCACAGACTACTCGGTGTGTGGATTGCTGCCAATGGCCACTTCAAAAGCGATGCCTAGGAAGGTTATACCTTTTAACAAAACTGCATAAGAGCTCTGGGTGCGGCTGGTAAGGACCCATTAAAAACCTTAAATACTAAAACAAAACTCACTGCACTGTTTAATCTAGATGTCACAGAACAATATGCATATTCTTTAGTTACACAAAAAACTAATGCTTCGTAGGTACCTACAGCCTATCATATTTGGGGTGATCTAAGGTAAGTTTGTGCTAAGCATAGAATTTCAAGTTCCATGGCTCCTTTTTACATTAAAAAAAGTTGCTCCTGATCTTCACCTAAACACATGGGGCAGTTACCACTCCCTGCCTGTTATATTGTACACAAAGTGTACAAACTAAACTAAAAAAAAAAAAAAAAAAAGTAAAAACTGAGGGCTTTTTGGCACCTAACAATGACATTTAAGTATGCAAAACTAAACTGCTGGCCCTATCTGCCTTACAGGTGGACAGACCAGCGTAGCTTAGGCTTTGCCTCCTGACCTGGTAGAATACAGAACACCTTGCCTAAGGTGCCACGTAATCTGCCAGCTCTAAATGGGCTCCAGATGGGCCTGGTGGAAATAGCTGATATCAATCTTCTTTCCTCAGTATGCTGGCATTAGTACAAAACTAAAAATAGCTACACTGATAAAATTTACCACTATTGCTTTAAATAACCTCAGTCAAAACAGTTTTCCTTTTAAATCAAAAGACTATGCAAATAGAAAAGGTAATGTTACAAAACAAAAGATATTAAATATTTCAACTGTGACACAAGGGAAAACTTATGCCTTAATTGGACAAAAATGTTACACATATATCCCTCATAAGAGACCAACGTGATTAGTCTACTCTCCCACATACAAAAGGCCACAGATCTTGTAAACCATAGTTCCTTTGTAGACACATTCACCCAATGGCTTTCTTTTCTCCCGGGAAGGTGGGGACAGTTGTTCTTAGCACCCCTCTCTGCCTAGTGGGGATTCTATGCTCTTGCTGCAGTCTATACAGTTGCTGCAGTTTAGAATTACGAATCACCTCCCACTATCTGGCCCTAGGACCTTTACAAAAGATTAACAAACAAAATTACATTGGCCACTCAGGTGTCAGGGTGTGAAGTATCGGGAAACTGATTAGAATTCACTCCATCCTTGCGGTCTTCGGAGCTCTGGCTAGTTAAAATCTTTCCTTGTACAGGTTCCTTAGCAACCAAGGCAGAGAAAGCAATGAAATGCTGTATTTGTGTAAGATAAGGGGGGTGACACAAGCCACCCCAAGGATGAACAACAGGTGGCTGCAAAGCTCCTGAGAACCTTTCCCTTCCACAGACTTTCTTTGGCATAGCTCCACCTTTGCCTGTAGGTCCTTATAAGGTTCAGCCACCGCCCACCATCCTGGGTTGTGGAGGAAGCAACTGCACAGTGCCCAGATCCACACCTGCCTGGTCCTTCCCTGTACATAAGTATAATAATAAACTCCTTGTAAACCGTATGGAGTTGCCTGCTTCGTTCTTCGATCTTAAGATACCGTCTCAGTTTGGTGGGCATCATACTTCTAGCTCACACTCAGATGTATTCACTTCGCTGCTTCAAAATTTGACCATCTTTCAGAATTCTGCAAAGTTGGTTCTGGCTGTTAATGCCACACATTTCAGTGTTTCTGTGGATGAACCGTCTTTGAAGTTCCCTACTCTGCCATTTTGGTTAACATCACTCTTTCTGTTCGTAATTGTGTTAAAATATTTAGAGAATTTGAGGTACTAGACTTGTGATTTTGATAACGTTCTTTTTTGTTTTCTTTTCTTTTTCTTTTTTTTGGGGGGGCAGCTGGCTGTTATGGGGATCTGAACCCTTGACCTTGGTGTTATAACACCGTATTCTCACCAAGTGAACTAACTGGCCAGCCCTTGATAACATTTTTTGAAATGTTTGATTCGCTAAGTAAAAGGTAAATATTTCAATTTTGGAGGAAAATTGAATTGTTAAATTTGATTGTTAAGTTTATTGGCTGTGTGTGTGTTCAATAAATGTTCGTTGTTTTAACCTAATCAATGGACATTACTCAAATTACAAACAGGAATTTTTACTCCTTGCTCCAAATAAAGCTTCTTCTGCTAATAAGGAATCCATCAAATGATGGAGATTCATAATTGGTGAGCATGGAGAAAGTTGGTCAGGAGAAATAAGGCAGGTAAAAATCAACGGAGCCGTGAGCTCAATAACCCAAGATGATCATTTTTACAAGGAACAGGTCAAGGCCATGTTAACTGAAGGACTCTGCATTCCTCGTATGCACAACAACTTGGGAGGATTTCATCAAAATTGTCTCCTCAGAACATGAGATTCCTACCTTCTCCCCCTGTGTATTCGGTTCCTATGGTTGCTGTAACAAATTACCACCAACTTTGCTGCCACAAACAAAACAAATTTGTTCTTTTAGTGCTGGAGGTCCGAAGTCCAAAATGAAGATGGCAGAAGATTAAGAGGGGAGTTGGCCCCACAAAGGGAGAACCCCCTGACCTCTTGCACTCTGAGTGTTTAGTGGACCCCACCTCGCACTGATACCTTCAGTGAAGGCAGATCTTCCTGCTCCTGCGATCTGGGGGTGATGGCCCACTGGGAGAGAGCAAAAGGCCTTGTAAGAGGAGACTTATGCAGGACGAGGGACACTTGGAAGGAATTTAAGTTCTGGGGAGGCAATATACTTCTCTGGGAAGAAAAAGAAGGGAGATGGAGATGCAGCTGGAGTCAGGGTACAAAGGGGGTGGGGCCGAGGCTGGAGGTGGTTTTCACGTGTGGTGGGCATGAGAATTAAGGAGATCGACTTTGGTAGGAGGCCCAGGGATACATATGGTGATGAGCGTGAGTTTGGAGACTGGTGAAAGGACGATGATGGACGACTCTGGGAAATGGATGGGACACTGCTGTGGAGGGAGATGATGGCAGGGAAAGGACAAGGGATGCCACTGAGGCTGAGGCTCCACTGGGCATGGGGATGTGACCTGGGTGGTGGCTGTGACTGAGGTGAGGTTCTGTCCTCCCTGTCCTAGAGCCAGTGTTGTGGAGTCGAGGGACTGGGGTTGGTGTCTGTGCAGCAGATGGCTGACTAGCAGATTCTACGATGTCCTTTTATCCCTAGAGATGAGCTTGTGATATCTGCTGATCTTGCATCTTTCTCGCAGCCTACAGGTGCACACTGAGCCCTGGGGAAGAAGCAGAGTTCAGGAATCTGTCACTGCACGACCTGATTGTTATCAGATCCTTTGAGAGTCAGGAGAGGACCTGTGCATACCTTCTTCCAAACAAATGCTTCCCTTTAGTCCCCACCACTAAAACCCCTTTAATAAAAAGGAAGGCACAGGATACAACTTGGAGCCATCCCCACTCTCGCAAATTGAAATAGCCAATGACACCTTATCCACATGAGCCTACAAGTTTCCTACTTTCCCCACTCTCTCTTGTACATGCTAACCTCTCCTGAAGAGCCCCAGCAGCTCCCTGACCTCACACTCCCAGCCCAAGGCCCAGATTGTAGTAACTGCTTATTAAGCCACTGCTGTTGTTGTTCAAGAGAAAGCAACTATTAGTTAATGACCTTTTATTTACAGATTCATAAATTCCAATTTGAATAAGTTGACAAAATGCAAAATGTGTCAGGAGGTTGCTGGGGTCACCCACAAAACTAAAGGAAGGAACACAAATGTCATGAAGACACTTTTTTCCCTCTACCCCTGTTTCTTCCTTTTAGTGCCATTTATTCAAGAACACATGTGCATTTAGTACCTTGTAATTCCCAGGCACTGTTGCAGGCTCTCAGAGTCAGAGTTGAACCAGCCCTGCAAAAGTCACTGTTTTCATTCCGTGCAGGGAGGGATGGAGGGAGGGAGAACACACACGAGAGAGAGAGAGAGAGAGAGAGAGAGAGAGAGAGAGAGAGATGGAAAAGTAGAAAATTGTGTTTGGCATTTGGTAAGCAATCATTGGCTTTGGAAGCAATTGCTGTGATCAACTGATTAAGGATCACAGGACCAGTGAAAGGTTTTTACTCATCTCCTTCATAGGAATCCAATCTGTTTTGTGCTTGAATATGCTTGTTCTGAGGGAGAGAGAGTAGTTTTCCTCTGAGAGAAGCCACTTTGGGATCAGAAGATAAGGAGCAGCTCCCCTGAGGAGGCCGACAGCGCATCTTGTTGCCTATTTCTGCTTTCACTTGCTTTTGTGACTGTGTGTAGCCTACATAATGACGTAATATCGATTTTTCCATTCGTCACTGCCAAATGATTAATACGCTCAGGAATGGAGAAAGCTCTGAGCACCGCCCGTCCCCATCACCCCTGGCAGGGCCTGATGCTGCGGGCAGCCTGGGCTTCCAGCCATGTGTGTGCATGTGTGTGGGGTGTGGGGTGCAGGTAGAGGTGGCTGGGGCAGAGGGTCTTCCACAGAGAGGGGTGCTTAGGCCTTCCCAGTGTATGAGATCCCACAGAGCCCAGCTGAGCAGCAACTTCAACCTTTTGAGAGGTTTGAAGACCTGCAGGCACCAACTCTCACCAAGTCACTATGTCAGGACAAAGAGGTTGAGCCAAGTACACACAGAACACAGTGCTTGCATTCATCCACTTATTATTTCATTCATTCATTCACTTTCCCTGAGCACCTACTCTGTCACCATCTCAGTACTAGTCAATGCTGGGGACACAATTGTGACTTAGTCTCAGACCCTGCCCTTCTGAGTCTTATGTCCAGTGGGGGCTACAGACAGTGATAACCTGGAGTGAGCAAGGCATCAGGGGTGGCTTCCTGGAGGAGGGGACATCTGAGCTGAGACTTTAAGAACAAGCGAGAACTGTGACTGTTTCAGTGAGGCAAAGCCCTCGAAGGACAGAGGGCAAAGCAGGGAGAGGGGGCAGGAGGGGGTGGCAGAGCTGTGTCAGCTTGTGGCATCATGAGGATTCTGGCTGTAACCTGAGTGCACTCGGAGCCACATGAGGTTCATAAGCTAAGGATGGAGATGGTGAGATTTGTGTCTGTGGAACATCCCCAAGTCTGTCTGCTGTGAGGAGAATGGCCAGGAGAGTTGAGACTGGAGGCAGGAGGAGGCGTCAGTAGCAGAAATAATCCTGCAATTACTAGAGTCCTAAATGTCTGCTCTCTCCCATGGGAACAGGAGGGCAGCACTCCCTTCCCAGCCCCATTTCCCCTCTGCCCTCTGGCTTCCCCTTTTTATAACAGCAGCAGGTTACGTCAGTGTTCTCCAGCCTGTGGACCATGACACTCAGGTTGTAAAACCAATTGAGTTGGTCATAATGAATATTTTAAAAATCAGAATAGAATAGATTAGAAGACAGTGTACAGTATGCACTGCACAGAATCTCATCAAATATTCTGTAATTGAACTTTCTTTTGGACTGTGTGTAAGGAAGCATGAAGCAGGGGGCACCAGAAGCCCATATAAAAATTCCCAAAGCAGCCTCTGCATCCCCCATCCAGAGCTGCCCACTCTGGGTTGTCACTGTCTGGGGACAAGTCTGCTGCCTCTAGTGGACATAGAGCTCTGTAAGGACAGGAACCAGGGCTGCATCGGTCACTGCCATGTCTGCAGTTGTTGGGAACCCTGTCTCTTTCCAGGACCAGGGGATTCTCATGGTCTCATGGAACTAAGAGTATACTCAACCCCCCATTGGTTGTAACTTCTCACCTTGGTTCCCTCTGTGTAAGGAAGACACTGGCAGGAGGACCCACTGCATGTCACAGACACCCCAACTCCTAGCCCAGCAATCTCCATAAGTCGTGGGCCCAGCCCCCCAGAATGGGTGAGCAGGCCGGATCTCAGGTGCTTCTGGATCAGCTCCAGGTAGGACTTTCCCACATCTCCTAGGTGGTGCTGGGAGATCTGAGCTTCTGGAATGTGAAACACAAGAGAACATTGGTACTTCCTACTGTCATGGGCTTCCCCTTTGTGCCTAGAGCAGAAGAGGCTGCATCTTTCTCCTGGTTGCATCAGGGTGTTATTTCCATCTGGCCTCAGGGAGTCCCTCTCAGATGACAGGCAGGAATTGGGTGGAATTTCAGGGTTTCAGGAAGAATACGAGGTATGCAGGTGTCACTGAGGGGGAGGGGCTGGGCCTCCCCAGTGCCAGAGGGCCCATCCTCCAAAGTCTGAGTGGGCAGGGCATAGTGCTCTTTGCTGCACCTGCACACTTCAAGCTGGCAGCCTGCTCCTCAGGTATCAACACCTGGATGATCAGGCCAGATCCCTTCCTGCCTAAAATGATCTGCAGCAGCAGCATGAACAGCAGCAAAAAGAAACCACTCAAACCAATATACATAGAAGGAGCTTTAGTACAGAGAACGGGATGCTGACTAACTCTCTGGCAGGTCTGCATGTGCTGGCTCCATGCTGGGACACCAGAAACTTCCCATAAAATACTTCTGAGCTGGAAAATGTTAAATTTTTTTATTAAAAAAATACAAGTGGAAACTATCCAGCATACGCAATATAGGGGTAACCAAAATACAACTGTAGTCTTGTGTTCAAAGTCGAATGGAGAATACGCAATTTGATATTAGACTTAGGTAGAGGATCCATCCTCTGTGGATGCTGGGGTGACTTGGTGTCCCTTTTCTTGGCAACATGTCTCTGAAGTACCCACCTTGTGCACTGGCCCAGGTGATCTCCACTCTCACCATCACTTGATCTGTGCAAGGAGAGTTTCCATTCCTTCCTCCAAGGAGGACATGAAGAAATACAATTAGGAGTGAACAGGAGTGTTATGAAACACTGGCAGGCTTTGTTGGAGATTCTAACAAAAATCCTGTCGAGCCATGTCTTAGTCCATTTTCCATTGCTATATCTGAATACCTGAGACTGGGTAATTTATAAAAACTTTTCTTTTTTACAGTCTGGAGGCTGGGAAGTTCAAGGTCAAGGGGCCACATCTGGTGAGGGACTTTGTCCTGGTGGAGACTTTCTGCAGAGTCCTAAGGTGGAGCAGGACATCCCATGGCAAGAAGGCTCACGAGGGAGAACCAAACTGGCTTTCCTAACAGTCCCACTCCCGTAATAACTAACCCGCTCCCTCAACAACCCATTAATCTATCAACCCATAGACCCATGAACCCACAAATGGGTGAGCACAGAGCCTCATGACCCAATCACCTCCCAGAAATCTCACCTCTCAACACATTGTGGATCAGGTTTCTAGCACATGAACATTTGGTGATATATTCAAACCACAGCAAGCCATTAGGTAATCTCGGCTCTTCATTAACACAAATCCCTCTACTGGAATTTCAGTGTGTATTATTCACAAGCCTGTGGCATATCATATGTTGTGAGAGAGCACACTATTAACACAAGCTGTTGACAGGCTCTCAAACCATTTTAAAGGACAGAAATTCTGGCAGTTACAACCGTAACAAATTGCATCTGGCCAGAAATGACAGTTGGGAATAGTATTGTCCTCTCAGAAGGGGAGGCAGTGGGGCAGGGCAGGGGGGCACCAGATACAAGCAGGGGAGACAGAGCCCAGGGCTGATGGTCACAAGACTCACTACCCGGTGAGACACACGCTGACTCGGCAGCCTGGATATCAACAAGCCGGGAATAAACAAATGCTGTTGAGAGTGAAGAAGTGCCATCTGGGCTAGAAAAAGAAGCCAGAGAATGGCTGAGTTTCTAGACCTTAGCTGGCCTCCAGGACTTCCTACTGGGGGTGATGGGTCAACATGAAAAACTTCATCACCTTAGAGCGAATATTCAGATAACAGGAAAATGGCGAAGGTGGAAGAAAAGACGACACACCTGTCTTGGACATGATAATCATAACTAATTTATGTCCCCACTAAGTTAGGTAACAATTACCTTTCTGGCCATAACAGTTTTGGAGAAATCAGAATATTTTCTTTACTCTTATATAACAAAGAACTCCTTGGACACTGCCAAGTGACACTTTTTAGGAAACAAATCTATTCCTGCAGAAGACCTAAATGTAAGTCTAAACATTTAATTTTCCTGCTGAGAAAAAGGGACCTATTATGTCACTAAAGTCTCTAGATGATAATGTATCAAGGAAAGAGTTTTTTCCATTCACAGACGGTAATTTATTTAAGTGTTATTTAAAATGCAATCGAATGTTCTTTGTTATGAATATTATATTTTGGGATTTCAAAAGAGTCCAATAATTATTACCTGTCTTCCCTTCTTCTCCCGGTCTCTTGAGTATGAAACTTGTCTAGTAACACGTCTTCCCTTTCCCGGGCATGTGACGAACAGCAGGAGGTGTTCCTGAGTCAGGGAGGGTGATTGTGGGCTCTGGAGATGGGGGCGGCAGGGCCGAGGGGAAGGGAGGAGGAAAGGGGCTTCCATAGAACACAGAGAAGCAGTGCAGGGAGGACCCACCCGAAGACTCATGCGGACGTGGCTATCTGTGCCAGGGATGTGAATTCTGGGTTCTGGGACACAGACAATAGGGATCAGAATGTCTCCCCGAGCAGTCTCTGAAATGATGGCTCTTTAGTCTCCTGATGCTTGGGGAGGGGACAGAGAATAAAGGGCAGGAGACCTTCCTTCCCAGCATCTCAGCCAGAAGGGGTCGTGATTCCTTCAGGAATGAAGGAGAAATAAATAAAGTTTTTCACAGACAAGCACAAACTGAGGGACTTCGTCACCATTGGACAGGCCTTGCAAGAAACGCTCAGGTCCTGCATCTGGAAGCAAAAGGATGACCACCACCAGGAAAACGTGCAGGAGTGTAAAACTCACCGGCAGCAGGTGCACGGATGGGAAAGAGAAAGGAACCAAAAGGGACCTTGGCTACTTAATTGAAACTGGAAAGTGATAGTGAGGCTAAATACTGGTGATCCTGAGCCCAGAGGACATGGCTTAAGGAACAAGAGAGGAAACTGGGAAGGTGACAAAGGGCAGAAGAAAGAACTGGAGCCTGGAAACACTTGGGGGCAGGATTAACAAGAGCTGGGTCTGAGCTCTGCAGTTCCTGAGTCCCCTCAGGGGCCACCTCACCCACACACACGTCCCTCCTGGCCCCTGCCCGGTCTGAGACAGAGAACTGGCTCCAATGTCTAAGTGGAATCTAGAGCTCACCCATAAGATACAATTCTGAGCCCTTCCCCGGGGTAGTCCCAGTCACCCCAATGGCACTTGCCCCACACCCCAGCCCTGTCCCTGTCCTGCCTCCTCACCCCCTCATCCCCATCCCTATTTCCTAATTTTCTCTTTAGTCCAGTTCAAAGCAAGGCCACACCTGAATCCAGCCCTTTTCTGGGAGGGGAATTCAAGTGAGGAATGGCTTGAAGTGGGGCCCAGATCTGTCCCACGAGCCCTGAGACCAGCCCGTCCCCTTCCGCTGGCCCTTTGCGGTCCTGCCTCTGCCCTTCCTGGGCCCAGTGCTTTGCGGTATCTGTTTCTTGTGGGCTTTTAAAATTATGCTGGAAGTGAATTATAATTTTCTCTTTATTAACTCTATTTTTAAATGAATTTTATGTCAAAATTGGAAAAGAAAGTGAGGTGTCTCTAGAATGCCTAAAAGGATGTTTTTTCGGACAGGTCTCAGAAAAACACACCGACCCTCCCCCAGTTTCTGCTCCAGCCTTTTGGGAAATGCTGGTTTTCTGGGGGTGGCATATGCTGAGGGGTCTGAGTTGAAATGGAGCCTGGGCTGGAAGCTCAGCCATCTCCAATGCTCTCAGGCCCTGTCCTGCACCCGAGCTGACTCAGGGGAACCCTGAGTAGTCAACCCCTTCTTCTGAGGGGGAGAATCAAAGTCTCATGGATTGTTTTCTCTGAATTTTTTTCTCCCCCTTATTATGGTAAATCCTGGTCCGTGATTTTCCAGAAACCCCTAATCCTTATGCCTTTCTGATCTCCTCAAAATCAACTCCCCCCTCCCCATGGGGGCAGATAAGGTTGTGCACTGTGAGAGTTCCAATCCCCCACCCACACTGCTTTATTGGCTGGTGGGGCCAAGTGGGCTTGGGGGGGGTCGTCTGAACAGGGTCTGGGTGGTTTGGGATCTGGTGTTGTAGGACTGGGGGACAAGCATAAGGCAAGGCTGCTTGGATTGCAGGCGAGGACATGGGGGATTAACAGGGAGCGTGATAAACATCCTCACCCTTGGCAAAGAGGGCTGAGGGGTCGGGGACGGGGCGATGGCAAATATGAATGACTCTGATTATTTCCTTCCTTATTCACACCACTTGCAGTCTGACTTCGAATCTTCTATCAAGACTTGGTGTTCATTTCCTCACCTCCCCCCTTGAATCTCAGCGGCGTGTGTGACATTTGTAGCCCACAGGACACAGCGGAGTGATCATTTGCCAGTTCTGAGTTTAAACTTCACTTGAGCGACCGTGGTGCTTTCACTTTCTCTCTCAGGAAACTAAAGCAACGTGAACACGTTCCGGCCAGCCTGTTGGATGATGAGAGACCACACGAAGGGGAGCCCCAGTGTCCCAGAAAAGATTGTTGAGACACAACTGAGGACAGGTGAGTGAATTCTTTGTAGATGATCCAGCACCCAGCCCCACCTACCAGCTGAGCACAGGCATGTGGGTGACTCCTGCCAAGGTCAAGTGAACCTGGCCTAGATAAACGGAACCACCTACATGATCTGTAGACTCACAGTCAATCACAAAGCTGATTATTTCATGTCACCAGATGGAGGAGTAATGGTTTCTGCACCAGCAAACTGACACATTGTATATTTAATGATGGTTTCAGAGCTCCTTGATTTGGGCCTCCCAGGGCTAATGCAGACTTCATACTCAAACCCTATTCTGTGGTCGCAGGACATGTCCTTCAGATATTCCCAGGGGTGCTCTGTACCCCAGCGTGGGAGAAGCCTCAGTCGCCTTTATTCTCACACAGTGAGACGCCACTTGCACCAGGATGGGTGCGGCTCAATCCATGTGCTGGAGAGCAGACGAGATGTAACGTAAAGGCAGGAAACACATGGACATCGGAGGGCAGGCGAGGACTCAGGTGCCTCGTACCAGCCAGGGGTGTCCACTACTGGCTCCTCCTTCCAATGGTCACTGTTTGGATGACAAAATTGCTTGCCAACCCATATTGCCAAAGCCATTGCACAGAGAGTCTTTCACAGCCTCGCTTTCCCACAGGGCAGGAATTCACCCTCAGACCATACGTGGGTGGTTTGCTGGGTCAAAAGTCACCTTCTGCTTCCCACTTCGTTCTTAACCTGGGCACTTGCCCTTCGTTCATTCACTTCTTCATTGATTCTCCTTGAGGTCTTGTGAATTGTTAGTTTTTCATGACTAAATAGTTTCTTCGTTTCACAACACACCATATCTGATTTCCTGGGATACTTTCTATGTGATAAATGTGTGATTAGGGACATCTATGTGAATTCACTGTGGAAAGACTGATTCTCATTGACCTAGAATTTGTGGTGGATCTTGTGGTTATGGGTAGCAGGAGGAAAGATTGGTCTTACGTGATGTTTTAGAGAAAATTGTGACATTTAAAGTCAGGAAAAAGAAAGTGGTGCTTCTGTACTTTAGGGTGTGTTTGTTAAAAGGGCCATGTGCTAGAATTTCTCTGGCCTGGGCTTGAGGAAAGGGACAAAATTTGAGAATACCTGTGAAGGGGCCAGAGGAAATGGAAAAATTTTCATTGTTGGTACCACAAAGATGTCTATGTCAAAGATAAGAGCCACCATTGTCATCACGTTAGGCGTGGTCCCAGTTGCTAGCTGTGTTAATGTTTCTTATCTGGACTGAGCACCTGTGGCTTTCTTCTCCCTGACACAAGCAACTCCTCCCTGGTCCACACTCGGAGCAGCCACTCCCCGCCCTGCATCTCATGCCCACGAGGGTCGCACAGGCCCTAAACTCCCTTAATGGGATGGACAGATGTGGGGCTCAGAAGGGCGCTCCCCTCCCTGTCCCTCATGCTGGTGAGGTCCATGCAGGAACCCAAGCCTGTGATTGGGATGGGATTTTTATTCAGTGAAACTAGGAGATCCTGGGTGTTTATCTTGGAACTTGTGTATAAGAACAAGTAGGTGTGTCTTGCTGCCTCCGAATGCCAGAGAAGGGCCTTACACCGGCCCTTTATGGACGTTCCCAAACCCCAAGCTCTCATCATTACACTAAGTACAATATACAACATGAAAAAGTTCCCTGTGCTTTATCTCCTTTATCAGGATGCACAGGGACAGTCTGGGAATTGCACCTGCTTAATATTGGCCATAGGGGTAATTGTGAGGGGTCAAGGACCCAGGGCAACCCTAATCTTTTTAAAGCTCCTCATGTTTGCTCAGAATGATAGAAAGGGGACCAGTCATGCTAGTCAGGGCAGATCCAGGCTGAGTGTTAAAGAGGAGACAAAATATCTCTATTTTTAGAGATAAAGAGGGTGATTGGGCCTGAGTCTCCTGTTCTCAAACACCCACTTCGTGTCCCAGATGTAAGTCAATGCCAGGGGGCGGGGATGTAAAAGGAGGAGAGAGGTAGACACAGAAAACATGACAGAGGCACCATCTTGGACTGAACAGGCATTCAGACCCTCCCTGCTCCCCTGCATCCCTAATTCCATGGTGGAGACAGAACCTCACCTGTGACAAAGCCAGTCATCTGTGAAAAGAGACAAGGAACACTTCTGACCTTACAACTTCACCATGAAGGACTCCTGGGGTCTAAGTCTGCTTGAAGCAGACTCTGAAAGACGTTTCCACACTTTTGGGTCTTACCCAGGGTCATGACAGCATCATCACAGCAACAGTGCTTCAGGGGATCACAGAACTTGTCTCCACACCTGTCTGCTGCTGGCACAGCAACAAGTGAGCTCCCATGGGGGACACTTGAGAAGACAGAGCTGGTGTGGCCCAGGCATCCTTCAGTGAACACCCCTACAACCAAGGTGTGCAGGTAGATTTTTTTTCTTCTCTGAATGGACCAGAAAGTCACATGCTTGTGTCGCATATCAAAACAAGAAAATTGATGTGAACTTGCAATGTGTGGCTCATGAACAGAATCATTTTCAGAGACATTGGAGGTGGTGTCAGATAAGCCATAGGGGCCAGGAGGGTGTGGGTCTCAAGCCAGGAAGGACATCGAGCATCTGAAAAACATGGGCCATGGAACACACAACCCACATGGAACATGAGGAGTTTATGAAGAGCAGGAGTCCATTGTGATACTGGGATAAAGGAAGCCGAGGAGAGGCACACACTGACCTTCTGATCACTTTTATAAAGGGCTTTATATTATTAATAACCCAAATTATCCTGCATGGGAGCTGGTCACACATAAATTAATAGTCACAAAGCTGAAATCAAGCATGAGAATCAAGGCCACAGGCATGAGAGTTATTGTGGCTGGGAATGGACCTTTCCCTTGGCTAATCATGTACAAACTCCGGGATTCATACTGAATTGTTCCACCGTCGAACTAAACAATGAAATGGATGTCTAAAATTCACATTGGGCCCCGCACTAACAATGGCATGCTCAAAAAGGCCTCATTACCTGCCTCTCTGGGGACTGGACCAAGGAATGATCTGGAACAGGTAAAAATTTTACACCAGCAAAATCGTCTTTCCCAAGGATGGGGGGCGGGTGGAGGGTAGGGGTGAAATTGGATGAACTTTAAGAGCGACTATTCCTCCCTCGCCACGTGGGGGAGCCAGAACACACGTTAATTATTCCGGAGCTATCTCTGAGGGGACAGGTGGGACAGACCAGCACCACTCCTGCATCGGCGGTGTCAGCTTCTTGTCTCGCTACGGAATGATAATTGAAACCCTCACCTTTGTCAAATATTCCGCCATTCCGTTCCCCCTGCCCATGAGATGACCTCATCTACTTTTTCAAGGAGAAAAGTCAAAAACCTTCAGATAATTCCCTGAACCTCTTACCACACTTGCAACTCTTCCATCATTCACACCCAACGTACTGTGAATTAAATTCCTGGCCTCCAACTGGCCCAAGAAAGGGCTGTGCTTTACAGATTATCTCCTGTCTCCCCAAATCATCGATCTTTCTTTCTTATCCATCTCCTTTTCACCGTATTTAAACAAGGCTTTCCCATCTTTAATAAAACCTTCCCTCCACCTCACCTGCTCACACCTTTCACTCTCTCCAATCTTTCCTATTGGAGTTAAACGTCTTGCTGAAGTTCAAGTGCATCTCCATGTCCTGCCTTTCCTCTCAATTGCCCGCCCACTTCAACCTGCCTCCCACGAGCCACAAAAATTGAGGACGTTCCCCTTAATCTGGGATGGGATTATGCTGATGATAATCGTCTTGAGAAGGCAAATGAGGAGAAACGAAGCCACCAAGGTGGTCATACCTCAAAAGTCGACTTCCATTGAGACAGAATGCTCAGCTACCAGCAAGTCTGACACATGTCACCTGCCAAACGAAAAGGAGATGGGACCTCCCCACAGACAAGTCCCCATCATTAGCAAGCCTTTCTAATATCATTTCCTCCTGTGAAATATCTTATTTCTTTCACTTTACCCTGTTTTATTATATTTGTATCACCTCTAAGAATAAAACAACATATTAATTTATTGATATACTTGGTTTTGTCTTTGACACAAGAGTGGGCTTTGTAAGAGCAGACTTCTGGTCTGTCCCGCTTGCCATGGATTTCCCTGTGCTTAAAATAATACCTGACACATAGCAGGCACTTGAGAAATATTTTTCAACTGTACAGCAACTACTAAGAGAAGGGACAGAAGGGATGTCTAATTTGCTAATTAAAACCCCACATCTGTCCTTGTAGGCACCAAACTTTATGCTCAGCTGAAGTCCTTCCCCCTGTTAGAATCTTCTGGATGGTCAGACTAGAAACTGGATGGAGGTTTCCTGAGGGAAGGAAGACAAGTGACCAAGAGGAGGAAAGGGGATGTGATTTTCATTTTATCTATTTCTCTGCGGGACTTGGATAAATTTGGAGGCAAGAGCTCTGACAACCAGACGCCATGTGGGACCATAGCCGGCACTTTCCTGAGTCACCCCGAAGTCTACTCTCCCATGTATTTTCAGGTATAGTGTCCGGGCACTGCTTTCTGGAGAGCGCAGGGCCAACACCGGCACGATCCTGCTGTCGCTGAGCGCCCTCGAACTCCGCTTGAGGCATCGCGGCCGCACCAGATCCCACGCTGGCTGCCTGGAGCGCCGTAGAAAACGGCATAAAAGTGGCCGCCAGGTGGCGCCCGACAACGGCCGCGGACGGATCTGGGTCCCTGGGCCGCAGAGCGCGCACCGCTGGCAGTAGGACGCACAGCCTCAACCCGGTCCCCCTCGGACCACATTTCTAAAACTACCGTGATAGAAACCTGGAAAGTGTGCAAGAACTATAGAAGAGTTTAAAACAATTAACGAGTTGTTAACATTATCTATTTGCTACTGTCAGGGAGGTAATAAATTAATACATGAATCTATTTATGAAAACTAGTAATGACTAACGTTTACCAAACACATATAATATGTGCAGAATATTATCACGATTTTCTTATATGTATTATTTTATTCTCCCAACACATTTACGTGTTGGATACTAATTCTTATTTCAAACTTACAAGATAGTAAAATCGAAATGAAGCAGCTTGCTCAGGACTACAAATCTAGTAAGAAACAAAATCAGGATCTGAACCCAAGCTATCTAACTCTAGAACTCACGCTCTTAGGCATCACTCTATAATGCCTCCACTCAGGGCCGGCACTAGGGTAAAGTGAAAGAACTACACACCTCGGGCTAAAATTTAAGTGGGTGCCAAAAACCCATCATCTAGATAAAGTAGTGTGAGTACTTTACTGCAATATTTGCAGCTTCCTGTTGTGGTCTGTAGAGGGCGCCCCAAACCCCATTTTGTTCTTCAACCTTTACCTTTGCTGTAGTCCAACCAATCAAGCCCCCTTTTAGATGATTTGGGTGGTGCCACCTTGGGAAAGAATCAGGGAGCCTTGCTGGTCATTGATTATCCTGAAGCTTCAAGGCACCCCACTGGGACACAGAGTAGCCAGGCCTTTGGAATAAGGAAGTCCTAAGTTCAAATTCAGGCTGTGTTTTGTGGTGATGTGTCTAACTTTAATTTCCTTCTCTATAAAATGCAGATTGTTCACTCAGTCCATTAACAGATGAGTACTGAGCTATGAATTAGGCATTGTTCTAGGAATATATCACGCAGCCACATAAGAATTAAAAAAGAGATATAATTATACACATCAGGCCATCAAAAGAATTCGAAAACTGGGGGACACAGTCCAAGGAAGGCAAAAGTGCCAGAATGTCAGGGGTCAGAGACACCGCCTCCCCAAATCCCTCTGAGCGCCCTTCTCCCCTCACTCGGTGATGTCCGCACCTGCGATTCCACCTGGACCCGGCCACAGGAGGCTGAGGAAGAAGGTAGCAGCTATGGGAGAGGACGGGCACCGAGGATGAGACTGGGATGCAGGATGAGGTAGGGAGAGACTAGAAGCAGTAAGCAGAGGAGGCAGAAGAGGCAAGGAGAGAAGACTAGGGGTGGGAGAGCCTGGAAGACACAAGGAGGGGTGGGGAGAGGAAGGACAAAAGGCAGGGCTGCTGGTGTCCGGCAGAGGTGGACGTGGCATCGGGGGTCTATGAGAGGAAGAGCTGAAGTTGGGTTTGCAGGAGGGGGAGGATCTGAGCAATCTGACTTGGGGGGTTGGGTCCTCCTTGCTTAAACAGCAGCAGCTGGTCTCCGTTCCGCTGGGCCAGGCTTCATGCTGGATCTGATGAGTCAGAAGGACCTGCCTGGGAGGGCGTTGATGGAAGAGCGGCGTCGCAGGACTACACCACTGCTATTGCTTGGGAGTGGCAGCAAGTATACACAGAGTCTCCCAGGGCTTGTCCTCCCGTTGGTAACTCCTTGCTCTCTCCCTAGAAGAGAAAGGAGCACAGCTGGGGACCTGATTGCAGTCCCTGTGACATACTTCTCCATATATGGGGCTTGGGAGAAAGGAATGCTGCAATGGATTTTTATGTTCAAACCAGCCTCGACACCATCTCTACTGTGTCCAGGTGGAGCCCAACCTGGTTAGATAGACAGCCCAGAAAACACTCACTGCAAGAGGCAACGGTAATTTAATAATTTTTAAAATAGTCTTTTTATATTTACCATAAATTTCCCTTTCCAGTAGTCTTCTTCCTGCAGATCTGGACTCCACTTACACATCCTTTTCCCTCACCTTGAAGAACTTCCTTTAGCATTTCCTACAGTACATGTCCACGGGCAGCAATTTTCTTTAACTTTTGTGTGCCTGAAGATGTACTTATTTTGCCTTCACTTTTGAAGGGTATTTTCAGTGGGTAAAGAGTTCTAGAAAGACAGACTGTCTTTCTCTAACAATTTTGTTTTGTTTGGTTTTGGTTTTTTTGAGTGTGTTCTCAGTTACTGTTTCTACTGGGATCTTGGCATAATTTCTTTTTGTGAAATGACAACTTGGGCCAAGCACAAGAAAAAAGTTCTAATGTGGAAGGCATAGCTCCATTCCTTTTTTGTTGGCCAGGTTTATTGAGGCGTAATCTACGTGCAATACATCCATCCTTCCAGTGTATTTGTTCTGTGCACGTGAGACTAGCATCCTTTATTTCTCACAGTGCATTCATCATTCGTGGTGCACGTATCACTAGTTCTCTCCTTGTCATTGCTGAGCAGGATGCCACCGTACGGGTGTGCCGCTGTTTATCCATTCACCAGTTGAAGGACATTGGGGTCAGTACAGCCCTGCCTCTCTCTGCCTCCCCATCTCCTCTGACTCTCTCTGCCCGTTTCACCCTCTGTCTTCTGGTTTCTCTCCACCTCCCCTTGTCTCTCTCTGTCCCCTCGCTTTTCTTCCTTGCCTCCCCTGGTCTCTCCCTGCCCCACTCCTTCATCTTCCTGCTCTTCCTGATGCTCCTCACCTCTCCTCATCTCTCCCAGTCTCTCCCAACTTTACCATCTCTCTCTCTTTTTCTCTCTCCCTCCACTCATCCCTTCCTCTTCTGCTTTCTTATCTCTTCCCTTTTTGCCAGTATTTCTCCTCTCCCTCAGGCTACAGGTCTCAGCCTGCCCCTTCCAGTCTCTCCCAATTGCACTCCTGTCTCCCAGCCTCCCCCCTGCCCCTGCCTCTCTCTTCTTTCTGCAGACTACTTTGTCACTTGGGCTTCTCCCCATCTTTAACTTCTTTACTAATTCCTCAGTTTCTCCATCTCTTCTGTCTTTCGTGCCTCTCTAATTTCTCCAGGCTTCCAGCTTTTCAGCTTTTTTCCCCCTCACAGTTGCATCTAGTACTCTTTTAACATCTTCTGTATCTCAGGTGATTTAAACTTTTTCATTTGCAAATGTGCATAATTTTCCTCTCATTTTTTTTCTTAATCAAGCACTCAAGATATTTCCCTATACTTAAAATTCAAAACTGCAGTGCAGATATGCTTTTTTCAATCTTTTATTTCATCTTTTATCTCAACCCTCTCATTTTTCCAAGTTTATTTTCATTATTATTTTCAAATTCTTTAATGATTAACTTCTTCAAGGTCCCCCCGAAAAGAAGCCCTGTTATTTTGCCTTAAAACCCACCAATGCCTCCAAATGCTAGACAGGCTGAACTACACATCATCAGCTAGTCATGTTAGAGGGTAACTGAGAATGAGAGAGTTTCCCTGGGGAGGTAGTGTGCTTGCAGAGATGACATGTCTTTCACCAGGTCTTTAGGATCGAGATGACAGGGTTATTTGACATTCCTGCTACACCGTCTATAACTTACTTTGAAATACTTGAACATAATCAGTGTGGAATATGTACATGTATGTAAATTAGTTTTAATCTCCACAATTAGGGTGTTAAATTGAAATTTGATGTTGTCTAAACAAAAAGATTTTTTCCAGGGATGTATAGATAAGATTTGAAATACCTTATCAGAGGTTGACTTTTCAGAGGTGACTTTTGAAAGGCACTTTATGTTCAATCTTCATTAGTGGATACTTTACGAAAGTCGCATTAAAAGCAAACATTTCTTTGAAACAATATATGATGTGCAACATGAAGAATTGCCTACAAATGAGTCATTTCCAGCCATTCATGAATTTTGTATAAGAACCAACCCATCCCAGCCGACTTAGTTTTGGGATTGAGGTCTGAGACTCCACATTTCTCTCTTTTCAAACACTTAAAAAAGCATTCTGTTAGTCTTTGCAACTACGTTGACCGATCCTGCCATAGGAATTAGAACATTTGCCTCAAACAAACATTGTATGAAAAATAAAGGGCAGCTTTTAGACTTTACTGAGGTTTATAAGAATATTATAGAAATGATCAAAGTCTGAAGACAATGAAAATACATCTTCAAAGTGTAGAAGACAAATAACTTCAAACCTTGAGTTTCCTGAATTGCATATGCCACAAATGTATCTGCCAAACTGGAGGGAAAAATAATTTTCAGAAAAAGAGAAATGGAGAGAATTTGTTACTAGCTGACTTCAGAGAAATGTAGAAGGAAGTACTTTATTCAGAAGACAACGTAACCCAAACATGAAGAAGCAAGATAGAATGCAGAGCAAACAAAAGAGAAAGATAAATATGGGGATAAATATGAAGAATATTGACTGTACAAAACAATAATAATCATGTCTTGTTGGGGTTGGCATATGTGTGGAATTAAGAGGTATCAAAACAGTAATGCAAGACCAGGGTGTGTAAATGGAATTAAAGCATTCTAAGGTTCTAGCAATATTGGGAGGTAGTAAAAGAAATATTTTGTTTTAGAATAAGTCAAGGATGTATCTTTTTATCTTAGGTAACAACTAAAAGACTAGGAAGAGAATGTATAGCTAAATAGTTAACTGGAAAGTTAGAGTATTAAAAATTTATAAAGATGGTCATAATGGAAAGAAAAAGAAACAAAGCCGGTGGGTTGAGTTAAAAAGAAAACAAGGAAAATGGCAGATCTAAACCCAAACTCAGTAGTAATGAAATTAAAACTAAATGGATGGGAGGGATAAGTGGGCAGAGCACAGAAAATTCTCATGGCAATGAAAACACTCTGTGTGAGACTATAATGACGGATACATGCATACATTTTTACAAACCCACAGAATGAACACCTCCACGAGTGAAGCCTAATGCAAACCAGGTACTTTGGATGATTATGAAATGTCAATGTAGGTTCATCAATTCTAACAAATGTACCACTTTTTGTGGGGGATATTGATAATGAGGAGGCTATGCATGTGTGGGGTAGGAGGTATATGGGAAATCTCTGTACCTTTCCCCTAATTTTGCTGTGAATCTATAATTGCTCCAAAAAAGTCAAAAAAAAAAAAAAAGAAAAAGAAAAAAAATCAAATGGTCTCAATAATTCGAATTGAATTCTAAGGTTTTAAGGCTGAATTAACAAAAGAACATATATGCTGCTTATAAAAAAACATACATTACATATGAGGTTCCAGAAATGTTAAAAGTTAGTATGTGAAAAAGATACATCATGCAAACACTAGCGAAAGAAAGCTGCTGTATATGAATACTAAAGTAGGTTTTAATGCAAAAGGCATTCCTAGAGATAAAACAAGGCAAGTAATAATGACACAGGGGTCAATCCAAAAGCAACATATAATAATTATGAATCTGAATGTACCTACTAACATAGCTTTTAAAAAAGTAACTGAAATAAAACAGAAATTACATCTATAGCAGAAGACTTTACTCCACTTCTTGGCATAGCTTATATTATAAGGGGACAGAATATCAGTATCTATCGGTATAAAACTTGAACAATGCAACTAACACACATGACTACAGTTTTATGTACACACACGTGTGTATGTATACAGTCATGGCTCATTTTATTGTGCTTTGCAGATATTGCATTTTTTACAAATTGAAGGTTCGTGCAACACTGTGGCCAGCAAGTCTATTGGCACCAATTTTCCCACAGCATGTGCTCACTTTGTGTCTGTGTCACATTTTGGTAATTCTCACAATATCTTACATTTTTCATTATTATTATATCTGTTACAGTGATTTGTGATCTGTATTCTTTGATGTTACTATTGTAATTGTTTTGGGGCACCACAAACACATAAGACAGTGAACTTAATAAATGTGGTGTGAGTTCTAACTGCTCAGCCAACCAGCCATTCCCCCATCCTCCTCGCCTCAGGCCTCCCTATTACCTGAGACACAAGAATATTTAAACAAATCCGATTAATAATCCTATCATGGCCCCTAAGTGTTCAAGCATCAGGGGTCTTCAAAAAGTTCATGGAAAGATTCATATTATTTTTTATTTCCATTTTTCTATCAACTTTTTGAAGTACCCTCATAAAAGGAAGAGTCATACATCTCTCACTTTAAATCAAAAGCTAAAAAAAAAATTATTGATTAAGCTTAGTGACCTGAGATTGGCTGTAACAGAGTACCTGAGACTGGCTAATTTATAAAGAACAGAGGTTATTGAACTAGGGCTGGGTCTGGAGCTCACAGACCCCTCAAGCCTATTGTCCAGACTGGGTCACAAACCCTTCACACACAGGTCTCCGAGCTAGGTAACCAGCAAAAAGGTCCTCGGAGCCATAGGTTGGAGTGTATGGTCACACGGGGCAAATGCCTGAGGCAGTAAACACCAGCCAGGTGGTGGCGCTGCACACATGTGCACTAAGTCCACCCACACACAACTTGCTTACAAAGAATGCGCTGCACCACCCCCAACTGGACCTAAGGCGAGGGGGCCTGATTAAATTATTCTATTTTCCCAACAGAGGTTTATTTGGCTCACGATTCTGGGACAGCTGCGTCTGGCACAGGCCTTGGGCTGCTTCTATTCATGGTAGAAAGTGACAGGCAGCAGCAGGTACAAACAGATCGCTGGCGAGAGGAAGCAAGAGAGAGAGAGAGAGGAGGTGCCAGTGTCCTATAAACAACCAGCTCTTGCAAGAACTAACAGATAGAGAACTCCCTTCCCCACTGCCCCTGCCACCAGAGTATTAATCTATTCATGAGGGATTAGCTCCTCATTACCCAAACTGCTCCCAACATTGCCATGTTGGGGATTAGATTTCGACATAAGTTTTGGGGGGACAACACATTCAAACTCTACAGTGAGGAAGGCATTTTGAAAGCTGAGATAAGACAAAAGCTAGGCTTTTTGGCCAAAGTTAGCCAAGGTGTGAATACATAGAAAATGGGATTGAAGTAAATTAAAAGTGTTACTCCAGTGAATAAAGAAATGACAAAAAAGCAAAACAGCCTCATTGCTGATATGGAGAAAGTTTTAGTGGTCTGGATAGATCAACCCAGCCACAACATTCCCTTAAGTCAAAGTGTAATCCAAAACAAGGCCCTAATTCTCTTCAATTCGGTCAAGTCTGAGAGATAAGAAAGCTGCAGAAGAAAAGTCTGAAGCAAGCAGAGGTTGGTTCAGGAGGTTTGAGGAAACTGCAGCGCAGATAGCTGGGATCTGAGCACAGCACTGAGGGTGTTCAGGGCAGTTGAATCTCTTACATGTGGTATCAGAAAAGAACTGGGCAGAGGTGAGCCCCAGAAGTTTTTGTGGGATCTGCTCAAAAATCCTGGCTGAGGGCCAGGCTGACTATGCACAGACAAGACGACTCAAGTCTTAACAGAAAGGTAAAACTTGAGGAAGTTTATCCCGGATTAGAAGAGTAGCAAAACATGATAATGAAATATAACACAGGACTCCGGTTTATATCCTGGATTGGGAAGTAGAGAGATAGTTCATAATGTCATGTCAACACTGGTTTCCTAGTTTCGATAATTCTATTAAGGTCATGCAACATTAGAGGAAGCTGGGTGAAAGATAGAAATTCTCTGTACTGTTTGTGCAACTTTTTTGTAAGTCTAAAATTATTTCAAAATATTGTTAGAAAATGTTTTTATTGTTACATATAAAAATATAATAGTGACAGTGAACACTTGCAAAAGGTATAATCAGATGCCTTAACATGCCCCTGCATGCCTAAAGTTAGCATTACAGAGCTCCGCCTGTCCTCAGCATTATGTACCTGGACTCCCCTGAGCTTTGGTGTGACCTGCGGAATCTAGCCTGAGCCATATAGTACAGAGAGTTGCGTGGGAAGCCTGGAGGCACACACTCAGTTACACTTCCACCCACAAGGTAACGGGCCAATTGACTGGAGAGTCAGCCTTGGGCATCACGACTGGGATTTCCTATCCGGCCCAGCAGAATTATCAGAGACCAAACCACAGAACTCCTCCACCCAGTCAACACAGCCTGACACTTTCCTGATGGAAGACTCAAGCCAGGACCACTCTCAGGGATAGGGTCACACATCTCAACACTGTGACACCACAGCCTCTCTGGCCCCAGAATGCTTACATCCCGGATCACAAGATCTCAATTTCTTTTTTGGAAAGTGATCTCTAACTCATGATTTACAAAGATACAAAGATTTGTTCAGAAGGTTTAAAATACTTTCTGAAATGAGAAACAAAATTATTATAACATTTAAGTATAATAATTTCAATGAACAAAGCATGACTCATGGAACATAATTACAAAGCAGCTTTCATTTTTACACCTCCTTCCTGTTATATTTATTCTGTAGTGGTAGGTCATATCCCATGAATTTTTCTGGTCACTTTTATTTAATAAATATTGTCCTGAGACCAAATGTTCAGAGTATGTAAAAGCAAAAAGAGCAACCTGCATTCAAACTGCACTTTCACTCTCTCTTCCAGCTCTGGCCTGCAGCCAACTGGAAGCTGGAACACAAGTTAGGGATGTGGGCATCTCTTACTCGTTTTCCCACCTAGCACTTCTAATGAATCTTCCCCCAGTTTGCTGACCTATTTTTCTTTCTTTCTTTTTTTCAAAAAGATGACCGGTAAGGGGATCTTAAGCCTTGACTTGGTGTTGTCAGCACCACGCTGTCCCAAGTGAGCCACGGGCCGGCCCTCCACTTAACGCTTCTAGGAATCTTCCCTCAGTTTGCTGACCTATTTTTAGTTTCTGATCTTACTGTGTTTGGAGCTCAGGGAGCTGCAGCGGGCAGTTAAGCTCTTCCTTGATGAGCAGCATTACGGTGACGGTGTTACTAATACACTGAGGCTCTCTGGACCTTGCAAATACTTAAGGCTGATTCTTTCCCTCAAGGCGGGCTTTTGACTTCTACACAGAGATCTCTCATCTGAGCTTCTTTTGATAAGGTCGACTGCTTCTCGAGTCCCTTTGCGTATTTACATTCCGCATCCAGTATGAAAAGTACGACCCGAAGCCGGCTGGCGGCCGAGGTGCAGCCGTCGGTGCAGCTGAAGCAGGTGGGCCGCTGCCACTCACCGAGGCGCTGGCGTTCCCAAAGCGCGGGCTGCGGCCTGGAGACTCCAGGGCCGGCCGGGGGACGAGCGAGCCCCAAACTCACGTGAATAGGGATCAAGGGAGTGCACGCTGGCTCCAACCCACGAGGAGGATACGCCTAAGTGACCTGCCCAGGCTGCAAAACCAGGTGCGCTGCGGCAGCCTCGACTCTCCCGGCTCCACTTTCGAGGCGGGGACCTCGGAGGCCTGACGTCCAGTGGGGGGGCGGCGACATGATCTCCGGCGCCTCCAAGAAAAACCATCGTGGAGGATCCCAGTCCGTGCAAGGTGCTGTCACAGCCTTGAGCTCTGCAGGTCTCAGGTGTCCAGGGTGCTCGGTAGCGGCAACAGCCACTGAATAGTGACACCTACATGGCAACAGCAACAGCAACACCGAGACCAACGCGGCACCCGCGCGCCTGCGGGAGGCCTGCTGGGGACGCCTGCGCGCTGCAGGGTCGGCGCCGCACTCCGCTCTCTGCGCAGTCTCCTACTGCCATCTAGTGGTGACGACTGGGACATTGGCTCAAAACCTCCGGAGAGGGCGGCCTACAGGTGTTTTAAGCGACGATAGGAACGTGATACACTACTATGTCTGCTGCATTTTAGACTCGCCCTCGCCCCAATAATTGAATGATATTATAACCCCTTAAAAAATCTGACAGACAGACCAAACGGTTATGCCTTTATGTGTAGTAAGGTCCTGGGGGTCTATATTAAACTTGTTAATTCAAGTTCATGGAGGTGTGGAGGAAAAAAGGTTTACAACAGGTCTTAGCCCCTCTCCGTGGTTAGTTGGCCTCAGGTGATCTCCCAATACTGCTTCTATAGAACCATCCAGGGTTAAAATATGTGTGAAATGTAATAACAGGCAACACTGTTTACCACTGAGAAGACATTTGATCTGTACTAAAAGGACAGTGACGGGAGACAGATCCAGAGGACTGTGTAACCTGGACAACAAAAAAACAGTTTGAGAAATAAACTTTGGGGAATAGATATTTCTCAAAAGAAGACCTAGGAATGGCCAACAGGTATATGAAAAAATGGTCAACATCACTAATCATCAGAGAAATGCAAATCAAAACCACAATGAGATATCTACGCACCTCAGTTAGAATGACTATTGTCAAAAAGGCAGAAAATAACATTCTGGCAAGGATGCAGAGAAAGCGGAACTCATACATTGTTGGTGGGTGGGAATGTAAATTAGTACAGCCATCATGGAAAACAGGTATGGAGGTTTCTTGAGAACTACAAGTAGAAGTACCACACGATCTAGCAATCCCACTATTGGGTATGTATCAGCATTTCAAAGGGATATGTGCACTCCCATGTTTATTGCAACTCTGTTCACAATAGCCAACATATGGAACTAACCTAAATGTCCATCAAAGGATAATTGGATAAAGAAAATGTGGTATATATACACGATGGAATACTAGTCAGCCATAAAAAAGAGTGAAATTCTGCCATTTGCAGCAACATGGATGAGTTTGGAGAAAATGATGTTAAGTCGAATAAGCCAGGCACAGAAACAGAAATACTGCATGTTCTGATTCATGTGGAAGCTTAAAAAGTTGAGCTCATAGAAGTAGAGAGTAGAATATTGGTTACTAGAAACTGGTAAGGGCAGCGATAGGGAGAGGATAGTCAAAGGATACAAACTTGTGACTAGATAGAAAGAATGGGATCTAGTGGTCTACAGCACTGCAGGGAGATTACAGCCAACAACAAATTACTGTGCAACCAGTAATTTCATGTAGCCAGTAGAGAGATTTTGAATGTTCCCAACACAAAGAGGTGACAAACGTTTAAGGCGATGGATATGCTAATTACCCTGATATGATTCTTGCACAGAGTATAAATGTACCCAAATATCACATTGTACTCCATAAATATATACAATTATCATGAGTTAATTAAGAAAAAATAATTTTTTTAAGAAAATGTAATTTTATTAATATTATTTTTTACATTCTAGGATGTTGTCATGGAGCAGTTGGGAGGGAGGGAGAGAGGGGAAAGGGCAAGGAAATGGTACGGAAGGAGGAAGGAGGAGGGGCAGGATTGAGGCCTGTGGAACCCCCCTCATTCTCACAGAGGAGACTTGGGGGTTCCAGTGGTGGCTTGGTCATTGCCGGGCTGGGTGCAGATGTCAGGGGTGTGTGGCAAAAGCTCTCACCCCCCACCATCCCAGCTCGGGAACATGGGGCCCTTCTTGCTGCAGCTTGGTGGTCAGCACTGGGCTGGTTGCACATGTCAGGGGCATGGCCAAGGGCCTCAGCCCTCCACTGCCCCAGCTTGGGAGAGCCCAGGGTGCTTCTCGCAGTGGTTCAGTGGTTGTCACTGGGCTGGCTGCAGGTGTCAGGGGGGGCATGGCCAAGGCCTGAGGTCCCTCACCACACCAGCTCAGGAGAGCCTGGGGTGCTTCCTGTAGCAGCTCGGTGGTTGCTGCTGGGCTGGCTGCAGGTGTTAGGGAGGGATGGCCAAGGCCTGTGTCCCCCTATCACCCTGGGTCAGGAGAGCCCAGGGCACTTCCTGTGGTGGCTCACTAGTCACCGCAGGGCTGGCTGTGGGTGTCAGGGGGGGTGTGGCTGAGGCCCGAGATCCCCACCACCCCAGCCAGGACACTTCCTGTGGCACTTCCTGTGGCAGCTCAGTGGTTATTGGTGGGCTGGCTGTTTGTGTCAGGGGGGCATAGCCAAGGCCCTCATCCCTCCCCCTCAGGATTGGTTGCAGGTATCTGGGGGCATTGCTAAGGCCTCCAGGCCTCCCCCCTTTCTGGCTTGGTAGCCCAGGGAACTTCCAGTCCTTCTAGGTGATATAGGTGTTCTTTGGTGAAATGAGACCTTTATTAGTTAATGTGAAACTTTGTCTCTGGTTGTGGGTACTTTGTTTTATCTTTCAGTTCTGTGTTGGATTATTTGCTGTTCCCACCACTTAAGCTCTGTGCTGGAACTAATTTGTTGTCCTTTGCTTACTTCTAAAATGGGGGAACTTTCTGTGGGGACCAGTACATGAGCTGTGCGGTTGAGCTAAATCGCTGCTTTGCTGCTGATTCCTTAGGGAAGGCATTTTTGCAGCTCAGATTTTAATGGCTGACTTTATAGGTACTTCTGGCTCTTGAGAGATCCAGTGCACCTGGGTTGTGTAGAAACTCTGGTCTGGACCTGAGTCTTTTTGTCAAACTTCACGCCATGCAATTCTATATTACTGACCAGTCTCCTCTGAGTGATCCTTCACTGATTGGGGGACAAATCAGCTGCCCTTGCTGTGTCCCAGTGTTCCCCCGGCAGGCCCATCTCCCCCACCACCCCCACTCCAAACACTTCCCATGGGACAGGCCATGTGCTGGTCCCTTGCAATGACTCACTAGCCTCTGAGTGGCTCCTTTTTTTGAGTTGTTGTGGCTCATTGCTCCAATGTGGGCCCATGGGAACCCTATTAGTGGTCTTGCCGGCCTAGGGGCCACCAAGGCCCTCTCCTCCCCTGCTGCCTCTAAGCAACTTCATCTGAAGGGTACAGCTGTGGCTTTTGCTGGCTCCTGCTCTGTGAGCTCAGCAGCTCCAGCCTGGACATGGCCAGGCCTCAAAATGGTCAGAGCAGTTTTTTCTTTCTCTCATCGTGGCTTCTCCCACCTTCATGTACTCCATAGGTCTCTCCTCCTCTTCCCCTGAGCTCTAGTGGCCCCGGCTTGCTCTCATTGCTTTTTTACAGTTGTAATTAGTTAGCTTGTGGGAGAGAGTGACATTGGGCACCGTCTATTCCACCATCTTGACCAGAAGTCAAGGAAAAATAAACTAAGAAGAAAAAAAATTAGAGACAGAAGTAGATTAGAGGTTACCAGAAACTGGGGGGAAGAAATAATGGGAAGTGCAACGCTAGGTCTGGGCCTGGAGCTCATAGACCCCTTGAGCCCATTGTCCAGACTGGGTCATAAACCCTTCACACGCAGGTCTATGAGCTAGGTAACGGGAAAAGGTCCTTGGAGCACTGAGTGAAGAAACAATAGGCTTTATTTTTTATCACCCTCCATACTGCTCTCAATTCAGCCCATTGACTGCTTTGCCCTGTGCCATTATCATACCACATGGTATCTGTTAAGGGCTGGACAGCAACAGCTGTCCATGATGCTGAAGGTCCCATGCTAGAGCCATCTATACCAAGCTTGCTCTGTGATAGATCCCTGTCCCTCGTGGAAAGGTGTAGCCTCCACCTCCATGGGTAAGGGTTGTGTCAAAGTTTCCTCCACAACCTCTATTGGGCCTAGCACAGTCTGCAACTCTTCGGACAGAGGACTCGTTGACACAGTGCTCCTTTTTTCTACATATGCTCCCCATTTAGACAGAGTGGGAGTCTAAGCTATGTTTTAGGGTTGGTTGCCCATGTGCACAGCCAGCCTAGAATGGGGTATGTCATCCTTACTAGGACTTTGGCAGTTCCCGTGATAGCTTCAGAGCCATCAAGGCAGCTGCTAACAGCTTTTCTATTAGAGAATAATGACCTCAGCACCCTTTCAGAGCTAAGACCAGAATCCTACAGGTGTTCGGAATTGGTCTTGTCTCTGTTACAAACCCCATCCTAACCCCTCTTGGGTTATGTGTACAACTAATTCAAAAGGCTTAGTGGGGTCAGCCACTTGTAAAGCCTGTACTTGCTGTATTGCCCATTTTGTAGCTTGGTAAGCCTGTTCTACTTCCTCAGTCCAATCCCAGGAGGGCTCCTTTCTTTGTTAATGCATACGGGGGGTGTGCCATTTGGGCCATATGGTGTTCAAAAGCTCTCCAATACCCTAAAAGTCCCAAATATGTCTGTAGCTGAGCTACAGTTGTGGGTCAAGGGTATGCCTGTATCTCATCTATAGTAGCTTCTGGGATGACTCTTGTCTTACCTGACCAGACCACTCCCAGGAATTTGACTGACAGCCCAGGTCCTTGCACTTTGGCTGTGTTCATGGCCCACTCACATTGTTCCAAATGACTTAACAGCATTGGAGCTGTGTGAGATAAATCTGCAAGAGAATCAGAGGTTAGTAACACATCATCAATGTAGTGAAACATTGTAAACGTGCTGGGCCTAGTCCACTTGGCTAGGTCCCCAGCCACCAAACCATGACAGATAGTTGGGCTATGCAGATAACCTTGGGGCAATACTTGAAAGATCCACTCTCTTCCTTCCCAGGTGAAGGCAAACTGATCTTGGCTATCAGCTGAGATAGGAATAGAGAAAAAAACATTTGTGAGGTCCATTATATAATGATAAGTTTCCAGCTGAGTCATCAGCTGATCCATCAAGTCATGAAGTAAAGCCACAGATGCGTGCAAAGGAGGCACTACTTTGTTTAGTTCTTGATAATCTACAGTCATTCTCCAGGTACCATCAGGCTTTTTCACTGGCCATACTGGGGCATTAAATGGGCTATGAGCTGGATGAATAATGCCAACTTTCTCTAATTCCAATATAGTGGCACTTATCTCTGCATGTCCTCCTGGTAGGCGATACTGCTTTACATTTAACTATATGTCTTGGCTTGGGTAACACCTGTGGGTAATATTTAGCATATCCTGGTAACACAGGCTTTACTATGCATATTCACAGCCAAAATTCTCCAACTGTTGTTTGCAGGTGCAAAGCATAAAGTACATCCATACCCAAGATATATTCAGCTACAGGGGACATATATACAGTATATACACAAGGAGGTAATCTTCCTATGCCCAATGGCAATGACACAGCTTTGACCTGAGTAGTATGTCCTCCATAGCCATCTATACAAACTGTGGCCCCTGGAATCATCTGGAATGCCATATATCAGGCTACATTCTGCACCTGTACCACCAATGCCAAAACACGCTGCACATTCGTCCTCGACCAATATATTGCCAATTCAACATGAGGCCTCCGGTCCTCACCTGCCCCCAAAAGATGAGCACCTTGGCCTGCTCCCTAATCAAAATGGAACAGTTCATCTACCTCCTCAGGAGCAACCAAAAAATCCTTTAAATCCACTGAGCGTACCTTGCTACCTGTTTCTGGACATTTGGTGAAACGCTGTTCAGGGCACAATTGCTGCCACAAGGCAAACAGGACCGCATTTGGCTGCCAGTCAATTTTCTTGCTATCAATCCCTGCTGCAAGCAAGTCAAGCCACATCTGGTTATGGCTAGTCTTGCTTGGACACTTTGGGATAAAATCCCTAGCCATTTCTTAGGGATTTGGTCTTAGCCATCTTTTGGACCCCTTTTACTTATCTCCTACCCTCTACTTCACCCAAGCTACCTATCATGATTGTTACCTCATGTATAGGACGATCAATGTATGGGGCCAGTATGGCCATCGGTAACCCAAAGGATGTTGACGGAGCATTCTGCAGCACTGTGTCTCTCATACTGCCTATAAAACTTTCATCGTCCAGGCCATGAGTGTTCACATTAAACACGGACTGCTGCATCCCTAGCTTCCAAATTATCTGAACCAATTCAGCATACATTTGCCATTTACTCACAATCTTGGGAAGTTCTCCAGCATTTTCCCACACAGCTCAGGCAGCTGCATTCACCCGTTCCATTAAGGAGTGATTACCTAGCACTTGTGCATATCTGCAGCTATTCTGTAGCCACTGCCTCAGGGGCAGGTGTATGGTAGTGGAGGCCAACTTCTCCATCTCCTCACCAGAGCACACCACACTATCCACCCCTAGGTCTCATAACCACAACAGCCAAGCAGCCAGGGGCTCTGCCTGTTACTGCCAAAACTGCCTCCCCAAGTCAACTAATTCAACCTGGGTATATGGGACATAGGTAGTGAATTGGGTCACCTGTGGATTGCCCACCTGTTATTCGCCTGGTCCCATAGGCTGCTTATGTTTCACTTTCTTATGCACTGGAGGTCATGCCTGGAGACACACGGTCTTCACCAACTCACCACTGGGTTTGTCGTCTTCCCTGGTGTGAGAGGCAGGAGTGGCCAGTCACTGCATGTCATCCTCCAGGACATTTATCTGTGCTTCCAGCAACTCTGCTTTCCGCTTCAAATCTCAATCAGTTTGCAGCATAGTGAGCAGTACCCAGGCTCTGGTCAGCAAAAAAGTGGCCACCAGGCACCCCATGCTCAAGGACAGCCACATTTTCTCCCCCTCCCAAGGGGTTCTCCACTGTAGTGCCTGGTCTATGCTGCCCTGCAGTACAGTGAGCAGCAACCAGATCCCGGTCAACAAGAAAGTGGCCACAGGGCACAACATGTTCAAAAGTAGCCACATTTCCTCCTCCTCCCAAGGGGCTTTTGGCTCCCGTACCTGCTCAGAATCCTGTTGCAGACTATGCCAATTGTAAAGCTAGGGCTAGATCTGGAGTTCACAGATCCCTTGAGCAGGTCTATGAGCTAGATAACAGGAAAAGGTCCTTGGAGACCTGTGTGTAAAGGGCTTGTGACCCAGTCGGACAATGCACTTGAGTCTGTAAGCTCCACACCCAGCCCTGGCTCTACAGTAAGTTCTTTCTCCCTCCCACCACTGATAACCCTAGATTTCTTCTCTCCCTCTGAAAGAGTAATGGTTGCTCTATTGACTTGTTGCCTAGATGATCTGTCCAATGCTGAAACGTGTGTTCAGGTCCCTCAATATTATCATAGAGCAGATGCTTCCTCTGTCACTCTGGAATGGGCTTTGTGGAGAGAGAGACATCCTCTTCTTTTCTTTGGTCTCTGCTGGTGACTCTCCTCATGTCAATGCACTCCAGTGGCTGGTGGACCATCTGCATGGTGGTTGTGGTGTCTAGCCGCTTTCGCAGCAGCTGTGGTTACTGTGGTGCCTGTGGTGGGCCACCCACACGGAAGCGATGTTTTTGGCATGCTCTTTAGTGCTGGCAGTGTGCCTGGATGTGGGCGGGAGGTCCGGTCCCTGGCTCCATTCCCCAGGCCCCCAAGCGGGGCCCCAAGGCAAGAAAGGGACTATTATTTCCCTGTGGAGTTTTTGGGTCCCCCTGCCGACTCTGTAATAGATAAAGTAGCCCCTGGAACTGACAGAGCTTGGAATGCTAAGCTGGGGAAGCTCCCACTTGCTGTAACTATATTGTCTCAAGATAAAACTGTCACTTGTGTGTTACCTGATAAACATGAATTACCGCTTTTAGTACCCATTAAACATCTTTCTTATCACCCCCAGTATGACCACGGGGAACACCTATCTACAATGGGCTGCAACCCTGGCCCAAATACATTAATAGATCAACCTGCTGGGCCTGCTCAGAGTTTCCACTATTTGCCACATCAGGTCTGCCATGGACAATACAATCAGCAAATCAGACTGAATGGATGTGGCTGCAAGCGTGGAAAAACCACAAAATGACTGATCTCACCCAGTGCGTGATAGGCCATGATGAGACTAAGAAGGAAATATTTGCATTAAAGAACAGCTTAACCAAACCTGTCCTATTCTGGGGTATTCAGTGTGGGATGGGGTGGGCTGGCTGACTGCAGTGCAAATACTGTTAAAAGCACCAGCCCCATTCTGCATAGAAAGGTTGCATGTGACAGACAATGAATCCATGCAAGAAGTGGGATGGACCCCCCAAAGAATTATGGGTGAATACTACCACCCTTACAGATACTGAGCAGTGGGGATGGCGACATAGCTCTGTACAAGCAGCAGCATACCTTATGCCTTGAAGTACCCTCTGGGCTTGTGGAACATATGGATGGCCATACCTCCCATACAATTGGACAGGAAGATGTATATGGGGGTGGCCCTATATTCCTGAGAGAGTGCTCACAACCCTTCCCCATTTGCCTAACAATTGGGAAGGCTTTTCTGCAAGGCATTGAGTTAGAGGCACTCCCTGCTTGTTTTATCCGCTTACAATTTTTCCTCTGCAGCTAAGTAATATTTTGACTGAAAAGGTGGTAGAAGCCCTGGTCAACCACACCGTCAGTGCCCTGAATGCCAGTTCTCATGCCATCCATTTGTTAAATGATGAAGTCTCTCAAATTAAACAAGTAGTGTTGCAAAACAGGATGGCTCTAGACATGCCTACCACTCTCTAAGGGGGTACCTGTGCCATTATTAAGGCAGAATGTTGTGTGTACATTCCTGATTTCTCTTATAATGTCTCCCTTGATCTGAAAATTATGCATACTGAAATTAGGCTATTGATGCTGTTGTCCATGATTCTTTCTCAGGTTGGTTTTCGTCACTTGACTCATTCTGGAAAAAAGTTATAATAGAACTGGTGGTAGCGGTAGAAGTACTGCTATTCAGTACTTCTTGGCTGTACTGCATTTGAGGTATTTGGATGCAATGCACAATTTTCTACTCCACCCTCGGGGACACGCAGATTAATGTGAAGTGAAGACTGTGAGGGTGAAATAGATGTATGTAGGGTTAATGCTGGACACAGCCCTATTGACCCTCCGTGCATACCAGAGTTTCCCCTCCCTCCTGGGAGACTACTCTAACCCAAGGAAGGGCACCTCCCCTTTAAGAACAAACAGAGGTCTGGAGGAAGCCAGGACCCTAAGTATATGAACTAGCACTCTGGTGCCAGGAGAGTAGGAGTAGATTAACTTACCTACTCAGCCAGATCTCCCAGGTGCTCTGAGTTATGAGTGGGTGAGGGCCTGCACAGAAGCCTGAAGATGACTTACCGCCTACTCTGATCTGTTCACTGTATAACTGTTTTATCTGCACCCTGTGGTGGTGCAGATATCCAGCTGACCCGCTGCCATCAGTGACTCTTGTAAGTCTAATAAACCAATGTCTCTACCTGTTGGACCCCCGGGTGAGTTCTTTGGGGTAGGCAAACGCTACGCAAGTGCCCCCTCAGACTCAGACCTCCTGCGTTACAGGCTGAATAATACTTTATGTATGGATATTCCACATTTTGTTTATCCATTCAGCTGTTGGACACTTGAGTTGTTTACACCTTTGGGCTATTAATTTAAAATGCTGTTATGAGCACTGATGTACAAGTATTTGAGTCCCTATTTAAACTATTTTGAGTACATACCTAGGATTGGAATTGCTGGGTTATATGGTAATTCGATCTTGAACTTTTTTAGAAACTGCCAAAATGTTTTCCACAGCAGTTGAACCATTTTATGTCCCCACCAGCAATGCACAGGGTTCCAATGTCTCCGCATCCCTGTCAACACTTGTTACCTTCTGTGTTTTTGGTAATAGCCATTCTAGTTGGAATTAAGTGCTGTCTCCTTATAGTTTTCATTTGCATTTCCTTAATGATTAGTAACATTGAGCATCTTTTTTATGTGGTTATTGGCCATTTGTATATTTTATTTGTATAAATGTCCTTTTTTTTAAAATTTTTATTTTGTCGATATACAATGTGGTTGATTATTGTGACCCATATCGAAACCTCCCTCCCTCCTCCCTCTCCCCCCTCCCACCCAACAATGTCCTTTCTGTTTGCTAGTCGTATAAACTTCGAGGAATTGTGTTATGTCTTCTTCCCCCCCCTGCCCCCGGTTTTCTTTGTGTGTGTGTGAATTTATTTATTTCATTTTAGCTCCCACCAATAAGTGAGAACATGTGGTATTTCTCTTTCTGTGCCTGACTTGTTTCACTTAATATAATTCTCTCAAGGTCCATTCATGTCGTTGCAAATGGCAGTATTTCATTCGTTTTTATAGCTGAGTAGTATTCCATTGTGTAGATGTACCACATTTTCCATATCCACTCATCCAATGATGGACATTTGGGATGGTTCCAATTCTTGGCTATTGTAAAGAGTGCTGTGACGAACATTGGGGAACAGGTATACTTTCGACTTGATGATTTCCATTCCTCTGGGTATATTCCCAGCAGTGAGATAGCTGGGTCATATGGCAGATCTATCTGCAATTGTTTGAGGAAGTTCCATACCATTTTCCATAGAGGCTGCACCATTTTGCAGTCCCACCAACAAAGTATGAGAATTCCTTTTTCTCCGCAATCTCGCCAGCATTTATCATTCAAAGTCTTTTGGATTTTAGCCATCCTAACTGGGGTGAGATGGTATCTCAGTGTAGTTTTGATTTGCATTTCCCGGATGCTGAGTGATGTTGAACATTTTTTCTTATGTCTGTTGGCCATTTGTATATCTTCCTTAGAGAAATGCCTGCTAAGCTCTTTTGCCCATTTTTTAATTGGGTTGCTTTTTTTTTTCTTGTAAAGTTGTTTGAGTTCCTTGTATATTCTGGATATTAATGCTTTGTCAGATGTATATTTTGCAAATATTTTCTCCCACTCTGTTGGTTGTCTTTTAATTCTGTTAATTGTTTCTTTTGCTGTGCAGAAGCTTTTTAGTTTGATATAATTCCATTTGTTGATTTTTCCTTTGGTTGCCCATGTTTTTGGGGTCATATTCATGAAGTCTGTGTCCAGCCCTACTTCCTGAAGTGTTTCTCCTATGTTTTATTTAAGAAGTTTTATTGTTTCAGGGTGTATATTTAATTCTTTAATCCATTTTGAGTTGACTTCAGTGTATGGTGAAAGGTGTGGGTCTACTTTCATTCTCCTGCATATTGATAACCAGTTCTCCCAGCACCATTTGCTAAAGAGGCAGTCTCTTCCCCAGTGTATAGGCTTGGTACCTTTGTCAAAGATCAGATGGCTGTAGGTGTGTGAGTTGATTTCTGGATTCTCTATTCTATTCCATTGATCAGTGTGTCTGTTTTTATGCCAGTACCATACTGTTTTGGTTATTATAGCTTTGTAGTATAGTTTAAAGTCAGGTAGTGTTATGCCTCCAGCTTTATTTTTTTGCTCAGCGTTGCTTTGGCTATGCGTGGTCTTTTGTTATTCCATATAAATGTCTGGATAGTTCTTTCCATTTCTGAGAAAAATGTCATTGGAATTTTGATGGGGATTGCATTGAATTTGTATATCACTTTGGGTAGTATGGACATTTTCACTATGTTGATTCTTCCAGTCCAAGAGCATGGGATATCTTTCCATCTTCCTGTATCCTCTCTAATTTCTCTCAGCAGTGGTTTGTAGTTCTCGTTATAGAGATTTTTCACATCCTTGGTTAACTCAATTCCTAAGTATTTTACTTTTTTGGTGGCTATTGTAAATGGGCAGGCTTTCTTGACTTCGCTTTCTGCATGTTCACTATTGGAGAATAGAAATGCTACTGATTTTTGTGTGTTGATTTTGTATCCTGCTACTGTGCTGAAATCATTTATCAACTCCAAGAGGTTTTTTATAGCAGCTTTAGGCTGTTCGAAATATAGGATCATGTCATCTGCAAACAGGGACAGTTTGACTTCATCTTTTCCAATCTGGATGCCCTTTATTTCCTTCTCTTCTCTGATTGCTCTGGCTAGTACTTCCAACACTATGTTGAATAGGAGTGGTGAGAGTGGGCATCCTTGTCCCCATTCAGGATGATATTGGCAGTGGGTTTATCATATATGGCTTTAATTATGTTGAGATACATTCTATCTATACCTAACTTATAGAGGTTCTATGTCATGAATGAATGCTGAATTTTATCAAATGCTTTTTCAGCATCTATAGAGTTGCTGGTCTTAAATTTTTGAGTTGATTTTTGCTATTTAAATCCGATGTTTCTTTGTTAATTTTCTGTCTCAATGATCTATCCAATGCTGAGAGTGGGGTGTTAAAGTCCCTGACTATTAGGGCCAGCCCATGGCTCACTTGGGAGAGTGCGGTGCTGATAACAGCAAGGCCATGGGTTTGGATCCCTATACAGGGATGGCCGGTTAGCTCACTTGGGAGAGCGTGGTGCTGACAACACCAAGTCAAGGGTTAAGATCCCTTTACCGGTCATCTTTTTTTTAAAAAAGTTTCTGACTATTATTAGGCTGGTGTCTATCTCTTCCTTTAGACCTAATAATATTTCTTGGTGCTCTGGTTTTGGGTACATATATGTTTATAATTGTTATGTCTCCTTACTGTATTGATTCTTTTATCATTATACTGCGCCCCTCTTTTTTGACTAGTAGAGATTTTGATTTAGAGTCTGTTTTATCTGATATAAGTACAGCTACTCCTGCTTTCTTTTGTTTTCCATTTGTATGGAATATCTTCTTCCATTCCTCCCTTTGCTTTCAGTCTCTATGTGGGTTTCTACATAAGATGTGTTTCTTGTAGGCAGCATGTGGATGGGTCATGCTTTTTAATCTATTCCGCCTATGTCTTTTAATCAGGGAATTTAATTCCTTTACATTCAATAAGGGAATTTAATTCCTTTACATTCAAGGTTATTATTCATATGTGAGGTCTTACTCCTGTCATGTTGTTGGTTGTTTTCTGATTGATTTGTGTATTCTTTGTTCCTTTTTTCCCACTCTTACTGTTTATCCTTATGGTTTGGTGGTTTTCTGTATTGATAAGGTTTGATTCCTTTCTCTTTCTAATTTGTGTATCTACTCTACCAGTAAGTTGTATATTTTCGGTGTTTTCATAATGGTTCTTATAATTCTTTCTCTTCTAGATGTAAAACTCCCTTCAGCATTGCTTTTTGGGGGGGCAGAGAGGGGTAGTTGGCCAGTACAGGAATCCATACTCTTGGCCATTGTGTTATAACACCACACTCTAACCAACTGAGCTAACTGATGACTATTTTAGGGTTTTTTGTTGTTGTTTGTTTTTGGAAACGGCCCTGTATGGGGATCCAAGCCCTTGACCTTGATGTTTTAATACCACATGCTAACTAACTGAGCTAACCAATAAACGTGTTGTTTTGTTTTGTTTTGTTAGGTGGCTGGCCATACAGGGATCTGAACCCTTGGCCTTGGTGTTATAACACCATGATCTAACCAACTGAGCTAACCAGCCAGCTCTCTCTAAGCATTTCTTTTTTTTTTTTTTTTTTTTTTAAATTTTATTTTGTCGATATACATTGTAGCTGATTATTGCTCCCCATCACCAAAACCTCCCTCCCTTCTCCTTCGTCCCCTCCCCCCCAACAATGTCCTTTCTGTTTGCTTGTTGTATCAACTTCAAATAATTGTGGTTGTTATATCTTCTTCCCCCCCCCCCGGTTTGTGTGTGTGTGTGTGTATGTGTGTGTGTGAATTTATATATTAATTTTTAGCTCCCTCCAATAAGTGAGAACATGTGGTATTTCTCTTTCTGTGCCTGACTTGTTTCACTTAATATAATTCTCTCAAGGTCCATCCATGTTGTTGCAAATGGCAGTATTTCATTCGTTTTTATAGCTGAGTAGTATTCCATTGTGTAGATGTACCACATTTTCCGTATCCACTCATCTGATGGTGAGCATTTGGGCTGGTTCCAACTCTTGGCTATTGTAAAGAGTGCTGCGATGAACATTGGGGAACAGGTATACCTTCCACTTGATGATTTCCATTCCTCTGGGTATATTCCCAACAGTGGGATGGCTGGGTCGTATGGTAGATCTATTTGCAATTGTTTAAGGAACCTCCATACCATTTTCCATAGAGGCTGCACCATTTTGCAGTCCCACCAACAATGTATGAGAGTTCCTTTTTCTCCGCAGCCTCGCCAGCATTTATCGTTCATAGTCTTTTGGATTTTAGCCATCCTAACTGGGGTTAGATGGTATCTCAATGTGGTTTTGATTTGCATTTCCCGGATGCTGAGTGATGTTGAGCATTTTTTCATATGTCTGTTGGCCATTTGGATATCTTCCTTAGAGAAATGCCTACTTAGCTCTTTTGCCCATTTTTTAATTGGGTTGCTTGTTTTCTTCTTGTAAAGTTGTTTGAGTTCCTTATATATTCTGGATATTAATCCTTTGTCAGATGTATATTTTGCAAATATTTTCTCCCACTCTGTTGGTTGTCTTTTAACTCTTTTAATTGTTTCTTTTGCTGTGCAGAAGCTTTTTAGTTTGATATAATCCCATTTGTTGATTTTTCCTTTGGTTGCCCGTGCTTTGGGGGTCGTATTCATGAAGTCTGTGCCCAGTCCTATTTCCTGAAGTGTTTCTCCTATGTTTTCTTTAAGAAGTTTTATTGTCTCAGGGTGTATATTTAAATCCTTAATCCATTTTGAGTTGATTTTAGTATACGGTGAGAGGTATGGATCTAGTTTCATTCTCCTGCATATCGATATCCAGTTATCCCAGCACCACTTGCTGAAGAGGCAGTCCCTTCCCCAGTGAATAGGCTTGGTGCCTTTGTCAAAGATCAGATGGCAGTAAGTGTGTGGGTTGATTTCTGGATTCTCTATTCTATTTCATTGGTCAGTGTGTCTGTTTTTATGCCAGTACCATACTGTTTTGGTTATTATAGCTTTGTAGTATAGCTTAAAGTCAGGTAGTGTTATGCCTCCAGCTTTATTTTTTTTTGCTGAGCATTGCCTTGGCTATGCGTGGTCTTTTATTGTTCCATATAAATGTCTGAATAGTTTTTTCCATTTCTGAGAAAAATGTCTTTGGAATTTTGATGGGGATTGCATTGAATTTGTATATCACTTTGGGTAGTATGGACATTTTCACTATGTTGATTCTTCCAATCCAAGAGCATGGAATATCTTTCCATCTTCTTGTATCCTCTCTAATTTCTCTCAGCAGTGGTTTGTAGTTCTCATTATAGAGATTTTTCACCTCCTTGGTTAACTCAATTCCTAAGTATTTTATTTTTTTGGTGGCTATTATAAATGGGCAGGCTTTCTTGATTTCTCCTTCTGCATGTTCACTATTGGAGAAAAGAAATGCTACTGATTTTTGTGTGTTGATTTTGTATCCTGCTACTGTGCTGAAATCATTTATCAATTCCAAGAGTTTTCTAAGCATTTCTTGTAAGGCCAGACTGGTTGTGATGAATCCCCTTAATTTTTGCTTGTCTGACAAAGATTTATTTCTCCTTCATTTCTGAAGTATAGCTTTGCTGGGTATAATATTCTTAGCTGGCAGTATTTTTCTTTCGGCACTTTGAATATATCATCCCATTCTCTCCTAGCCTGTAGCATTTCTGCTGAGAAGTTCACAGTTAGTCTAATGGAGATTCCCTTATAAGTGACATGATACTTTTCTCTTGCTGTTTTAAAAATTCTCTTTTTGTCTTTAACTTAAAAATTTGACTACATGTGCCTTGGAGAGCACCTTTTTGGGTTGAATATATTCAGAGATCTTGAGCTTCCTGGATTTCAATGTTTTTACCTTTCCCAAGATTCAGGAAGTTTTTGGCTATTATTTCATTAAATATGTTTTCGGAGCCTTTTGACTCTTCTTCCTTACATAATCATCCTTCATTTTTCATAAAATATAGCCTGTGATTATTCCTGAGCAGTTTTTAGAGACTGCTTCCTGTCTATAGAATTTGATGTTCTTTGCTTTCTATTTAGAATTTTAGAGTCTTTTTATTTTGTATTTCTCTGTCATTTTTAGTCCAAGCTAACCACACTTTGGTTAGTACAATTGTCTTTAAAATATTATAATTTTCTGTGATTTGTATGGGAGTCTCACTTCATTAGACAAAAAACACACTATATCTCTCTTTGATAGAGGACCTTCTCTCTACCTTGAGCTCCCTATGAGGAACAATTCTCTTAAGATTCTTGGGAAGCTTCCAGGATGGTGATCACATCCTCATGCTAGGGTAGTGGCATGCTCCAACTCCATGGGAACAGAAGCTCCTGTGCTTGGGACCCTTCCAGACCTCACCCTAATATACCTCTTTATCTGACTGTTCATCTATGTTCTTTATAACATCCTTTATAAAAAAATAATAAGTATTTCTTCAAAAGAATCTTAGAAGCCTTATTATTTGACAGGAAGCATCTAGGAGATATGCCCATAAGATACCTGGAGAGCATTTTAATTTGCTGTAAGGCTCTATGAAGCATCACCTTGATATTTTTGAGGTCTTCAAAACATTCAAACAGTCTCACCTTGGATTTGTTCTTTGTCAAGAAGCTTCTTTAAAATTTGAGAGTTTTTCCATTTGAAGAGGCAGGAGTTTTGAAACATATTTGAACACAGCAAGTCCTGTTACTACTATATGTATCCTCTAAAATTTGTTTCATAACTGGCCATATTCTCTTTTTTAAAAAAAATATATTTCATATCTCTATTCTTATCTTATTATATATGGCTAAAATAAACCAATTCTTTGATACAGTATTCTGCCTAGAAATATTCTTAACCAAATCCATGAGTTTCTTAGGCATATTTACTACTTTTAATATTACCATAATTATTGTTACCAAACATTCTGCTAGTATACAATGAGTTACTTTTGTTCTCAGATTCCAATAACAATTTCTTCTTGCCTCTCAGTTTTCATCAAGAGTAAATTGAGGCCCTTGCAGTCTTCACAAACTTTCTCCTCAAAGGGGTCTTCTATCTTCCAGTGTCTTGCCACCACCCAGACTCAAGCCAAAACCATATGTTTTAGGTCTCTTTGTTATAGTATCTCCTCACAGCCACATACCGGTGTCTATTCTAGTGATATGTTGCTTCATTAGAAACCACCTCAAATGTAATAGCATAAAACAATTGTATTATTATTATGGATTCTGTGAGTCAGGAGTTTGAACACAGTATGGTGGAAATGGTGTGTCTCTACTCCACTATTTCTGACACTTCAGATAGAAAGACTTAAAGGCTGGCAGTAACTCAATGGCTGGGGGCTGTAGTCAACTGGAGGCTTCATTGCACAAGTGTCTGGCACCTGGGATATGATGACCAAGAAGGTCAGTGTGGCTGGGACTCAGCCAAAACACTCAGACAATGGCTTGGGCTAATTAAAGACTGGTGGCTGGATTCTCAGTGGGAGGGATCATCCAGTGGGAATGATCTCCCAGAAGGAAAACGGACATCCTAGAAAGACAATGGACACTATGTGACCTTTTTTGGCCTAACCTGGGAAGGCATACAGCAACATTCTGCAAACTTCTTCTGGCAAAGTGAGTCATTGGAATTGGCCCAGATTCAATGGAGAAAAATTAGACTTCACCTCTGATGGGGGAGTGGCAAGGTCTCATTGCAGAGGAAAATGTGTGGTGGTAAATATTGCTGTGACCATTTTTGGACAATACAATCTGACACACTGAGATACCATTTCTCCCCTGCCCCTGGCCTTTCCCTGGGGTTCTCTAATGATGTTTCTGCCATGTTTTCCTTTCTTTTGTGTTTTCCAGGGCTGACCAGTTAGCTCAGTTGATTAGAGCATGGTGTTATAATACCACAGTCAGGGGTTCGTATCCCCATAACTGCCCGCTGCCAAATGAATAAATAAATAAAGTAGCTGGGATTTTCCTATGTTTTCCAAGGGTGTATTGTTCATCACTAATATTCCTTAATTTGTGAAGGCCCCAATATTGCAAGTCTGATTTCCTTAATGGAGAGAGGAAACAAGCCTCCCACATACTTATCATATCAGATGCTGGGAACTGGGAATGATCATGCCATCACGGTGTGTAGGAGACTAAAATTTCAGCTCAGCAGGAGGGCCCCTTGGGTGGCAGCTGGTACCTGCATCATCAGGTTAAATTGGCTTCATCACACCATTGCGTTCTACAAAATTGCCAGAAGTGCCGATACTCCACCACCACCACAGGCACAACTCATATTGAGGGGACACACTCATCCCAGGTACTAGACAACAAAAGTCTTACCTCAACTTGCTGAAGGCTCAGTCCAGTTGGGAGGGTTCCCCAGTGACTGTTTAGACCAATGTGCAGACCCATTAATCATGGCAAAAATGGCACACAAGAGAAGGAATTCTCAGCTGTATGAAGAACAGTCACTGTGCATATTCAACAGATGAGGAGATCAAGGCTCAAATACATATTTCAATTTGGTCTACTTCACACAGACATGAGCTGGGAACGAAGATCTGTCTCCCTCAAGAGCTGCACCATTTTCTGAGGCTGCTGCAAAGGGAAAAATAAAGAAATGCAAAGCAGGGGTACCAAAATCATTGTTTATTTTGAATGTCACCTCCTAAAAATGGGCAGTTAAGTCTGCCTGGACTTTGTCCTGGAAGAAGATATTATCATTATTACATAGACACTAAACATCTATCCTTTGCTCTCGAGGGAAACATTACTTCTATTTTGATGTGATTAACACAAAAATACACTGCAATACTTGGATTTTTTTTTAAAGGATTTACAAAATTATGAATTGATAGTGCACTGCAGGGAGAGTTTAATGGTAATGTGACAAGTGTAAAGAGGTAGCAAGGACTTTGCCCCATCCCATCAGGGTCTCTCTGTGATGGTAGTTGTCACCTCACTTAGAGAAGTATGAGAGTGACTTTGAGGTTGTGAGCTCCAAGTCAGGTGATCCTCACTGCTCGGGTCACCTGTGAACAGGTTTTGATGCAGCTTAAAAACAACAAACCTGGGAGGAGCCACAGAGATTGGAACCAAGAGTGGGTTACTGGAACCCAGAACTCTCTCAGGACTTGCTGACTTCAGGTCACATCTCAGAAACGTTTTCCGAACAAGGTGATATTGGAGAACCTTGGGGAGTGGTCAGGAATCCTGAGGATCTCTCCTAAACCTGCAGCATTGTCACATTCCAGACTGGTACTCTCAATTATAATAGCCACTAGACACGTGTGTCTATTTAAGTTAATCAAAATTAAGTAAAATTGAAAATTCAGTGCCTCAGTTTTACAAACCTTTTTTTATTTTTCAGTGGCTGGCCAGTACAGGGATCTGAACCTTTGACCTTGGTGCTACAAAGCTGTGCTCTAACCAACTGAGCCAAATAGCCCCTTACAAGCCACATTTCAAATATTTAATAATCAAATGTGCCTAGTGGATACCATTTTGGACACTAGATACAGAATAGTTCCATCATTGCATAAAGTTCTGTAGGACAGTGCTGGTCTAGATGCCTTTAGAGAAGTCAAGGAGTCTCTCAATGATTGAGTCGATATAATTAACAAAATGAGAGTTTCCACCCAGAACATGTTCTTGGGGAGTCTCTGATCATGTCCTTCAGACAAAATATAGTCAGCAAAAATACCACTGGGTTATGTAAATGTTATGACTATATCTCAAATTGGTTAAAAAGTAGTCAGTGTAAGTTACATTAATAACACAAAATCACTTGTGTATGACTTTGCTTTTCTTTAGGTGAAGCAGTAAGTAGCAATGTGATACATGCAAAGATCTTTTTGAAACAAGGTAGCGTATAAATAAAGACATATATAAATAAACCAACAGTGAAGAACTGTGCAGGGTCTGAGGTAGTACATCACTGTAGCCTGCCATACTTTCATGATTTCTCTCAGAAGAAACAAAACTTCTGGGTCAGAGATAAAGTACAGTTTATTGTCCACAGCAACAGAGAGTAACCAAAGTATCTGCATTTGTGCGTCATCCCTGAGCCCCAGTTTCACACAGCGATGAGAAGATGGTCAGGTGACACTGGCATGCACAGTGAGTCGTGTTACAGGAGAGGAACACCAAAGTCAGGAGATCCAAATCTATTGTAATGGGCAGTGAGCCTGCCTGGCCCTTGTCCTGGAAGAAGATAGTATCATTATTATACAAAACATTAACTATCGATTCTTTGCTCTGGAGGGAAACATTACCTCTATCTTCCAATGGTGTTCACTACACAGAGATCCTTGAAAAGTGCGTGGAACAAAAGGACAGTCAATGCCTCACGGCAAGACATGAAAAAATGCAAGACACCCATGCAGAATTGCCTCCAACACCAACATACCATTATTTTTTTCAAAAATACATACATGCACAAGGTAATTATAGTGTGCAGGAAAGTGTTGCCTTGCTGCAGTGGTGACTGTGATAGTCCTGAGTGTGAGGAAAGACACATTAGGATCACAGAAGTAAGTGGGACCTGGTTTTAGAAGACTGCAAAATCGGGTCATGGATTTTCACAGCTTAAAATTGTTGAATGAGCCCCACAACCTCTAGGATGAAACTCAAACTCCTAGCACGTCCCACCAGGCCCCTCACGACCAGCTCTGCTTTGCCTTCAGTGCCTTCCCCCACCTCCGCACCGAACTGGCCCTCCATTAACCAGCCCAACAGTCACTCTTTGCAGTGCCCCAAACAGGTTTCCCTGCCCTGGCTCACCTGCCATCCGTGCTTGCAGCCCTTCTCCCGCCCTTCATCCCAGTAACTCTCAGTTCTCCTTCAAGGATGAGCTCAGGCCTCTCGTCCTGCCCCACCGCCCATCCTGCTTCCGATGCCCCTCACTGGCAAGCAGTTAAGCACCTGCTTACGTGTCCCCAGATGATCACATTTACCTCTCTCATTGTGCTTATCCTTCTGGTTGGTGACTCTCCTGGATTTTTGCCCAACCTGGATTCTTATTAAACCATCAAAAACATGCATATAGAGAATAAAACTTCTAGAACGTGATTTTCTTTTTAATTAAAAATATGTCTCTCTCTCCTCCCTTTACCTCAACTCCCACTTGCCCTTCACAGAGACCAATGCTATTACCAGTTTCTGGATTTAGTAACTTCCGAGTTTTAAAATAATATCTTTATAACTCCCTTTCTTGGTTTGGGGGTCCACCTCTATCATTGACAAGCTATTAGATTTTTTGCAAATGATTTGACCTCTCTGAGCTTCAGTTTCCTTTTCAAACACAATGAAGTAATGACATGTCCCCATATTGGTACTTATAAGCATCAAATAAAGTAAAGGTATCTGTAAATACCATGAAAATTGGAGACTCTGGGTATATCCTTATGATCCAAATTGAAACCATTTCTGGTTGGATAGAAATTTCTCAGAACATAGGAACTTATATTTTATTATTTTGATTGGCTTAAATAATAATTCACTTCTGGCTAATTCAACAACCCCAAATAACTTCCCCAAATCCTGTGCAAATTTTATTAGACTCAGACCTAAGTATTTCATGGGGCTGGGGGAGTTTGTCCATGTTGCTGTTTTTTTTAAATTTCAGTTTCCACTTGTTCAGTGCTGGTATAGAGAAACAATTGATTTTTGTGTGTTGATCTTGTATCCTGCAACCTTCCTAATTTCAATGATCAGTTCCAGGAGCATTTTGGTAGGTTTAGGGAAACGGCTCCACCCTTGTTCCATGGTGATCTTGTGCATCTCCACATGGGCCACATAGGCCAGGATTAACTGCAGCTGATCCTAGTCTTGGCCAAACTCTCTCTAGTCCTCCCAGGGAACAAGAGCATAGGAGGCTTATGAGGAGCTGCCTCAAGGTCATTCTCATTTGTGTCTCTATCTTACAAGGTGGCTGTCACAAAAAAGTTTCTCCTTGCCACCCCCACAATGGGTTATGATGAGTGAGGTCTGAGGCTTTTTTCCTCACCCCTCTCCCCGCCCTCCTTAGGATAGAGCTGCAGGTACGGGGCTGCTTACTGCAGTGTGGCATTCTCTACACAGCAACAAAGTGTCCTCTTATTCTTGTCCAGTCATCTGGCCCCTTTAGTTCCAGTTTCATCCTGTGCAAGGGACATGGTGCTGGCACTGTGACTACTCTTGCTTTCACTGTCTATGTAAGTGATAAACTATCTGGATCTAAAAAGCACTCATTTTTTTACTGGCCAAATCTGTCAGCCTTGCCTCTTGCTTGACAGTCGGTTCCATGGGATATTCTACATACGCAGTTTAATTACACAGAGATTAATTCCTCTAATAATCACCTTTATGATTTTCCTCCATGGTCAGTTCTACTACTCACCTGGGGCTTTCTCTTTCAAGTGGTCATGAACTCCTTGGTTGCTGGCCCAGAGTAATGAATGAAGTATTAAGCTAATTAATTTGAGAAACAGAAATGTAATTCTTATAGGTCTGTTTTCCCAGCAGCTGTTCCATGTAAATTGGAGGTGGGGCAGAGTCTATCTTTACAGGTGGGATTCCTGTTAGTTTGCATGAGCAAGAAGATGGAGTAGTGACAACCCGACACAAATGCAAACCCACACAAATACATACCTATCAAATGAGGGGAGGAAGACTCATTCGTATGCATGTATCATACCATCAATCTGAATATGCACATCCAATTTAAGAGAGAAGAGGAGCTGGCTGGTTAGCTCAGTTGGTTAGAGCATGATGCTGCTAACACCAGCGTCCAGGATTCGATCCTGAACTGGCCAGCTGCCAAAAACACAGACAAAAAAAAAAGAGAGAGAGAGAGGAAGCATATCTCCCACTAACAAAGCACTTTTACAAAGCCATGAAGCCTCTGCCTTATCCCTCTTTCACCCTCCCAGCCTTTTCACTGTGACATGGGGAGAAAGCTAAGGGTTAACGAAGAGGCACACTCTAATAATGCTCCACATGTTTTCTGGTCACACAAATAATAGTGATGGTGACAATAACATAAGAAGAAACGGGTGGAGCATTTCCTTGGACAGGCACTCTCCAAACATGCTGCCTTTCCCTCTGTTCTCTGAATCCCAGAGGTCGGTCTGTGACTCTCTGTTCCTTTTTCATTCTCCCTCGCAGAGTTGCTGCAGCCCCTGCTCTCCTAGATCACGCTGCAACTTCATTATTTCCCTTCAATAACTCTGAAGAATTATAAACTGTACAAATCTGGAGGTGGACTGAGATGAGGAATATGAGAAGCCTGGAAACAGCCCGGTTTGGTGGGTGACTTGCATTAAGATGAGGGAGAGCCCAGGAATCTGTTCCGACTGGATTCCCCACCCCCAAGCCCCATCACAGTGTTCACAGGAAGACACTTGCAAGAGTCACAGCTCTGAACGGCTCCAGGGGATCATTTATCTACCCAGATGTTTTGAGAGGTGTGAGAAGGTGGAACAGGTTCAGCAGCATTTTACTTACCTTACACCTGCCTGTAACTCATCATGCCCCACCCCTTCCCCTCGTACTTCTGCTTCTGGGTCCCTCCCTAGGTGTGGTAAAATCTTCTAGATAAGCCACGGCTCAATCCCCCAGACCCAGTTCTGCTGCTGCTCTTCACCAGCTGCTCTGGAGCCCAAACCATGGTGCCCAGAATCGTCTGTAAGTCACCCCAAACCCAGTTGAGCGTGTTATCGCATTTCTAATAAACCCTTGAATCTCAATCTAAATTCTCTCATTTCTTTTCAATTCTTGGCTTCCCACCTCATAATCACCCCCACGTCTTCTCTGACTGCACTGCAATCTCCTCCTACCTACAAATTTCAGAACCTTAACTCTTCCCAGAGCTTTCCCTGAACTTTCTCACCTGCCACACCCAGTCCCCAGCACCTGCACCCAGAGTCAGTCTCAAAACCCACTCTGGGCTGTTACCAGCAATCAAAGAAGCTCAGTGACATCATCTTGTGCCCCATGACCATGACAAGATCTCAGCATCATTCTCATTCCCCACCTGCTTCCCAGCTGCTCTCTTCATTTTTGAACTCCTGGGCTCAAACTCAGTCACAGGTGAGGACTGGTGTAGTGAGGTGGGGGGAGAGGAGGGAAGAGACAGCGTTATGGAGGAGGCGTGGGCTTCCAGAGCTCCTAGACTTGTCCTTGCAGCCCACCCAGCTCCAACTTATCCAAACACTGGACTGTGGCTGTGCCAGCTGGTGCCCAGGTGTGGGGAACAGACCTACAACCCTTTGGAGCAGTGCTGTGATGAGGGAGCTATTCTGCCCTTGGACCAGACCCGCCTCCGTGGCCCCAATTGCACCTTCTGGCCCTGCTTCCAGCACAGCTGCCTGGAGTCCTTGGTCTCTCAGCATCAGACGGTTGTGAGGTTTAAGGTTCCAGGCGTGAAGTCCAACTGCGTATCCTCCCCCATCACCAGGATCTGTGTCTGGATAAGGATCTGATTCCAGTTCAGGCTCGGGGAGGGGGAAGCAGGGAACAGAGTTTGGTTGTCCATGTCCCACCCAAATGTGCAGTCCCTACTGCATTCTTTACCTTCGCATCTCTGGGTAGCCATGTGACTCTGTGCTTCTCTGTATCTCCACGACATTCTCCCCCTCTGCCCCTCTCCCCACTGCCCCCCCTCTGCAGGAAGACCGTGCAGCCGGCCCTCCACCAGATCTGTCTTCTTCTAGACCATTCCAGGGGGTAGAGTCACAGATCACCCCAGAATCTGATATTGTTACCAGACAGCACATCCAGGCACAACCGGCAAGAGGAAAGGAAAAGACAGATTGAGAAATGGAACAGGACAGGGCTTAATTACCAAGTGAAGATATGCGCCAAAGTGCACAGGCATTTCTGCCAGAGAAAGACACAGGTGCTCCCAATCTTCTCCGTCCTCTCTGTCCCACGTGGAAACTCCTAAGGACTGACCCCTGCCCCTCCTGTCCCACCTATTACACAGGCTGTGGCTGATCCAGTCTGAATATTTATAAGCAGCCTCTCTGGGGTGTCTTTTGTCCCTACTTCATTCCTACCACAATTCCCCCCTGAGAGAGCTTACTCCCATAAATCTTTTTGGGGTGCTGCAGGCCACAGATCCCATCAGTCTTCTATAGCTGCTTCCTGCTGGGTCACGGCAGCTGTTCCTACCTGTCCCTGGGAAAACAACTCTCTGCCTAAACTGTTGAGTGGCCCCAGGGAAGGCTCAGGTGTGTAGAGGCACAAAAGTTCATATCCTTGAAGCACCATGATGGTTTTTGGATGGCAGTCATTCTGTGAGAACGCAGAGCAGGAGAGCTAACGCCCTCCTCGGAGACTGAGGCTGAACTGCATAGCTCTGGTGCAAATTCTCGCCAAGACTCCTTTTGGTCCCTGCTCCCATCCTTGTCACCTCAAGTTCCTCCTAAAGGATGAGTCAGCATAGCTTTGTTTATGTGCTCCTTGGCTTCCCAGGGTCTGCAATTCTGCACCCTCAGGCTGGCTGGAAAACAACTCCACATTCATATAAATAATGTCATCTTGCCAGAGGTAAGAGGAAACTCAGAAATGTATGCTTTAAAAAAAACTGTATTCTTTTTAAAAATTATCCCATAGCCCATGTGCTTTTAGGTCCCAAAATGGCTTCAGCCCTGCTCTCTCCAACAATTTTCTACTGTCAATACTTAAGCGTTAATAAGCAATACATTAATTGGTACATCAGCAATCTCAAGAATTTAGATCAATCATTTTTCTTAGGAACAGTGTGTCTCATCCAAGTCATGAGTCCCCCTACCCCCACCCTTCAAGGCCATGAATACTTTTAGAGAACTGCTTGTGTGGAGAAGAAATCATTTCCCCTTTTTTGATCAACACATTCCTCCAGAAAGCACTGAAGGTCAATTTTGATTGACAAGGTCTTACTTTTCTTGTACTGGCCCCTCGTCCCCAGGAAAGTTTATTCCCAGGTACACTGACCCCTCAGAGCTGGGAAAGCTTATTCTCAGGAATTTATGTCCTACCAAGGGCGAGAGATGAAACAGCAGTTAGGCCAAATTAGGGCAACATGAAGTGGGGTCAGGAACTTACAAAAGACATGCTATTTTATAACCAATGTTTCCAACTGTATCCTGTTGTAAAGAGAGAGCAGGTTCCCACTGATCTTATGCAAATAACTCTATTGCCATAAAAATCATAAAGACACAAAACATTTTTTAATTCTAGAGGAATCAAACAGGGAAAAAAGCAAATGTTCCCATCTCTGTTCGTAAATTATATTTACCAAATTGCTGTAAGTTATAGATAGCTTGAGAGAGAATTTCCTTAAATTTGCAAAAACAAAACATTTACATAGAAAAACAAAAATAAGTTACAAAATACTATGTTTACCAGTCACTTAACTTGATGTAATTACTTTTGGCTTTGTTTCGTATTGATTGGCAGTTTCACAAATCCATCAGTTTCTTATTACAGTCCTGAAAAACATTTACTTTGTCCATAGATCTTAAAGTTACTTGAAACCTGTGCTTAAGAGTTTTTTTTCGTTTTTGTTACCAGCAGATCAGGCTCAGCTTGCCCTCTCACACTAACCAAATGACTCAAAAGTCCAAAAAGCTGGTGCAAGGACTGGAAGGTTTATTCAGATAACTAGTATCTGGGGGCTGACCAGGCTAAAATCATCCCATTCCCTGACTCCTATCCTGGTGTTTATAAAGGGGAAGAGGTGGAAAGATGAGGCAAGGGTCATTGTTCTATGAAAAAGGGGGGAGTCTAAGAAGAGGGAGGCTGGGATCAGCAGATGGTCTGACTCAGATGTCAGGGTCCCATGAATCAGATGTCAGCATCACAGAGTCTGCAGTCAGTTTCTTTTCTTTTTTTTTTTTTTTTAAATGACCGGTAAGGGGATCCCAACCCTTGACTTGGTGTTGTCAGCACCACACTCTCCCAAGTGAGCCACAAGCCAGTGTAGCAGAGAATCCTGGGCAATACCAATGCCATCTTGGGAAGGCACTGCTCCGTTCTCATTGTCAGACTATGCCCTCTGTGTGAGAAACCATTGACCTTCTCATAGAAACAAAAAACATTGCATAGAAACAGGAGCCATACACAGTGAACTGTTACATGGGAGCAGGAACCATACACAATGAAAAGTTTTAGGCTTGATTGCTTTAATTGCTCACTTTTAGCTTCTGTAACCTAGCTACCTAGCTTGCTTTGTGCATCGGGACAAACCCGTGTGCCAACAGGATGTGGTTTTTGCTTTATAAACTCCACCAGACCAAGGCTAGTTTCTGCTCTCCCAAAATACCTAAAGGAGGCAGTCACTGCCCGGCTAATAAAGACTCTGTTAAAATTGTTAATTAAGTATTTGGTTCCTTTCCTGGGCAACACCTCACAACACCAGCCCTTGCAGTCAGTTTCAAACCTTCGATGCCATCTTGGGGATGGAGTCCTTATGTTGGAGTGAGCAAGACTGAATCTATGTTGGGAACTGAAACTGCCTGGGCTGCAGTAGCGGGGAGGGGAGGTGGTTAAAAAGGACAGTTTTTTTCTCTCCACTCTTTCTTCTTGACTTCCTCATCTTGCTTACTAAGTAGGAAAACAAGACCTGAGAAGCTGATTACTACTTTGCAAAGCTAACAGTTCATTCTTGGAGGCTTATAGAGTTTTGAGAAATGATGAAGACTAAGTGGCTGAAGCTGACCTTGGGCACCAGCCAAGTACACCAGTGCAAATCAAAATCTTGCAGGGTCCTGAGATAATAGCAAAGATGAGAACAGAAACCAGATGAGGCCTTGGCAGGACCTTGTTCCTGACCCATAGACCTCACCCCTCATAACTCCTGTCTCCTTCTCTCCTGCTTTTCACCTCGCACATTCCATTCCCTCAACTCCTCCTTTAAAAACTCTTCAGTGAATCTAAATCTTTGAGATGGGATAGCCTACCATCTCCTGCAGCTGAATACATCTGCTTTTCTAACACCAACAATTTGACTTCTGAGTCTTTTTTTTTTTTCTTTCCATCTCAAAGGGGCAGGCAGTTAGACCTGAGTTCAGTAACAGATTTGGTGAGCCAAGCCAGGAGTTGAGCACCTTGGGTGGCCTAGCCACCCCCCCCACTTGGGTAGAAGTGAGGCTGGGTCTGCCTGTGGTGCCAGCTGCCTGTGGTGGGTTGACCCCAAGGCTGGGAGTCTAGGGATCCTTGCCAGCAGCTACCAGACTTCAATTGTTCTGGAGAGGGCTCTCTGAGTTCCAGGGAGGGCTCTCTGAGTTCCAGCAATGGCACTAACCACCAATTCCCTGCCTTTTGGTTGGTAAAGAAAATCAGTGTTAGTGAGGAGCCCACAGGCTCTGTTGTGGGAGCCAATGGGCTCTGGGGGAGTTGTCAGACTCTAGGGGTTGGGTAAGTTTACCCCAGCGTGCATGCTTGAAGTCCTCTACTCACACTGTTTGTTAGGAAAAGGTACCGTTAGTGTGGAATATGACTTGTTAAAACTTAGACCAACCATTTGTTTGGAGGAGTGCGCCATTCATTGTGTACGAGTGTTTGGGTGTGCATGCTGGAAGCTGTTTTCCTACACCACTTATGCGTTGGTGGTATAGTGGTGAGCATAGCTGCCTTCCTACACCACTTATGCACTAGCTTCATGTTTGGAGACAGCTGCAGGACATAGAAACCACCATTTTTCTGTTTGTTTGGAAGTGCTTCATCTGTTTGTTTGACTTTTCTTTGTGTGCATGAGTGTGAAAGCAAAACTAATATCATGGGTAATTTCTCCTCTATCTTGGCTCAAAGTCCTTTGGACTGCATTCTGGAAGATTGGCCAGCTTTTAGCTATGCACCCATGACTAAGAAAGGAATGGTGTTCTGTTGCAATAATGTGTGGGCTTATCTATGTGTTAGTCTCTGGAGAACGGTGGCCACTAAATGGATCTCTTAATAATCACAACTTGGTACAACTGGAATTGTTTTGCAAAAGACAAGGCACATGGGATGAAATACCTTATGTTCAGTCTTTTATACTTTTACATAATTGGAACTCTTTGAGGGGAGGATCAGGGTTCAAATTAATGGTACATCAAGATGGCTCCTCCATCTGACAAGCCACCTTGTTATTCCTCTTTGCCAGACAGTGAGAATAAAGAGGGTAATGAAATGGAAAATCAGCAGTTGTTAGAGGCTTTGAATCCTATGGGACCTGTGGTTGCACCCCTTCCTGAGCCATTGTCTGAGACACCTCGACTTCAAATGGTGGCCCTAGAGCTTCCTGATGATGAGTTTATGGGGCATCAGCCCCACTCCCATACGATCAGGGCCCTGGGATGGTCTCTCCTTCTAAGACCCAGCAGGGCCCCCATTTCTGCCCAGGTGCATAGCCAACTGTAGGGGGCAATTTGCACTCCACCAATTCCCAGCTGCTCTACTGAATAGGCACAGCCAGCCCGCAGGATTTTACTGGGCATGTACACATTTCTCTACCTCAGACTTGTTAAATTGGAAACATTCACATCCTCCATAAAGAGATGATCCGCAGAAAATGGCTGACCTCTTTAAGAGTGTTTTTAATACTCGTTGACCCACATGGGCAGATGTGCAGGCCTTAATGAACATTTTATTAACAGCTGATGAGAGGTGACTTTTCATAGATGAGGCAAAGGATAGGGCTGGCCCGTGGCTCGCTTGGGAGAGCGTGGTGCTGACAATACCAAGTCAAGGGTTAAGATCCCCTTACAGGTCATCTTTTTAAAAAGAAAAAAAAAAGCAAAGGATGAGTCTCATTGCCTCCATCAAGAGGATCCTAATGGAACCCCAGATCATGCAGGGGCTGTGCCCCTGGTTGAGCCTAACTGGGACCCAAATAATGATGTAATGGTGAGGCATCTCTGGTGATGGATGAGGAGGCCTGGAGGCTCCAGTAAACCTTTCAGAGCTACTAATTCTTTCCCAATGGAGCCCCAGGTACAATAGAAAGTGGGGAACAAATTAATTGATTTTTTTTATTGGAGGCTGGAGCCAGTCACTCAGTCTTAAACACTAAATTATCTAAAAGTGCTGGGAAGACAGTTCCCATAATAGGGGTTACAGGTAGGCCCCAACAAAAGCCTTTTCTTCAACCTCTGGAGTGCCATCTGGGGGACATGACACTGACACACAGCTTTTTGTATATGCCTGAGTGTCCCATCCCTTTGCTGGGAAGAGATTTGCTATGCAATGTGACTTTTTCTCCTAAGAAACAACATATGCAGATATGAGTGCCTCGCAGTTCCAGATGCTCCTTGCTGGAGTCAGACCTCCAAAAGGTGAACTGTTTCCACCCAAAGTCTATGATCAAGAGACTAAAACAGTTTGGGCAGATGGGGTCTCTGGCCAAGCCAAAAATATAACTCCTGTATCTATAGAACGAAAAATAGGAGCAGGAATTCCTAGGAAAAAACAATATCCCCTGAAAAGGGAATACTTAGAATGTATTCAGCCTGTACTGCAAAAGTTTTTGAAAGATGGACTTATTTGGCCCTGCCAGTCTCCCTATAGTATCACTATATTGTCAGTAAAGGAACCTCAGACTAATGACTGTCACTTTATTCAAGACTTCAGAGCTATAAATAAGATGGTGCAGGATATCCACACCACTGTGCCAAGTCCTTACATGGTATTGATGACCATGCTGGGAGATTATGGCTGGTTTTCAGTTTGGATTTGAAGGATGCATTTTTCTACATACCAGTTGAAGAGGAGGAACAATTCCTGTTTGACTTTGAATGGCAAGATCCAGGGGGGGAAAAACTGTTTTCCAATGTGTCTGGGCTGTGTTGCCTCTGGGATTTGGAAATTCTCTGGTAATATTTGGTGAGTCACTAACTAGCTAGAGACTTAAGACCCCTTCAAGTTGATGAAGGAATCTTATTCCAATGTGTAGATGATCTGCTTATTGCTAACCCTACGTATGATGGATGCTTAAAGAACACCATTTTCACCTTAAATCATTTGGCTGAATGTGGATATAACACTTCTTCCAAAGCCCAAATTTGTAAGAAAAATGTTAACTTCTTAGGTTTTTCATTAAGTAAAGGAAAATACAGTCTTCTCCTTGAAAGAAAGAAAACTATAGCAGATATCAAGCCCCCAAGCAAAAGAAGACAATTGCAAGGGTTTTGGGGAAGGGCTGGATTTTATCACATCTGGATTCCAAATTATAGGCTAATAGTACAACCCTTATATGAGACATTAAAGGGGCTAGACACAAGCCTCTATATTGGACTAAGGAAAGCCAACAGCCATTATTTGAAACCAGAAAGAAAAATTCATGATGGCTCCCACTTTAGGCCTTGCCAACCCTCAAAAGCCTTTCAGCCTGTACATACATGAAAAACAAGGGTTTGGACTGGTGGTTTTAATCCAGTTACTTGGAACTGCACCCACCTATAGCATACTTCTCTAAATAGCTGGAACAAACTATCATGCAATGGCCACCTTGTTTAATGGCTGTAGCTGCCACCTGTGATTTGTTACGAGAGGCAGAAAATTTTCCTTTGGGACAACCTGTTGCAGTGTGTGTGCCCCACCAGGTGCTGACTCTTTTAGAACAAGAGGGAGGTTACTGGCTTACTGCTGGGTGTATGAGCAAATGCCAGGCAATTCTTTTGGATAACCCTAATGTAGTCTTACAGATAACCACCAACCTGAATCCAGCCACCCTGCTGCCTGCCAATGGCATAGAGGACAGCCTAATTAACGCATGAGTGCCTTGAGGTTACGGATGCAGTCTGTTCCAGCCAGCCAGGTCTGTTAGACCAACTGTTGCCTAACCCAGACTGGGAATTGTTCGCTGATGGCAGCAACTTCATGGAGCATGGGCAACGTCATGCTGATATGCAGTGGTGGCTTTAACTGAGGTAATAGAGACCCATGCCCTCCCAACTGGTACCTCAGCTCGGAAAGCAGAGCTGCTTGCCCTTACAATGGACAAGAAGTGCGATATAAGGGAAACCATCCCTTCGAGGACTGGCAAACAGATTTCACTCAGATGCCTAATGCAATGGGAGTTTAAATACATGCTTGTGATAGTGGATACCTACCAACAAGAACAGAGAAGGCTTCAGATGTTGCCAGAATTTTATTAAAGGAAGTAATACCTGGGTTTGGGTTTCCAATCACAACTCAGAGTGATAATGGACCACCTTTGTTTCAAAGGTCACATAAAAGGTAAGCAAGGCCTCACAGATTAAATTGAAAGTACACTCATCATGGAGACCTCAGTCAACAGGAAGACTGAGAATATAAACCATACTCTGACAATGACCATATCAAAACTTTGTCAAGAGACTCATTTAACTTAGGAGAAGATGTGGCCAATTGCCTTGCTTAGGGTCTGGGTTGCAGGTACAAGTGGACATAAATCGAATCCTTTCAAGAATGTACATGGGAGACACTTCCAGGCCAGGTTAGGATTAATAGACCCAGGGACAGAACATGACAATCATATCTAACAGTACGTACAACAGTTATGTCAGGTACTAAGCACTCTTCATGAGTTTACTCTCTCCAGGTCCCCCCTTCCACCTGATGAGCCTTTGCACCATTTCCAGCTGGGAGACAAAGCCTTATTAAAAACCTGGGAAGAACAAGGTCCAGAAGAACAGCTAACAGGAAAATGGCAACAGCCTTTTGATGTTTTACTAACAATTCATAATGCTTTAAAGCTTGCAGGGGTCCAACCGTGTATACGTCATATTTGAGTGAGGCTGGCTCCTGAAGAAAAAGATGATGTACCCAAATCTGCCAACCAGGGGGCTTGTGAACTAGTTAAACAAAATTTGTCTGTTTGGGTTTAAGTAACTAAGTCTTGTCTTTTGGTCATTAAAGACCTGATGACTAAAAAGAAAATTTTTCTGAGTTTCTCCTGGTAAGCATGAGAAATAGAAAACTGGGATCCAGAACAGTTATAATTGGCTAAGTCTCTGAACAAAATTTATGTGTGCACAGAGTTCTGCAAATGTTAAAACAAAAATCTGTAAGGAAAAAAATCAAGGTCACTTGGAGATTTTGTTTTTCCTATACAATTCAGCCAGTCCTGGCTAAATGTAAATATTTGAGAATTTAACCCAAAACTCATTTGAAACTAAAACGAAAGGGTAAAAAAAGACTTTTTTGAAAATCAGACCACTGCGAGAAATGTCTTCATAATTATCAGCATACATTTTTGCCTGGGTTTACTAGTCAAACAGGATTATATTTGTCTCTGCTAGAGATTTTTTTTTTTTAAGATGACCAGTAAGGGGATCTTAACCCTTGACTTGGTGTTGTCACCACCACACTCTCCCAAGTGAGCCACAGGCTGGCCCTAAAATATCTTTCTTGATTTCTTTTTCTGCAAGCTCATTGTTGGTGTAGAAATGCTACCGATTTTTGTATGTTGAGTCTATATCCTGCAACTTTACTGAATTTGTTTATCAGGTCTAGGAGTTTTTTGATAGCATCCTTAGGTTTCTCTATATATAAAATCATGATATCTGCACATAGGGACAACTTGACTTCCTCCTTTCCAATTTGGATGCCTTTTATTTCTTTCTCTTCCCTACTTGCTCTGGCTAGGACTTCCAGTGCTATGTTGAATAGAAGCAGTGAGAGTGGGCATTCTTGTATTGCTCCAGTTCTTAGGAAAGCATTCATCCTTTCTCTGTTCAGTATAATGTCAGCTATGGTTTGCCATAAACAGCCTTTACTATATTAAGATAATTTCTTTTTACACCTAATTTATTGAGAGTCTTTATCATGAAGGGATATTGAATTTTATCAAATGCTTTCTCTGCATCCATTAAAATGACCATATAGTTTTTTTCTTTCATTCTATTGATGTGATGTATTGTGTATATTGATTTGCCTGTGTTGAACCATCCTTGCATCCCTGGGATAAGTCCCACTCCATCATGATGTGTGATCTTTTTTGTGTGCTGTTGGATTCAGTTTGCTAATATTCTATTGTGGATTTTTACATCTATGTTCATTAGGGATATTGGCCTGTAGTTTTCTTCTTTTGTTGTGTCCTTGCATGGTTTTGGTATCAGGGTGACGCTGGCCTCATAGTATAAATTTGAAATAATTCCATCCACTTCAATTTTTGAAATAGTTTAAGAAGTATTGATATTCATTCTTCTTTAAATGTTTGGTAGAATTCATCAGTAAAGCCATCGGTCCTTGGCTTTTCTTTGTTGGGAGATTTTTTATTCCTGATTCAATCTCATTACTTGTTACTGGTTTATTTGGGTTTTCTGTTTCTTCTTGGTTCAGTCTTAGTAGGTCATATTTGGGCTTCCATATTTATTGGCATATGGTTGTTCATAATAGTCTCTGATGACCCTTTGTATTTTAGTGGTATGTGTTGTAATGTCTCCATTTGTGTCTCTTTTTTTCTATGTTAGTCTGGCTAATGGTTTATCTTTTCAAAGGGCCAACTTTTCATTTGATCTTTTGTATTGCATTTTCAGTCTCAATTTCATTTATTTCTGCTCTGATTTTTATTATTTCTTTCCTTCTACTTATTTTGGGTTAGGTTGTTCTTGCTTTTACAGTTCCTTGAGGTGCTTTGTTAAGCTGCATATTTGAAATCTTTCTCTTTTTCTTTTTTTCTTAAGGTAAGTATTTATTGCTATAACCTTTCCTCTTAATACTGCCTTGGCTATACCCCATAGGTTTTGGTATGTTGTGTTTCTATCTTCATTCGTTTCAAGAAATTTTTTTTTTCTTTTTAATCTTGTCCTTGACCCATTGGTTATTCTAGAGCATGTTGTTTAATTTCCATGTATTTGTCTAGTTTCAAAAGTTCCTCTTGTTATTGATTTCTAGTTTTATTGCATTATGGTCTGAAAAATTTCTTGACATGATTTTGATTTTTTTGAACTTGTTGAGATTTACTTTGTGGCCTAACATATGGCCAATCCTGGAGAATGTTCCATGTGCTGATTAAATGCATGTCTATTCTGTAGCTGTTGGATGAAATGCTCTGTATATGTCTGTCAGGTCCATCTGGTCCATGGTGCCATCTAAATTTGATATTTCTTCATTGATTTTCTGTCTCAATGATCTGTCCTGAGAGTCAATGTTAAAGTCCCCAACTATTATTGTGTCAGTGTCTATCTACCTTTAGAGCCAATAATATTTGCTTTATATATTTGGATTCTCCAGTGTTGGGTACATATATATATACACACACACACATATATATATAATTGTTATACCCTCTAGCTGTATTGATCTCTTTATCATTATACAGTGCCTTTCCTCATCTTTTCATACAGATTTTGATATAAAGTCTGTTTTATGTGATATATGTAAAGGCCAGCCCGTGGCTCACCTGGGAGAGTGTGGTGCTGATGTGGTATATGTATAGGCACTCCTACTCACTTTTGTTTTCTATTTGCATGGAATATCTTTTCCCATCCCTTCACTTTCAATCTGTGTGTGTCTTTGTAGGTAAGGTATGTTTCTTGTAGGCAGCCTACAGATGGGTCATGTTTTTTTAATCCATTAAGCCAGTCTATGTATTTTAATTGGGACATTTAATTCATTTACATTCAAGGTTATTATTGATATGTGAGATCTTACTCCTGTCATTTTGTTGATTGTTTTCTGATTGTTTTGTGTATCCTTTGGTCCTTTCTTTCTCTCTGTTTCGTGTTGTAGTTTGATGGTTTTCTGTATTGATAAGATTTAATTCCTTTCTCTTTCTAATTGGTGTATCTGCTCTACCAGAAAGTTTTATATTTTCAGGTGTTTTAATGACGGTTATTATCATTCTTTTTCTTCTAGACATACGACTCTCCAAGGCATTTCTTGTAAGGCTAGTTTGGTGGTGATGAATTTCCTTAATTTTTGCTTGTCTGAGAAAGACCTTATTTCTCCTTCATTTCTAAAGGATAGGTTTACTGGGTATAATATTCTTGGCTGGCAGTTTTGGGGTGTTTTTTTTTTCCCATACTTTGAATATATCATCCCATTCTCTCCTGGCCTGTAGTGTTCTTGCTGAGAAGGCTGCTATTAGTCTAATGGAGATTCCCTTATAAATAACGTGAAGTTTTTCTTTTGCTGTTTTTAGAATTCTCTCTTTGTCTTTAACTTTGGACAGTTTGACAACAGTATGTCTTGGAGATGACCTTCTTGAGCTGAATCTATTTGAGGACCTTTGAGCTCCTGCATGTGGATGTTCATATCTTTCCCAAAACTAAAGAAGTTTTCAGCTATTTTTTCTTTAAATAGGTTTCAATGTCTTTTTTGTTTTCTTATTCTTCTATAATGCCCATAATGCAATTATTTGTTCACTTAATAGCATCCTATAGCTCTTGTAAGTTTTGTTCATCCTTTTATTTACTATTTTTATTTTTTATTTTGCCTTCCTGTGTCTTTTTGAAACTGCTATCTTCAAGATGAAAAATTCTTTCTTTTGCTTGATCCAGTCTGTTGCTGAGACTCTTGGATGTATTTTTTTTTTTTTTTTTTTTTTTGTCGTTTTTTTGTGACCGGCACTCAGCCAGTGAGTGCACCGGTCAGTCCTATATAGGATCCGAACCCGCGGCGGGAGCGTCGCCGCGCTGCCAGCGCAGCACTCTACCGAGTGCGCCACGGGCTCGGCCCTTCTTGGATGTATTTTTTACTGCATTCAGTGAATTCTTCAATTCCAAGATTTCTGTTTGATTTTGTTAAATAATACCTCTCTCTTTGTTGAATCTATCATTCAGATCACTTACTGTTTTTCTGATTTCATTGAACTGTTTGTATTCTCTTGTATTTCAGTGAGTTTTCTTAAGATAATTAATTTGAACTCCTCCAGCAAGTCAGCAATTTCCAGTTCTTCAGGGTCAGTTCCTGGAGCATTATTTTGTTTTTGATATTGTTGTGTTACCTTGTTTTTTCATGTTTCTTGTTTCTTGTTTCTCAGTGTTGATATCTATGCATCTGATGAAACAGTCACCTCTTTGAGTTTTGTAGAGTGGCTTGCGTGGGGAAAGATTTAGACCTGCAAATGTGTCCTAGGGTGTCATTTGGGTAGAGTGCAATAGCTTTGTTCAGGATAGATGCAGTAGTGTAGACTGTGGAGTTTCTTCAGCTATAATCCACTTTTGCTATGTACATGTGATGGCCCAAAGACTTGGGGGTGGTTCTTCCAGGGCATCACAGCTGAACTGTTTCTCTCAGCCTGGGGCATGGGTGCACTTATGCTCAGCTAGCTGAGTGCAGATCTGCCAGTAGCCCTTTCATTGTGCTGCTTCTTTGGGCCAGATGCTAGGTCATGCTTCCCTTTGTGGTTCAGCAGCTGGTCTGCCAAGGGGCAGAGCTGCTAAGCTGCTTCTCAGGAAGTGGTGAGGTCACTAAGTGGGTTGCAGTAAGTGGGCCCATCCTGCCTCTTCTTGGGTGATGGACGGGGCTTCTAGGCAGACCTGCAGTAAGTGGACCCAACCAGCCATTTCTTGGGTGGTGGGCAGGGCTGCTAGGCAGGCCTGCAGTAAGGGGGCCCATCCAGCTGCTTCTGGGACTATTGGCAAGGCCATGAGGTGGGACTGTTCAGGAAGCAACTGCCTGGCCACTTCTCCAGGAGGGGATGAATGCATTTTATTTCCACCAGCTCAAGGGGGTATTCACAAGAGTAGAGACCTGTGAGCTGTTTTTCCAGGTTGGGGACTCAGGTGCACACAATTCAGTCAGCTGGCAGGGCTGGAGGGCAAGGAGGAGAAGGTGAGGCAGGCCACCTGAGGCAGGTCTGCCTGTCTGATCTCTGGCTAGGGACGTGAGGATGCTCAGTTCAACAGGTCTAGGGTTGGCTTACCAGACTGCAGAACTAGAGTCATAGCGCTGTGAGCCCAGGCTTCAAGCAACCTGATGTTGTAGCCTCTCATATGAGTGTGCTGGGAAGAGAGCAGAGCCTTAAGGCTGGGGAAGCACCATGGCTACTGGCCCCAGGACAGGGCATGCTCTTGGCACCAGCTGTGTTTACAATATGGTGCCATCATGCATCGGCTTGGGTCACGGGTGTGGCAGGTGGGGAGTGCACAGTCTGTGCTTCTGTTCTAAAGTGATGCAGTGATGCAGCTCTCCACACTTGGCTCCTGACTTGTACTGCAAAAGGATCTGCTGGCTTCTCTGGTGAGGATGGGGGTTGGGGCAGGTCCTCTTCCTACCCTTTCACCACAAGAGAAAATTCCTCCTGTGCCAATCTCAATGTCGGAGATGAGTCAGCTGAGGCCATGTGCCTCTCCCGCCTCTCTGTGCTGCCATCCTGGGCTCTCACACTCACCAGTCTCCTGCTGCACTCCTATACTCTCCTGCCGAAGACCCCATCAATATCTAGCTGTTAGTTGCTCTGGTCTTTTTCTGTGTGTTTAGTTTTATAAGAAACTGTCCAACTATTTCCTAGAATGGCTGTATCATTTTACATTCGGGCAATGCATGAGAGATCCAGTTTCTCCCCATCTTTGCCAGTACTTGGTGTTGCCACTATTTTTATTTTTGCTCTTCCAAGAGGGGTGTAGTAATATCTCATTGTGGTTTTAATTTTCACTTATCTGATGCTAATGATATCTTTTTATGTGCCTATTTGCCATTCGTATCTCCTCTTTGGTGTAATGTCTGTGTAATTAGGTTGTCTGTCTGTTTATTTTACTGTTAAGCTTTAAGAATTCCTTATATATTCTAAATACCAGACTTTTGTTGGATTCATGATTTACAAATATACAAATATTTTCTCCCAGTCTGTAACTTATCTTTTCATCCTCTTAACAATGTCTTTCACAGAGCAAATATTTTAAACATTGATGAAGCCCGTTTTATCAATGTTTTCTTCTATGAATTGTGTTTTTTTTTTGTCCTGTCCAAGACCTTATTCCCTAGCCTCAGATTACATATATTTTCTCCACTGTTTTCTTCTAGAATGTATGTATTTTTACATTTTACATTTAGATCAATGATCCATTTTTAATTAGATTTTGTATGGACTGTGAGGTTTAGGTAGGATTCATTCTTATTGAAAAAACTACATTTCCCCCTTGTACTGTCTTTGAGTTTTGGTCAGAAATCAACTTGTAACATTTGTGTCACAATCTGGCCACATTTGTGTGGATCTATTTCTGGACCCCATTCTGTTCCATTGATCTATATTTCTAATTATTTGCCAATACCACACTATCTTGACTGTGATAGCCTTATAATAATTCTTAAAATAAGGTAGTATTGGATCCTCCAACTTTTTCTTCTTTTTCAAAATTGTTTTCTTTGCTTTTCATTTCATACCTTCAACTTTTATCTTAGTCAAACTCTCAGTGAATATTTAGGCCAAGATATTTAGGGAATTCTTTCACTGAGCCAGGTGCTTTCTTCAGGCACCAGAATGGCAGATAAGATTTCCCCAAAAGAGGTACATGTCACCCCTTCATGCAAAACCAAGATGATGCTAGGGATAAGGGTAATGGAGACTAGAAAGACAATTCAAATGTGTAATATGTAAGAAAGAAACTCTCTATATTTGGTGGGATATTTCTGGACTTGCAGGATACAGGAACATGGTTAGCATTTTCATAATGAAAACCATAAAAATAGGAGTCTGATGTGAACATTTGGAGTAAGTTTATAAAAAGAATTACTGGAAACTACACACTTGATGGAGTTTGGATGTGTTGTCCCCTACAAAACTCATGTGGAAATTTGATCCCCAAGGTGGCAGTGTTGGAAACTGATTGAGTCATGGGGGTGGATCCCTTATGAATGGATTAGTGCTCTCCCTGGGGGAGGAGAGGTCGTGAGCAAGTTCTCACTCTATTAGTTCCCGCGAGAGCTGATTATTTAAAGGACCCCAGCACCTCCTCTCTCTCTTACTTCCTCTTACCACGTGATCTGCTTGTACCCACTGGCTGCCTGCCACTTTCTGCCATAAGTAGAAGCAGCCTGAGGCCTGTGCCAGATGCCGCTGTCCCAGAATTGTAAGCCAAATAAACCTCTGTTCTTTATAAATTACCCAGTCTCAGGGGTTTCTGTTATAGCAACACAAAACAGACTAAAACAGAAAATTGGTACTGAGGAGTGGGGTGTCACTATACAGATACTTGAAACTGTGGATGCAGCTTTGGAGCTGGGTAATGGGCAAATGTTGGAGGAGTTTGGAGGACTTAGAAGAAGAGAAAAAGACGAGGGAAAGTTTGGAATGTCTTAGAGACTTATGTGGTGGCAAACAGAATGCTGATAGAAATGTGGACAGTAAAGGCCATGCGGATGATGAGGTCTCAGTTAGAAATGAGGAACTTATTGGGAATGGGACAAAAAATAACCCTTGGTACACCATAGCAAGGAACCTGGCTGCATTGTGTCCATGCCCTTGGACTTTGTGGAAGTTGGAACTTAAGCGCTGTGAACCAGAGCATTTGGCCAAAGAAATTTTTAAGCAGCAAAGCATTCAGGAAGCTGCATGGTTGCTTTTAAGAGCCTACGCTAAGTTATGGTGGCAAAATCATGATGTAAAGCCAGAATTTAAAAGGGAAGCAGAGTATAAAGATTTGGAAAATTTGCAGCCTGGCCATGAGGTAGAGAAGTGGAGAGCAGGAGAAAAATGCAAGGGTGAAGCAGATAAAATGTTTGCTAAAGACATTACCTTGGTGGTGAGACAGCCAGATGCTAATAACCAGGATAATGGACAAAATGCCCTGCAGGCATTTCAGAAGTCTGGGAAGGTGCCCCACCCATCAAAGGCCCTGGGGCCTAGAAGGACTAAGTTGTCCCAGAGGGCAGACCTGGGGCATAGCTGCCCCCAGGAACCTGCTCCCTGCATCCCACCTGCTCCAACTGGAGCAGCCCCGAGTGTGGTTCATGCAGCAGCCCGGGAGAGTAGAGGCCTGAAACCTCAGTGGCATCCACAGTGTGTTAAGTCTGCAGGCCGGCAGGACATGAGAGCAGTGGAGGCATGGCAGCCTCCACCCAGATTCCAGAGAATGTATGGAAAAGCTTGGGGACCCAAGCAGAGACCTGCCACAGGGTTGGAGCCACTGCAGTGGCCATCTACTAGAGCAATGCCGAGCAGGAAAGTGGAGTCAGAGTCTCCACAGAGAGCCGTCACCAGGGAAATGTCTAGTAGAGCCAAGGCAGTGGGGCTGCCGCCAGGACACCAGAACTGCATGGCCACAGGTAACGTGCAATGCAGGCCTTGAAAAGCCACAGGCAGCAGCGGGGCCCACTGGGCTATGTCTGGCAGAGCTGTGGGAATGAGGCTGCCTGAGGTTTTGGGGGCCCAGATGCCCAATTGTGCCCAAGATGCAGGACTTGGAATCAAAGAAGATTACTTTGGAGCTTTAAGACATAATGTTTGCCCTGCTGGGTTTTGGACTTGTTTGGGGCCTGTTTCTCCTTTCTTCTGGTACATTCCTCCATTTTGGAATAGGAATGTGTATCCAATGTCTGTTCCACCATTCTATCGTGGGAGGAGGTAAATTTGGTTTTGTTTTTCAGGTTCACAGCTGGAAGGACTTTTGCTTTCGGTCTCAGATGAGATTTTGGACTTTTAAGTTGGTGCTGGAGCAAGCTAAGACTTTTGGGACTGTTGGAATAGAATGATTATATTTTATATGTGAGAGTGACATGAGTTTTGGGGGGCCACGGGCAGAATGATGGAGTTTGGATGTGTTGTCACCTCCAAAACTCATGTGGAAATTTGATCCCCAATGTGGCAGTGTTGGAAACTGATTGAGTCATGGGGGTGGATCCCTCATGAATGGATTAATGCTCTCCCTGGGGGAAGGAGGGGTAGTGAGTGAGTTCTCACTCTATTAGTTCCCACAGGAGCTGATTGTTTAAAGAATGCTGGCATCTTCTCTCTCTCTCTTTCTCTTGCTTCCTCTTACCATGTGATCTGCTTGTACCCACCAGCTGCCTGCCACCTTCCGCCATGAGTAGAAGCAGCCTGAGGCCCGTGCCAGATGCCGCTGTCCCAGAATCGTAAGGCAAATAAACCTCTCTTCTTTATAAATTACCCAGTCTCAGGTAATTCTGTTATAGCAACACAAAATGGACTAAAACACTACTGATAACTTAAAAATCTACTCTGACCAGGTCAACTAAATTGTAGTGCCTTGGGAAATTTAGTATAAATCAGCAGTCACGTTCACATGTCCTAGAAAAATGTTATCATAAGATTGTTTTAGTTCAGAAATCAGACATATTGGCACCAAAAGAAGTAATAAAATGATCTAGAATGCTTCATTTAAACATTACCCTAGATTCCTGCATGTAGAATGTCACATAGTAACAATCCAAAATCTAGACATATGTAATAGCCAATAGAAAAACTGATGTAATGATTAGGGGCCTTTCCTCTCCTCTTTGTCCTCTGATTCTCCACCTTCACGTGATTATAAAATGCTGAACTATGCTGGCCCCCAAAATACCTTTAATGGGAGAGAGGCTCGAGCCCCGCAGAGACCATGCACCCCGCAGCACCAGTGCACGACTGACCAGGTAGGCCTCGCTGCCACTGTACCCCATCCCCAGCCTGGCCAAGTGCATGCTGACCAGAGAGGTGGCCCACCAGAGAGGCCCGAGATATGCAGAGACAATGCACCACACAGTGCCAGTGCGTGACCAAGCAGGTAAGCCTCGCCACTGCCAGACCCCATCCCCAGCCTGGCCAAGCACATGCCAACCAGAGAGGCACCCCCCAGGAGAGGCCTGAGTCCCAGGGAGACAACATGCCCCATGGCTCCAGCATGCAACCAAGCAGGAAGGCCTTGCCACTGCCAGACCCCATCCTTAGCCTGCTGAGTGCATGCCAACCAGAGAGGCACCTCCCTGGAGAGGCCCAGGATGCAAGGCAACCACATGCCCAAGGCACCACTGGGCGACCAAGCAGACACTGAGGCAGCCATGCCAAATTGGCAACCCCAGCAGCATTCTAGCCAGACAGTAGTGTCAAACCAGTGGACCGTGAAATCCCTTGTCACAATGACTAAACATCAAAGGAAAGATACCAGAAATATGAAAAATCAAGAAAGTACACCACCAAAGGGTAATAGCTCTCAAGCTCTAGATCCTATAGAACAAGAAGCCCTTGAAATGTCTGACAAGGAATTTAGAGTGATAATTCTAAGGAAACTAAATGAGATACAAAAAAAACTCAGCTAGACAACACAATGAAATGAGGAAAATTATACAGGACCTGAAAGAAGAAATGTACAAGGAAATCAATGCCCTGCAAAAGAATGTAGCAGAGCTTGCTAACCTGAAGAATTCATTCAATGAAATAAAAAACAACAGAGAGTTTAACCAGCAGGCTTGCAGAAGCAGAAGAGAGAACTTCTGACCTTGAAGATGGGCTGTTTGAAATAACACAGGCAGATTAAAAAAAAAAGAAAAAAGAATTTAAAACATTCAAGAAAATCTAAGAGAGATATCAGACAACGTTAAGCACTTAAATATCCGAGTCATGGGTATTCTAGAAGGGGAGGAAAAGGGAGATTGCATTGAAAATATATTCAACAAAATACTGGCAGAAAACGTCCCAGGTGTAGGAAAAGACACAGATCTTCAGATTCAGGAAGCTCAAAGATTCCCAACTGTATTCAACTCTAAAAGGTCTTCTCCAAGATATGTTATAGTCAAATTGGCAAAACTCAAAGACAAAGAGAGAATTTTAAAAGCTGCAAGAGAGAATCATCAAATCATCTATAAGGGAGCCCCAATCAGACCAACATCAGACTTTTCATCACAAACCCTAAAAGCCAAAAAGGAATGGGATGATATATTCAAAATACTAAAAGACAGAGATTGCCAGCCAAGAATACTCTACCCCACAAGGCTATCCTTCTGAAATAAAGGGCAAATAGTATATTTCTCAGACAAACAAAAACTGTGGGAGTTCACTACCACATGACCACCCTTACAAGAAATTCTCAAGGGAGTACAGGGTTTGGTACCTGAAAAATAACTACCACTGCCATAAAAACTCAAGAAAAATCAAAACCCACTAGCAAAATAAAAATGCCAACAATGAAGAGAACAAAAAAAGTTTGTCTACAACCCATGTAACCAACAAATACAGAAGACAAAAAGTAAATCAGAAAGAAAGGAAAAAAAGACACCTAAGACAACCAAACAATAATCAATAAAATGCTAGGAATAAATCAACACTTTTCAATAACAACTCTTAATGTAAAAGGCTTAAATTCCCAAAAGACACAGACTGGCTGACTGGATTAAAAAGGAGGACCCAACTATATGCTGCCTACAAGAGACCCACCTCACCCATAAAGACTCACATAGACTAAGAGTGAAAGGATGGAAAAAGAAGAACACATAACAATCATAAATATATACACACCCAATGTTGGAGCAGCCAGATTTATAAAACAAACTCTACTAGACCTAAAGAAGGAAATAGACACTAATACCATAATAGCAGGGGACCTGAACACCCCATTGTCAATATTGGACAGATCATCTAGGCAAAAAATCAGCAGAGAAACACAAGATCTAAACAATACTCTAGACCAATTGGACTTGGCAGATATCTACAGAACATTCCATCCAACAACCTCAGAATATTCATTCTTCTCATCAGCACATGGATCATTCTCCAGGATAGACCACATATTAGGTCACAAATCAAGTCTCAACAAATTCAAAAAAATTGGAATTATCCCATGTATTTTCTCAGACCACAATGGATTAAAATTAGAAATCAATAACAAACGAAATTCTGGAAACTATACAAACACATGGAAATTAAACAGCATTCTACTTAATGACATATGGGTCCAAGAAGAAATCAAGCAGGAAATCAAAAAATTTATTGAAACTAATGAAAATAATGATACATCATACCAAAACCTGTGGGATACTGCAAAAGCAGTAGTAAGGGGGAAATTTATTGCATTAAATGCTCACCTTGGAAGAATGGAAAGATGGCAAGTGAACAACCTATCACTTCACCTTAAAGAACTAGAAAAACAAGAACAATCCAAACCTAAAGTTAGCAGACGGAAAGAAATCATTAAGATCAGAGCAGAACTTAATGAAATTAAAACCCAAAAAAGATACAAAAGATCAATGAATCAAAAAGTTGGTTTCTTTAAAAGATAAATAAAATTGACAAACCATTAGCATGGCTAACAAAAAAAAAGAAGAGAGAAGATTCAAATAACAAAAATTAGAAATGAAAAAGGTGATATTACAACTGATTCATCTGAAATAACAAGGAATCATTCGAGACTACTAAAAACAACTATACGCCAACAAATTTGAAAATCTGGAGGAAATGGATAAATTTCTGGACACACACAAGCTCCCAAAACTGAGCCATGAAGACGTAGAAAATTTGAACAGACCAATAACAATAAAGGAGATTGAAGCTGTTATCAGAAGGCTCCCAAGAAAGAAAAGCCCAGGACCAGATGGATTCAGAGCAGACTTTTACCAAACATTCAAAGAGGAATTGACACCAATTCTTTACAAACTATTCCAAAAATTGAAACAGACGCAAATCTCCTAAACTCATTCTATGAAGCAAACATCCTGTTATCAAAACCAGGTAAAGATATAACCAAAAAGAAAACTACAGGCCGGTATCCTTGATGAATATAGATGCAAAAATCCTCACTAAAATACTAGCAAACAGAATACAGCAACACACACATAAAATTATTCACCACGATCAAGTGGGATTCATCCCAGGGATGCAAGGTTGGTTCAACATATGCAAATCAATAAATGTGGTACACCATATTAATAAAATCAAACACAAGGACCATATGATCATCTCTATAGATGCTGAAAAAGCATTTGATAAAATTCAGCACTCATTCATGACAAAGACCCTCTATGAGTTAGGTATAGATGGAAAGTATCTCAACATAATTAAAGCCATATATGACAAACCCACTGCCAATATCATCCTGAATGGGGAAAAGCTGAAAGCTTTTCCTTTAAGAACAGGAACTAGACAAGGATGACCACTCTCACCACTCCTATTCAACATAGTGTTGGAAGTACTAGCCAGAGCAATCAGAGAAGAGAAGGAAATAAAGGGCATCCAGATTGGAAAAGATGAAGTCAAACTGTCCCTCTTTGCAGATGACACGATCCTATATATCGAACAGCCTAAAGCCTCTACAAAAAATCTCTTGGAGTTGATAAAGGATTTCAGCACAGTAGCAGGATACAAAATCAACACACAAAAATCAGTAGCATTTCTATTCTCCAATGGTGAACATGCAGAAAGAGAAATCAAGAAAGCCTGCCCATTTTCAATAGCCACCAAAACAATAAAATACTTAGTAATTGAGTTAACCAAGGATGTGAAAAATCTCTATAATGAGAACTACAAACCACTGCTGAGAGAAATTAGAGAGGATACAAGAAGACGGAAAGATATCCCATGCTCTCGGATTGGAAGAATCAACATAGTGGAAATGTCCATTCTACCCAAAGTGATATACAAATTCAATGCAATCCCCATCAAAATTCCAATGACATTTTTCTCAGAAATGGAAAGAACTATCCAGACATTTATATGGAATAACAAAAGACCACACATAGCCAAAGCAATGCTGAGCAAAAAAAATAAAGCTGGAGGCATAACACTACCTGACTTTAAACTATACTACAAAGCTATAATAACCAAAACAGTATGGTACTGGCATAAAAACAGACACACTGATCAATGGAATAGAATAGAGAATCCAGAAATCAACCCACACACCTACAGCCGTCTGATCTTTGACAAAGGCACCAAGCCTATACACTGGGGAAGAGACTGCCTCTTTAGCAAATGGTGCTGGGAGAACTGGTTATCAATATGCAGGAGAATGAAACTAGACCCATACCTTTCACCATACTCTAAAGTCAACACAAAATGGATTAAAGAATTAAATATACACCCTGAAACAATAAAACTTCTTAAAGAAAACATAGGAGAAACACTCCAGGAAGTGAGACTGGCACAGACTTCATGAATACAACCCCCAAAGCACGGGCAACCAAAGGAAAAATCAACAAATGGGATTATATCAAGCTAAAAAGCTTCTGCACAGCAAAAGAAACAATTAAGAGTTAAAAGACAGCCAACAGAGTGGGAGAAAATATTCGCAAAATATACTTCTGACAAAGGATTAATATCTGGAATATACAAGGAACTGAAACAACTTTACAAGAAAAAAACAAGTAACCCAATAAAAAATGGGCAAAAAAGCTTAACAGGCATTTCTCAAAGGAAGATATACGAATGGCCAACAGACACATGAAAAAATGCTCAACATCACTCAGCATTCGGGAAATGCAACTCAAAAACCACACTGAGATACCATCTCACCCCAGTTAGGATGGCTAAAATCCAAAAGACTCTGAACAATAAATGCTGGCGAGGTTGCGGAGAAAAAGGAACTCTCATACATTGCTGGTGGGACTGCAAAATGGTGCAGACTCTATGGAAAATGGTATGGAGGTTCCTCAAACGATTGCAGATAGATCTACCATATGACCCAGCTATCCCACTGCTGGGAATATACCCAGAGGAATGGAAATCATCAAGTCGAAGGTATACCTGTTCTCCAATGTTCATCTCAGCACTCTTTACAATAGCCAAGAGTTGGAACCAGCCCAAATGTCCATCATCGGATGAGTGAATACGGAAAATGTGGTACATCTACACAATGGAATACTACTCAGCTATAAAAAAGAATGAAATACTGCCATTTGCAACAACATGGATGGACCTAGAGAGAATTATATTAAATGAAACAAGTCAGGCACAGAAAGAGAAATACCACATGTTCTCACTTACTTGTGGAAGCTAAAAATAAATAAATAAATACACAAATAAACTGGGGGCAGGAGGGAAGAAGACACAACAATTACAATTCCTTGAAGTTGATACGACAAGCGAACAGAAAGGACATTGTTGGGAGGGAGGGGGGATAGGGAGGAGGGAGGGAGGTTTCGGTAATGGGCCACAATAATCAACCACATTGTATATCGACAAAATAAAATTAAAATTAAAAAAATAAAATAAATAAAAATAAAGTTATTACTATGAAATTCACATGCTATGTCACTAGGTAAATTTTTCCTATTTCCATTTATACCTGGTTATTGATAGTAAAAAGAGCCATAGTGATTTTTGTATGTCTACTTTATATCCTACTAAATCATTAAATTTTCTTATTTCTCACTATAGTTTTGAATCTCTTGGATTTTCTAGATATACACTTTTGTCACCTGAAATTAATAAATTTTTGGCTTTCCCACTCTTAATAACAGCATACATTATGAACTTCTTGTGTGTCAGGCACTTCATTCAGAGCAGCAGCTAGCAGATCCAGAACAATTTTAAATAGTCATGACAGAAGCTACCTCGTTTTTGCCTTAAGTATTTTTCAATTTAATGAAATGACTTTGTTTTGAACAACCTTATAATGTTTAGGAGGGATTTTGTCTTCCCATTTTATTTATCCTTAATAATTTGTAGACCTGCTGAAATAATTTGATCAAATTATTTTTCAACATTTATTTTTATTAGTTTATTATAACTTTCTTCCTTTATTTTCTTAATTTATTAATTCACTCAACAAATACTTATTACCTAGTACACACCAAACACTTAGGCCATGAGAATAAAGAAATGAACAAGATAAAGAAAATCTCTGCCCACAGTGAGCTTACTGGTGAAGACAGACAAAAAATGTGAAAGGGAAATAGATACTGTTCCAGTAATCATTACTTCATAACAAATCCTTAAAACGTAGTGGCTTAAAGCAACAACTTTTTACTCTCTCCCATGGTTCTGGGAATTGAAGGGTTCAGCTGGGTGGTTTTTGTGTGAGGTCTCTCATGTAGTTTCTGTCAAGTAGTGACTAAGGCTAGAGTCATCTTAAGGCTTCTTCACCCACATGTGTAGCACCTGGCCTGGGACTGCAGAAACATCTGAGGATTGATTGAAAGTTCTCTCTCAAGGCAGTCTTTTGAGATTCAGGACCTAGACTGGGAAACCAGCAGAGTGACACTTCTACTGTATTCTGTTGGTCAGAGAGGTCACACAGCTCACCCAAATTCAAAGAGTGGGGACATAAGCCACCCCCCAAAACCTCTCAATTGGAGTAATGTCAAAGAATTTGTGTCCATCTTTAATGTGCCACAGATATTCAATGTCACAGCAGGTGATGAAAAGTGCTAAGAAGGAAAAAGCAGTGAGTGAAGATAGGATGTTCAGGAAAGGCCTGCTCTGAGCAGGAGACAGACATCTGAATAAAATCAGAGAACAAGTCACAGGAATATTCTGGGTAAGAGGAATTCAGGCAGAGGAAACAGTAAATGCAGGAGGGGTCCCTGTACTAGGAGTGTGCTTGTTCTCACAGGAGGTAAAGGAAACCAGGGAACAGGAAGTGGAGTGAGGTAATGGGGCAAGTTCATGCAGAATCTTATGGCCAGAGTTAGTCTTTAGATTTTATTTTTAATGTGAAGGAAAGCTATTGGGGGGGTTGAGCAGGACAGTGACATTATCTGACTCACACTTTTAAAGAATTACCATGGCTGTTGGGGGAGAATTGATTATAAAAGAAAGAAGGAGACCTACCAAGAGGCCATTGTAACCATCCAGGAGAGCCATCGTGGTGGCTAACAATAGTGGCAATAATGACTGTAGTGAAAGGGAGTTGGACTGAGGATATGTTTTGAAGATGAGCATACAGGATTTGCTGATGGATCGAATGAGGTATGTTAAAGGAAGAGAGGATTCAAATAATGATGACAATGTTTTTTGCCCAGGGCACGTTAGTGCCACTTTTTTAGGAAGAGAATATCAGATAAGTAGTTCAAGGTAAGCCTGGAGAAAAACTGCTAAAATGTGACTAGTGAAGAAAGCCAGCATGGGACCTGGAAGGAGGGCTTAGCAAGGCTAACTTTCTTGCTTTAGACTCTCTTCATCACTGTCCTATCCTGGTCTCATTCACTCATAAAATATTTACTGAGTATCTGTGCCATTCCAGCTATTCCAATCACTGAGCTGGTCTATAAACACAGACTGGGCATCATCCCTCCAAGAGTCCACAATCTAGAGTGAGCTAGATTATGAAAATAAGCACAGTATGAAGTATTTAATTTCAAATACTAGCAATTACATTCAGAATAGAATACTGTGCAGTGAAAGGTTATTACAGCAAGTTCTTTTTTCAAGTTCTTTTTCTCAAAAAAAAAAGATGACCAATAAGGGAATCTTAACCCTTGACTTGGTGTTGTCAGCACCACGCTCTCACAAGTGAGCTAACCGGCCATCCCTACATGGGATCCGAACCTGGGGCCTTTGTGTCATCAGCACCACACTCTCCCGAGTGAGCCACGGGCTGGCCCTTATTACAGCAAGTTCTGATGAAGCCGTCCTTCTAACCCTTCAACCCAGCATAATTAATTTTGTAAGCCAGAAACACAGGCTCTCTCTTACAGGGAGAAAAAAATACATTGAAAAAAAAAAATCTTGGATACCCCCAAAATGTTGGGAAAGGCACATTTTTTAAAAATTAAGCAACATCAGTGGAAAACACAAAATGAAATTTGATGAATTGCTAGAAATGTTAAGGGAAGCAGCAGTCCTGGGTCAGGAGGGCAGAAGCAGCTACAACTCAGGAGCTGTGGCAGCCCTGAGAGGTAGCTGTGTAGACCCAAGCAGACAGCCAATCCTGCAAGCCCCTAGAATATGGTGACTCAGCCTGAAATATTGAAACAATTTGGTTTCCTTGACTCTCTGTGTGACCTTATCTTGTGTTTGCAGCCAACGTTGAGGGAAGGACAGAAACTAATGCCTGGGAGGAGGTCAGCTGCTCTTGGCAGGGCCTGGGAAAGTTCTGATGATAAAGCTTGAAGAAGGGAACCAGCCACAGGGATGAATGAGTAAAGCCACTCACCCGCAAAAGAGGTGGGGGTTTTCTACATCACCCCAGCCCCTAATTGTAGTGTGTGGCTCTGTAGCAAGCTGCTGGTTTCCCCACTTCTGCCCATCTCAGGTGTGCCAGAGGAGGCTACCTTTGACAAACAGCTTCCTTACACTGCCACCTACCTGCCAGGGGCTGCCACTCTCTGTTCTCAGACCCTGGAGACTCGAGATGGACAGCAACTGTCGGCCACATTTTCCACTAAATATCCAAGTGAAATACTTAACACAGAAATGGCATAAAGTAAAGGGAAAATTGACAGAAGCTTGAAATGTAATTTCAAATATTTCCCATCAAAGTCAAAATTTGAGATTGGGAGCTGAAAAGTAAATGAATGCTAAATGCCTCATGGATATGGAATGGGGTTAGGGACCAGAGTGAGGAATAAATATTGTTCTCTATTATGAAGACAGAGAAATCCAGAGTGCTTTTTATATACACTTGCTAATGTACAGTTTTAAGAAAAGATGGAATAGAAACAGCTTCCAAATCATCCAAATTTGGGATAACAAAGAATTAAAAGAGCAAGCTAGATCATTTGAGCAGAAATAGGTAAACAAATAATTTTTTCATTTATTATATTTTATTGTTAAATTAACTTAGATGGTAGGAATGAGGCCAGTCACATCAGCTATCACAATAAATTTGAATGAAATTAAGTCTTCTGCTAAGGAAAACCTTTTGGTAGCATTAGTAACAACATCCTGGTATATGTTGTTTAAAAGAGAAATGCCTAAAGTGTATACAACAGAGCTGAAAATTAATGAGATGGGTGGAGTAAAATCCAGACAATACAAATAAGTATAACAAAAATATAATACAAAGACTACTGATGTGCAATAATATGGAATTTAAAACAATAGGTATCATACAGTACAAAGAAGTATAGTTCATATTGATAAAATTAGGGAAAGTAGACACCATGAACTGAATACTGATGATGTACCAGGCACTGTTCTAAGCTCTTAAGAGTCATTTAATCATGTCTGCAGAAAATTAACCTCCAGGGAAAATGCATTATCCCCGCTTAGAAATGAGAAAACTAAATCACGGAAAGGGAAAAGAATTTGTACAAAGTACTGTCCTTATAAATAAAAAAAGTCAGCATTTGAACTCAAGACATTTTGACTCCAAATCGCTGTTAACCATTGTATCAATTTCCTCTGGATGTTCTAACAATTTAGCACAAACTTGGTGGATTAAAAAATAAAATGGAAATTTATCCTCTCACTGTTCTGGAGGCCAGTAGTCCAAAATCAGTGAAAATCAGAATCAAGTAGCTGGGCCACCCTCCCTGTGGAGGCTCTAGGGGAGAATCCATTCCTTGCCTCTTCCCAGCTTCTGCTGGCTGCTGGCATTCCTTGGCTTGCGGCTGCATCACTCCAATCTCTGCCTCTTTCACATGGCCTTCTCCTTTGTGTCTGTGGCCAAATACCCCTCTCCCTCTCCTCATCCCGGTTCATTGTGTCCAAAGAGTCAGGAAGATCGCAGGGACTGAAACGCCAAATGACTTTGGACATCAGCATAAAACCCAGTAATTCGTCGCTCTTAGTTCTTCATATTGTGATTGCTATTACTGTTAACAGGAGCAAACCACTCACGGGGAGACGCAGGAGGATAATAGCAGAACAAGACCCCTGCGAGGCTAAGAGGCTGCGCTAGGGCCCTCAGGTGCGGGAGAAAAAACTTGCGAATGGAGGCAAGCACGGGGCGGCGCGCCCTCTGGCGGCGGAAGGAGGGAGCTGCGGAGAGAGATGCGGCATCTTTTCCCTAGCGCCAACACCAAGCCCAAGTCCAAGGTCAGAGCTGATGTTCCCTGGGAGCCCGTTACCTGCCAGGCAACACGCTAATCGCGTCACTCACGTGGAATATAGTATATCTGGTTTTTTTTAATCGTTACTAGGTTTTTCAATTTACTGCCTCTCTTACTCCCTACAATTGGGTGCAGAAACTTCCATTTTGTTCATGGCTGAATCCCTAGCACCTACAGCAGGTAGTGCGGCACGCAGTGGGTGTTCAGTAAGTAATGTGGCATGGAATTTGCATCAATACTGCCTAAGACACAGGTCTGAGTCTCTCCCCACTGGACAAGGACTCCTCAGGAGCAAGGAGATGTGCCTGGGAGATGTGCTCCGTGACCTCGAGACCCCAGAGTTCCCTGTACAGGCAGCCTCTAGCCTCCTTGCAGAACTACATGAGCTTCTTCCTTGAGTCAGTGATGCAAGGGGGTCAGGTATGACCCCTACAACCCAAGGTCCCCCTGTCTTTGGGGCTCTGGACAGAGATAAGGCATGCGGGTAGGGTGCACAGGAGGCCTCCATGGTGGGAGAGAGGGAAGGAGATTTAGGAAAAAAAGAGGGATAAGCTGTGAGTTGGGACCCAGGAGCCAGCTATTCTGAAGGCTCCATGTTCTGGGGTAGAATTCTAAGGTGTCCAGGAATTCTTCCAGGTCTTCCAAGTTCCTCTGAAGAACTTTAAAGGGTGTGCCTGCAAGACGGGGGACCAGGAGCACACTGTGAGCAAAGGTTGCCTGAGTTAGCCTACGTAAGGGGAGGAAACACCCATATATCCATAGGAAGTGCCTGGATGGGGGTGGGGGAGGAAGGATAGGAGGGCAGTCCCCTACCCCAATAAAGAGGAAGAAAAAATGGTTATTGTGTGGGTTTCACAAATTACAGAGGAGCTGAAGAGGAGCTGACAGAGGGTGCCCAGGTGATTCAACAAATGTGGGGTGCCCTTGACTCAACAAAAGTCATCCCCTCCACACCTCCCACCCCAACTCCCCAGAGTGAACCATGATCTTTGGCAGAAAAGAAAATCCATTCTGAAATTGTGCTATTCAGTTACTTGGTGTGGACTACTGCTTTGCACATATCTTTCTATCTTGTTTTTTTGAAGATGTTTGTAGACACATGACAAGGGTAGATCACATTTTGTTTGGCAGCTGTTAGTCTTATGTATAACTTTTAACTATTTAGCAATTCAGTATGTAGCTCTCCATCTGTACTCTTGTTCTGGAACCCACAAATGAGGAGCAGACCTGACGCTCACAATAGCCCTGGAGGGAGGGACTGTCGTTAAGTCCATTTCACAGATGGAGAAACTGAGGGCAGATCAATATGTGGAATTCAAGTGTACATATTGTCAACCATGTGCTAGGAACTGGGAATATAATTGTGAGAGGGGGAAACAGAAGCCCCTTCCTTATCTTTAAACGGCGCAATTATATGTCCTGGACTATTTGGACAGTCCCATCTATGCCTGTTGGCCCAGCACAATTATTAATATATCCCTCCTTTATTCTCAAGAGTCATGGCTTGAACAAGTTATACAATGACCCTACTTATAGACCTCATTGTATGCTAGGAGAGACAGCAATTAAAGAATTTTATAGTTAAGTTAAAAACTACAGTTGTGATAAGTACAAAGAAGAAGAAAATGGTGTGGGGAGAGCAAATTTGTCCTAGTCTGAGAATCAGAAAGGAGGTGTCACCCTGAGGAGGTGATATGGAAGGAACAGTAGGTGACAATAAGGATGGGGCAAGTGGAGGGGAGTGAGCATTCCAGGCTCGGGAATGTCGAAGAAAAAAAAAAAAAAACAAGATTCTGCATTGCATCTTAAACTTGACTTTGCTGTCATCACCATTTCATTTTACTACTACATTTTTAATACTACAAAGAAAACAAGTGGTTTTTGCTAACTGCAAGAGTATCTAAGGAGTTTTTATAATGGCTCAATTAATTATAACAGATTAAATAAGACAGCTAGTGTGTTACGTATTTAACAATTCAATTTTCTGAAACATACAGGGAGTAAATCTAATTTCCTTCTGTCAAAATAGTACACACGTAATATAGTCTCAGGATTAAAGGCATTATAGCAATTATCCATTGAAGTTGTAGTAAATGCCCACCGATGTCTCAGTTTTAGGCTGACAAGATACAGAATAAATAAAAGTCTAACAAGGGAAGACTTCGCCCCACCTGGCTAATGTTTATATTCTTAGTATCTTTAAGGATGCTGATGTGTAAATATTCCTGTATTTTTACAAAAGGCTAGTGTGATGTTTTGTAACCTTAAAGCAAAGGTACAAAGTTCCTGAATTTCTCAAGGTTCCTCTATTTAAAACTTGTACACAGTGTGTGCAAAGTCCCCATAGAGGCAGGGTAGTCAAAGCAAGTTCAAGAGCAGCAAGAAGAGCAAGGTGGCTGGGAGACTCAGAAAAAAGGTCTCGGGAGTGACTGAGATGAGCCTAGGGTGGGGGCATCCCATGCTGTCAACCCTAGTGAGGCGCTTCAGACTTATCCTAAGAGTCATGAGAAGCCACAGGAGAATGTGACTCATTTTGAGGGTGACCTTCAGAAAAGACATCAGACCTGAGATTTGGCATCGCTGGGCCAGAGTGCAGACTGGAAGGTCACTGAGGAGGAGGGAGCAAAATTCAGGTGAAGGGAGATGGTGACTGAACCAAGATGAAAAGAGTGGAGTAGTCACCACAAAATAGACAGGAGTAGTCCAATTCATAAGATATTTAGTCACCAAACAGAAACGTGACTTGAGGGTGGATTGCAAATTCATTCAATCATTTGATAACTAGTGAGCACATGCTATGTGCTGGGCATGATTTTGGGTGCAGGATACAGGAGGGAAGGGAGCAGGGGTTGGTCAATGATGGTGCTCAGATTTATGGCTTTTGTAACTGGAAAATGGTGATACCATTCCCTTGGACAGAGACTCCTGAAAGAAGGCTGATTTTGGAGGAGAAATCTTGAGTCATCTTGCATTAGAAGTGTCTGTGGGATTTCCAAGTGAAGATGTCAAGTAGGCAGGTGGGTACACAGATCCAGAACTCAGCTGAGAGCTCTGGGCTAGACACAGAAATCTGGGAATCATCTGCATTTTGGTGGTAGCTGAAGCCACTATGTGGATAAGATGACCTGGCAGAAAAAGTACAATGGTCAGGGAAGGAAGAATGAATCTGAAAGAGACAAAAAAAGGACAAGCCAGAGAAGCAGAAGGAAAATCAAGACAGTCTTATATCACAGAAGCTAAGGGAAGTGAACATTTTGAAAAGAAGGAAGTGGTCAGCTATGTCAAACACTGCCCAATTGCCCAAGATCAGTTAGCTAATAAATGGCAGGACTGAAATTTAAAACCAGGTCTGACTATATCATAAATGGTACAGGAGCAAATGGCTAGCCATTTAGAAACAAAGTAAGACTCCTACCTCACACCATATGCAATTACAAATTCCAGCTGACGTAAAAGTCTAAAAGTAAAATACAAAATAACAGTATTTTTAATAGATAATTTTTTATAATTTTGGTGTGAGAAGGCCTTCTTAAGGCAAGATAGGAAACAGAGTGCATTAAAAGAAAGATTCTTTTAACAGATTGGAGGGAAAGGTTTGCAGCACTTTTGACAAACATAGGATTAATATCTCCCCTATAAAACAACCCAACAGGAAAATTATTAAAAGAGATGGACAAACAGTTCACAGAAAACAGATGCTAACAGTCATAAATATGTAAAAAGATAATCACCTCTCTAATGTTTAAGAAAATGTAAATAAAACAATAGATTCTGTGTGTTGGTTAATTCTAGGTGTCAACTTGGTTAGACGAAGGAATGCTGAGAAACCTGGTAAAGCAATCTTTATAGATGTGTCCGTGAGGGTATTTCCAACAGAGATTAGTATGAGTCTGATTGGATTGGGTGTGAAAGACCCACCGTCAACGTGGGTGGGAACCATCCAATCCACTTGGGGTCTGGAGAGAACAAAAGACAGAGGAAAGAGGTGAAACTCTCTCTCTCGATCCGCTGGAGCTGGGACACACTCTTCTCTCCTGTCTGTGGACATCAGAGCTTGAGACTCTTCAGATTTGGGGTTCAAAAACTGTCCTACCAAGGACACCATCACCTTCCCTGGTTTTGAGGCCTTTGTACTTGGACTGAGCCACGCTACTGGCATCCAGTTTGCAGACAGCTTATCGTGGGACTTTCCTTCATAATCACGTGAGCTAATTCCCCTAATAAATCCCTCTCATATAATTATAACATATCCTATTGATTCTGTCTCTCTGGAGAACCCTGACTAATCTAGATTTTGGTACCAGGAGTGGTTCTAGAGAAACAGAATCTTAAAGATGAATTTCTTCAATTGGTTTCAGGGCATTAGACCTAAAAATGCTAACAGCTCAACTTCTAATAATACAGAGAGCACTGATAGTCCTTGGTGTGAACTGCAAGATAAATCCATTTGATGGTCCTGATTCACCACTTGTAAAAGGCAAGGGATTCAGTGACTCTATACATAACACTTTTGAGTATTTGTGGAAATCTGAGGACTGTAATGACATTGGCTGGTTGCTCTTCACAACACTAGATAAACTGAAGAAAGAAAAGGGGGAACTGAGTGAAGTGATTTCTCAGCTCAAGTGCCACATAGATGACCTAAGAGTTTCTAGGTGTGCTCGAGGCCAGAGTCTTCTCTCCAGTAACCACAGGGCTGAAATTGCCAAAAATCAAACACAAGCCCTCATCATAAGATTGGCTGAACTACAGCAGCAGTTGAATTATCAGCCTTGCAGGGTATCTCTAAAGGTGAGGTATATAGAGTGACCCATGAGGAGGTGCGTTACCCTCCAAAAGAACTAAATGTTCTAATCTGTTCATACAAGCAGAAACTGGGAGAATATGCATGGGAATGGATATTAGGGGTGTTAGATAATGGTGGAAGGAACATAAAATGGGATCAGGCTGAATTTATTGATATGGGCCCACTAAGCAGAGATTCTGCATGTAATGTTATAGCTTGGGAAGTGAAGAAAGGTGCTAATAGTTTGCTTGGTTGGTTGGCTCACATATGGATCAAAAGATGGCCCACTGTGAGTGAGTTAGAGATGCCTGATTTCCCTTCGTTAACTGTAGATGAAGGGATTCAAAGGCTTAGGGAGATGGGAATGCCAGAGTGGATTTGTCTCGTAAAACCTATTTACCCACACTGGGAGGCTCCAGAAGACATACATTTTACTGATACTTTGAGAAATAGATTTGTGAGGGGAGCCCCAGCATCCTTGAAGAGCCCTGTTATTGCTTTTCTCTGTAGGCCAGACCTGACAGTGGGAACCACAGTCAAGCAATTGGAACACTTAAATGCAAAGGGACTAATTGGATCCCGGTGTGGCAAGGGCCAAGTGGCAGCACTCAACTGACAAAGGCAAGGTGGGCACAGTTACCATAATGGACAGCAGAGGCAAAGCAATAATCAGAATAGTCTCAGTCGCATAGATCTACGGCGCTGGTTAGTTATTTGTGGTGTTCCTGAAAGTCAAATAGACAAGAAGCCTACTAAATTCTTATTTGATCTATATAAGCAGAAAACTTCTAGGTCAAGTGAACAAAACTCTAACTTGAATCATAAAAACAGAGAGTCATGGCCACTCAATCAATTCCCAGACTTGAGCCAGTTTACAGACCCAGAACCCCTTGAATGAAGGGGTGGCCAGGTCCCCTTGAGGAAGGACCCTGGTACACTACCAAAAATTTACTCTATTAATGTTTCTCCCATCCTTCCCCAAGGAGACCTGAAGCTTTTTACCAGAGTAACTGTACATTGGGGAAAGGGAAATAGTCAGGGGCCGGCCCGTGGCTCACTCGGGAGAGTGTGGTGCTGACAACACCAAGTCAAGGGTTAAGATCCCCTTACCGGTCATCTTTAAAAAAAAAAAGAAAGAAAGAAATAGTCAGACCTTTCAGGGACTACTAGACACTGGATCTGAATTGACATTGATTCCAGGAGACCCAAAACATCACAGTGGCCCTCCAGCTAGAATAGGGGCTCATAGGGGTCAGGTGATTAATGGAGTCTTAGCCCAGGTCCAACTTACTGTGGGTCCAGTGGGTTTCCGAACCCACCCTGTGGTTATTTCCCCAGTTCCAGAATGCATAATTGGAATAGACATACTTAGCAGCTGGCAGAATCCCCACATTGGTTCCCTCACCTGTGGAGTGAGGTCAATTATGGTGGGAAAGGCCAAATGGAAGCCATTAGAGCTGCCTCTACCTAGGAAAATAGTAAATCAAAAACAATACCACACCCCTAGAGGGATTGCAGAGATTAGTGCTACTATTAAGGACTTGAAAGAGTCAGGGGTGGTGAATCCCACCACATCCCCATTCAACTCTCCTATTTGGCCCGAGAAGAAGACAGATTGATCTTGGAGGATGACAGTGGCTCATTATAAGCTTAACCAAGTGATGATTCCAATTGCAGCTGCTGTACCAGATATGGTTTCATTGCTTGAACAAATTAACACATCAGGTACCTGGTATGCAGCTATTGATTTGGCAAATGCCTTTTTCTCCATCCCTGTCCATAAAGCCCACCAGAAGCAGTTTGCTTTCAGCTGGCAAGGCCAGCAATACACCTTTACTGTCCTACCTCAGGGGTATATCAACTCTCTAGCCCTTTGTCACAATTTAGTTCACAAGGATCTTGATCACCTTTCCCTTCCATAAGACATGCTGGTCCCTTATATTGATGACATTATGCTGATTGGACATACTGAGCATGAAGTAGCAACTGCTCTGGACTTATTGGTAAGACATTTGCATGTCAGAGGATGGGAAATAAATCCAACTAAAATTCAGGGGCCTTCTACCTCGATTAAATTTCTAGGGGTCCAATGGTGTGGGGCATGTTGACATATCCCTTCTAAGGTGAAGGATAAATTGTTGTATCTGGCCCCTCCTACAACCAAGGAAGAGGTACAGCATCTAGTGGGCCTATTTGGATTTTGGAGGCAATATATTCCTCACTTGGGTGTGTTACTCTGGCCCACCTACTGAGTGACACTAAGGCTGATAGTTTTGAGTGGGGCCCAGAGCAGGAGAAGGCTCTGCAACAGGTCCAGGCTGCTGTTCAAGCTGCTCTGCCCCTTGGGACATATGATCCAGCAGACCCAATAGTCCTTGAAGTGTCAGTGGCAGATAGGGATGCAGTATGGAGACTTCGGCAGGCCCTTATAAGTGAATCACAGCGGAGACCCTTGGGATTTTGGAGCAAGGCCCTGCCATCATCTGCAGACAACTACTCTCCTTTTGAGAAACAGCTCTTGGCCTGCTATTGGGCCTTAGTAGAAACTGAATGCTTGACTATGGGCACCAAGTTACCATGTGACCTGAGCTGCCCGTCAAGAAGTGGATGTTATCTGACCCAGCAAGTCATAAGGTTGGGCATGCACAGCAGCATTCGATCATCAAATGGAAATGGTATATACGTGATTGGGCCCAAGCAGGTCCTGAAGGCACAAGTAAGTTACATGAGGAAGTGGCCCAAATACCCATGGTTCCTACTCCTGCTACACTGCCTTCTCTCCCCTAGCCTGCACCTATGGCCTCATGGGGAGTTCCCTATGATCAGTTGACAGAGGAAGAAAAGGCTAGAGCCTAGTTTACAGGTGGTTCTGCACAATATGCAGGCACCACCCGAAAGTGGACAGCCGCGGCATTGCACCCTTTTCTGGGGCATCCCTGAAGGACAGCTGTGAGGGAAAATCTTCTCAATGGGCAGAACTTTGGGCAGTGCACTTGGTTGTGCACTTTTCCTGGAAGGAGAAATGGCCAGATGTGTGGTTATATACTGATTCATGGGCTGTAGCCAATGGTTTGGCTGGATGGTCAGGGACATGGGAAGAACATGATTGGAAAATTGGTGAGAAAGAAATTTGGGGAAGAGGTATGTGGATGGGCCTCTCAGAGTGGGCAAAGGATGTAAAGATATTTGTTTCCCATGTGAATGCCCACCAAAAGGTGACCTCTGCAGAGGAGGACCTTAATAATGTGGACAGGATGACCCATTCTGTGGATACTAGTCAGCCTCTTTCTCCAGCCACCCCTGTCATCACCCAGTGGGCTCATGAGCAAAGTGGCCATGGTGGCAGGGATAGAGGTTATGCATGGGCTCAGCAACATGGACTTCTGCTCACCAAGGCCAATCTGGCTACAGCAACAACTGAGTGCCCAATCTGCCAGCATCAGAGACCAACACTGAGCCCCCGATGTGGCACCATTCCCTGGGGTGATCAGCCAGCCACCTGGTGGCAGGTTGATGACATTGGACCACTTCCACCATGGAAGGGACATTTTGTCCTTACTGGAATAGACACTTACTCTGGATATGGATTTGCCTTCCCAGCACGAAATGCCTCTGCCAAAACTACCATCCGTGGACTCACAAAATGCCTTATTCACCATCATGGCATTCCACACAGCATTGCTTCTGACCAAGGAACTCACGTCACAGCTAAAGAAGTGCGGCAATGGGCTTGTGCTCATGGAATTCACTGGTCTTACCATGTTCCCCATCATGCCGAAGCTAGAATGGTGGAATGGCCTTTTGAAGTCACAGTTACAGTGCCAGCTAGGTGACAATACCTTGCAGGGTTGGGGCAAAGTTCTCCAGAAGGCTGTATATGCTCTAAATCAGCACCCAATATATCGTACTGTCTCTCCCATAGCCAGGATTCACGGGTCCAGGAATCAAGGGGTGGAAACGGAAGTGGCACCACTAGCCATTACCCTTAGGGACCCATTAGCAAAATTCTGCTTCCTGTCCTCGCATCTTTATGCTCTGCTGGTCTAGAGGTCTTGGTTCCAGACAGAGGGCTGCTTCCATCAGGAGACACAAAAATGATCCCATTGAACTGGAAGTTAAGGCTGCCACCTGGCCACTTTGGGCTCCTCGTGCCTCTGAGTCAATAGGCTCAGAAAGGAGTTAGTGCTGGCTTGGTTGATTGATCCAGACTACCACGGGGAAGTTGGACACTACTCCACAATGGAGGTAAGGAAGATTATATATGGAATACAGGAGATCCCTTAGGACATCTCTTAGTACTACCATGCCCTGTGATTAAGGTCAATGGAAAATTACAACAACCAAATCCAGGCAAGACTATGAATGGCCCAGACTCTTCAGGGATGAAGGTTTGGGTCACTCCACCAGGTAAAGAACCACGACCCACTGAGGTACTCACTGAAGGCAAAGGGAATACAGAATGGGTAGTAGAAGAAGGTAGTTATAAATACCACATTCGACCACGTGACCAGTTACAGAAATGAGGATTGTAATGGTTCTCCCTGTTGTGTTAAGAATATTTCTCTATGTGTATATACTGTACACATATTAAGCAATTATATTTGTTTTTGTTCCTCTTGTTCCTCTATCATGTACCATGAGACTTAATAACTTTATACCAGCATTAAATGTTAACATTACTTCATAGTATTTGCAATTTTAAGTTATGGGATATTGGAAGAAGGGTAAATATCATTTAAGGACTTTACCTTTTTCTTCTTGAAAAGGGATTAATGCATTTCCGGTTGTACGGAGGATAGCGTATCATGTTAGGCAAAGCTATTATGTTATTGTACAATTTGAAAATTAAGTGTGGTTTAAGGAGATAGTATGGACACCAAGTTGACAAGGGGTGGACTTGTGAAGGTTAATTCTAGGTGTCAGCTTGGTTAGATGAAGGAATGCTGAGAAACCCGGTAAAGCAATCTTTTTAGGTGTGTCCATGAGGGTGTTTCCAGCAGAGATTAGTATGAGTCTGATTGGATTGGGTGGGAAAGACCCACCCTCAATGTGGGTGGGAACCATCCAATCTGCTGGGATTCTTCAGCTCAAGGCTCTTCAGGTCTTGGGTTCCAGGACTTACACCAAGGACACCATCACCTTACCTGGTTTTGAGGCCTTTGGACTTGGACTGGGCCACGCTACCAGCATCCAGTTTGCAGACAGCTTATCATGGGAATTTTCTTCATAGTCACGTGAGCTAATTCCCCTAATAAATCCCTCTCATATAATTATAACATATCCTATTGATTCTGTCTCTCTGGAGAACCCTAATACATTCTGTTCCTTGGATTAGTAAAGCATTTTCAAACTGATTATATTGCTGGTGAAAATAAATACTAAAACCTTTTCAGAATGATATTTGGCAATATCTACTCAAATTTAAACTAGCTCTATTTCTTGATCTGGGTACTGGATACACAGGTGTACTCACTTTGTAAAAAAAAAAATAGAGCTTTCCACTCTATTAATTCTACTAACTGTATTAAAAGTGTGTTTGTACACTTTTTTACATATACATATTCTTTAATTCTTCTTTTAAAAACTTACACACACAAAATGTACATACCCAACAACTTGATCATACCAGTTACAGGATTCTTTTCTTCATTTTGCAAATGATAACAAAAAGGCAAACAACCCAATTTTTTTTATATGGACAATGAATATAAACAAGCAATTGACAGAAGAGCAAATCTAAATAGGTAGAGAACATAGAAAAATACGAAGTCTCTTGGGTGGTCATAAAAATGCTAATTAAACTTACAAGAAGCTATCACTTTATATCCATAAATTTAAGAAGTGATAACACCCACTTCTGGGGTGGGGAAAAGGAGGTTCCAATACATTACTGGTGAAAATATGAATTGTTAACAGCCTTTAGGGGAAAATGATCGGGTAATATCTATTAAATATGTGCATTCTTTGACCTAACAAGTCCAGTGTGCAGGGTTGTATGCTCAAGAATATTTTGTGTAACATAAGGTAAAAAACTGAAAATCCTTCAAAAAAGAAAAGATTGAGCTGGCTAGTTAGCTCAGTTGGTTAGAGTGCAGCCTTATTACACCAAGGTCACAGGTTCAGATCCCCATGCCAGCCACAAAAAAAAAAAAAAAAGAAAGAAAGAAAGAAGAAAAGATTACATCAACAATGGTGAACCTATACTATGAAATACTGTTCAACTATTATGAAAAATAAATTAGATATATTGCCCAGGTCAATAACATTTTCTGTCAGTTCAACTTGTTGCAGCTAGCATGTGTTACTTTTATGATTTTCTAGAGTGGAAGGAAAAAAGGAAAAGAAGTCTGCCCTGAACTCCCCATGTGATCTGTGGGAAAGGGGGCCTGGGTAGAACAGAGGCCCCAGGAAAGCCTTCTGTCCCATCAGGTGATCCCAACACACTCAGTGGCCCTAGGCAAATGGCTGCCCCTCTCCGGACCTTAGATTCCCTCCTCTCCAGAATGGAGCGAGTGGCAGCCATAAAAAGCATGTTGCTTAATACCAACGGTCGGCTTGAGTTTGCGTCCCAGTAGCACTTATGTGGCGCTATGAGCCTGACATCTTCGAAAGGCCCTACCCTTGTCAACCCATTTAATCCCTCATCGACCCTACGAGTTGGGTACTTCATATTATCATACCCATACTACAAAGGGGAACAACTGAGACACATAAAGGTTACTGGAGATCACACACTAGAAAGTGGCCAGAATTCCAACGCAGGCAGCCTGGCTCCGAATCGGGCCCTGGACCACCAGGCTCTGCGCTGCTCACGTCTCAGCAGCTGACTTCCTCCATCTCAACCCCGGTTTACTCAGCCGTGAAATGCATTTCCCAGTACTCACCTTTTCAGTTTGCTGCAAGGGTTAAATAGAGTCCGGAGTGGACCTGGAAGAAGGAAGTGTTTAAAAAATGGGAACCGTTGTTACCTCAGTCCCTGCAGGAAGATGTGCCAATGCCAGGGGTCCTCTCCGGTGTAAGTTGCAGGGCAGGGATCCGGGCCCTGGGCCTTCCAGACCCCGACCACACCACACCCTGTTCCAGCCCCGCCAGAGAAGAAAGGGGAAGCCGAGTCTGGGGGCCCGTGCGACCGGCCCGGAAGTCTCGCGGTGGAGTGAAGCAAGAACCTCCCAGCCGCTCAGCCCCAGCACATAAAGGAGGCCTGGCCGCTGCGACTCTCAGCCCTCCCTGCGCGCGCTCCCAGCCATGCCCGGCCGCCGTGCGCTGCTCGCCTGGGCCTTCCTCGCCCTCCTCCGACTCGGAGCGGCTCGGAACACGGAAGAGCCGGCCTCCTGCACCTTCGTCGTGCCCCGGAGCGAGTGGAGGGCCTTGGCATCCAAGTGCTCCCAGCACCTGAAACTACCCGTGCGCTACGTGGTGGTGTCGCACACGGCAGGCAGCACCTGCAGCACTCCAGCCTTGTGCCAACAGCAGGTCCGGAACGTGCAGCACTACCATTCGCAGACGCTGGGCTGGTGCGACGTGGGCTACAAGTGAGTGTGGAGAACAGGAAAAGGCTGGACTAGGGACTGGGGGAGGCCAAGGAGTGCAGGCATGAGATAGCGGGACCCAGCTCTAGGCCAGGTTCTGAAGCCGCCAGCTGACACCCTGGGCAGCTTACTGAATCTTGCGGGTTCTTGTTTTCTACCCAGGGTCACCAGATAGCGCTGGGCAGATGCAGGCAGCACAAAAATGCTATGAGGAGCGGGAAAGGACTGAAAGGCAAGCCTTACTCCCCAGAGGAAGGGGCAGGCTTTGCCTAACACACACCAAGGTGTTCCCTGTATTAGAGTTCCTTCCTAAAGTGTGGTGCTGATTAAGCATGGGGCCAGGTTCCAGTGCCAACTCAGCTTATTGCTGGCTGAGACCCAGGGTAGGTCCTCTCAGCTTCAGCTTCCTCCTCTGCAAAGTCAGCGGGATTGTGGCCCACCTGATCATTAAACAAGCCAATACATATCGAGCACCTAGGACACTGCCTGGCATCTAGTGGGAGCCCAAAAATCAATGGGCTATTGCCATTAGGCATCTACAATTAAAATGTGCCAGGCAGCGTGTGGGAAGCTGGAATGGAGACACAGCCATTAACAGTACAACTCTAGCCTTATGGGGTTTAAAGACCAGCGGGGAGAAACATGAAAGAAACAAGCAAAGTCAACAAGATGAATTCAGATGGTGACAGAAGTGATGGATCAAAGGAACGGTGATTGAGTGGCCTCAGAAGCTGGAGCCAGACCCACACAGGCTCCTTTTGAAAGGTGGGGTGAGGAAAGAAGGCCTCCCTGAGACAGTGGCTTTGGGTTGGCTCAGCAGGGGCAGGCCAGGATACAGGTCAAACGCTGTGAGGCTGAGTGAGTGGGTCATGTCACTAAGAGTGGCCGGACACAGCTGGGGGAGGTGGTATGAAGTGAGAAGTGAGGGGTCGGCAGGAACCAGATCATGCAGGGCCTTGTGGACCACAATGAGGACTCTGGTTTTTACTGAAAGGGGGGCCACGGAGGGCTCTGAGCACAGGAGGAACGCAGGCTGACTTAAGTATAAAAGGCTCCCTCTGGCTGCTGTGGGGAGAATCAACCATAGGTGGGTGAGAGCAGTAGCAGGCTTGGGGCTACGGGGTTGGTTAGATCGGCCTCGGGGCCCATGCCCACCAGCACCCTCTTCAGTGTAATAGGATGGGGTCCCGCATGAGGATTTCCACAGCTAGAGGGAACATTTGAACCCTACGGTCCTCACACCTAGGTAAGCATCAGAGCTGCCTGGAGAATGCTGGAAATGCACATTCCTAGGGCCCACCCCTAGAGATTGTTTCAGTAGACCACACTTAGAGAAATCTAGAAGCCTCCAAGGGTATCCCCAGCTCTTCCAGCTCAAGATTTTATAACTCAAAGGCTCCAACCTGAAGATTTGTTTCCAAGAGTCAGCCGCTCCAATTCTCAGGTGTTCCCATGAAGACCCAAGCCTCTGGTCTTTCTTTGCAGTCTCTGGTCTAAGTTAGCTTATAGAAAAGCAGATTGAAGTATGTTTCTCAGCTTTTGGTATTCACAGTCTGATTCTAACATTCTGAACCCCCTTCCTTGTCATGTCACGTTGTCTCTGAGCCTCAGTTTCTTCACCTGTAAATGGGGCTCTTGAGTGTACCCACCTGATGATGGTAGTTTAGGTTTAAATTAGATGCATCCATGTAACAAATACACAGGGAGTGCCAACCCCCTGTGCCAGGGGCCAGGAGTGTGGCAAGGTCATAACCAGCCCAGTCCTGGCAGCTAGTGGCACTGTTGTATTTCCAGTCTCCTCAGAGCCATATTCTGTGAGCTGGCTTCATAAATGGCAGATTCCAGACTGGAGATTTGGAAGTTCCAACATTCTGTGTATCATTAGTGACCCTATGAATCAGATGGCTTAGGCAGATTCTGCAGCTTCTAGATGCTGATCTCCTAGTTAACTCCAATGCGCCCAGACTCGATCAGTCAAGACAGGTTGAATGAGCGAGTCTTAAGGACCTGCTGCCAGGACTGGAAACCTCAGAGGCAGATGCTGGAGCTCCAGGGTCTATATCTGGTTGTGACCACATCCTTGCGTCCCTGATCCTGTCACCCAAGTGCACCCTGAGGGCAAGAAGCAGGTTAGGACCAGGGCAGAGCTCTGAGAGGCAGGGGTCTCTGTGAGCAGAACCTTGTGCCAATAACATCACTGAGTCTCTGCTCCTTCAGCTTAAAACGGAGATGACAACAGTACCTACCTCAGAGGGTTGTCGTGTGAGGATTCAGCAAAGCAAGAGTTGAACAAATCCTCCAGGGAGGCAGGAGAGAGCAAGGAATAATGTCACGAGGCATGGAGACCTGGGTGAAAACCCTGACTCTACCCCTGACCCGCTGTGTGACCTTGGGCAGGTGATTCCACCTCTCTGATGGGGGTGCTAGTGACTCAGGATTGCTGTGAGGATGAAAAAATGTACAGGCAGAGCTGTGCTTGGCACATAGCAGGAGCTCAATGAATGGCAACAGTCATTGCTATTATTGTGGAAATTAGGAGATGAGAAGGGGGATGTTGGGGAAATTGTGTGTGCACAGCAGGAACAGGAGCAGGGAAGTGGAGGAGGGAGAAGGAGTCCTCCCCCAGGAAGTCCTCCCTCACTCATCAAGCTCCCCATCCACCCACACAGCTTCCTGATTGGAGAAGACGGACTCGTGTATGAGGGCCGGGGCTGGGACATCAAGGGTGACCACACAGGTCCCACCTGGAACCCCATGTCGATTGGCATCACTTTCATGGGCAACTACATGGGTGAGTAGCTGTCCAGCCCATCAGGATAGGGGGCTGACATGGGGCCTGAGGGATGGTGCTACACGGCAGGTGGTGGTTGAGAGGTTCTGCCATCTCCCAAGCTCTGTGACCTCAGGCAAGTGACTCCATTTCCTGAGCCTCATTTCCTCCTTTGCTTTTTGCGGGGGCAGCTGGCTGGCATGGGGAACCAAACCTTTGACCTTTGTGTTACAAGGCCTCCCTCTAACCAGCTGAGCTAATCGGCCAGCCTATTTCCTCCTTTGGATAAATGGGGTCATTTTCAACCACAGAATGGGAGTGAAGGTTAGTTGATCTATATAAAAATCCTTAGGACACTCCATGGCACCTAAGAAGTACTTAATAAACGTTAGCTATTGTTGTGGGTAGGAGCCAGAGGCCTGAGGGCAGAGTAGGGAGAATAAGCAAGCAATAATCATTTTAACAGCCAGTGCTTCCTAAGGGCTTATTCTGTCCCAGGCACCTTTTGTGGGTTTTATATAAAGTAACTCATTTTACCCTCCCACTGCCCTATGGGTAGGTGCCATTACTCTCTCCTTTCATGGATGAGGAAACTGAGGCACAAAGAGGTTAAGTCCAGCTCAGTCATACTCACTACCCCACACTACCTCTGCCCTTCGAGGAAGCCCTAGCCTAACTCCTACCTTTGTCTTCCCTAGAGCGGACACCCCCGCCCCGGGCCCTCCGGGCAGCCCAGAATCTGCTGGACTGCGGCTTAGATCGGGGAGCCCTGAGCTCCAACTACGAAATCAAAGGACACCGGGATGTACAGCAGACACTCTCTCCAGGTGACAAGCTGTATGAAATCATCCAGAAGTGGCAACACTACCGAGAGTGAGGCCCTGCTTGTCGGCCTCCCACTCTTCTCCCCCCATGGCCAGAAGCCCCACTGCCCCTTCCTCCAATAAAGGTGCAGCTCAACCTGTGCTCCTGAGCAGGTCCCACCACCCGCCCCCCTTCCCTACCCCCTACAAGATCCCAGCCATCCCCTCTTCCCAGCACTCTGTCCTCACTGGTGCTCAGAACCCAGAGGCCCCGACCCTGAACCAAGACCCCGGAGATCCCAGCTCGAAAGCAACATCACAGCTCAGAACCCAGAGGTCTCAGGTCAGAGCCCAGGAATCAGCACCAAGTCAGCCTGAATGTCACAGACAGCAGCTCAGGATATCCCCCCAGGCAATAAACCATGCTGTAAGACATCCCTTCCCCACCACACAGCCAAAGACATCCCATGCAGAATCTCTGCTTAGACTCGTTTAGGGACAGGCTGCTCACTACCACTCCTCAGGTCCCCCCCTACCTTGCTTTAGAGAAGGTGGGAGTTTTTCCTGAGGCTAAACCCCAATCTGCCTCCCAGTCATAGACATTTCCAGAAATACACGCAGGTCCTAATTATACCCCCCCAATCCCCTTCATTTCTCCCCACTCCATTCTCTTCAGTCATAAGCTGAGGGGTCCCAAGGGCAAATATGTTTATTTACAAAATGCACATATCCTCCCTCCCAGCTTGCATTGTCCGGGGAGAGGGCAGGGTCAGGGCCTCACACACCAGAGACCCCACAAACACCAGAAGGGGGTTGGGTCTGGAAGGTCACCTTGGCCCCGCCTGCATGCCATACCCAATGGCCAGTGGGGGAGGGATAGAGGAGAAGTACCCCCTCTCCATGGTCAGGACCGGGTATCCAATCTGTTCATATATTCCTGCAAGGCCTTCAGGCGGGCGTCTATTTCGGCCATGTCAGCTGCCTGGTGGTCTGAGCTGTACTCTGTGAGAGCAGATGTGGGTGTAGGGGGCTGGGAAGCAGGTAGCTTCGCTGCCCTCATTACCATCCCACTGGGTTCTTGGGCTAGTGAGGGAAGGGGATACGTGGAGTCCTAGTCTCACCTTTGATGGGGACCCAGCCCCCTGAATTGGCCAGGCGTCTCTGATGGTGGCTGCGTTCCAGAGGGGTGGACTTCTGGTGATGGGGAAGTCAGAAAGGGTGTCAGGCACCTTCACTCTATTCATGCCCCCCAAATCCCACTAGAAATTCTGAGTCTAAAAGACCTCAGGAAAAATAAGGGCTGACACTACTTGACACTCATTATATGCAAAACCACCTCTTTGTGTCCTCACAAGAACCTTCTGAGGTGATACCATTACCATCCCCATTTAACTGATAAACTGAGTCACACGGGTGGTAGGAGGAGGAGCCAGGTTTTATGACCTAACAGTTTGAGGCCAGAGCCTTAAACAGCATCATGTGCTGTTTAAACAGCACCATTATCTCCCCCTCCAATCCAATGGTCTCATAACATGGTTTTCAGAGGCATTTCAGTCGCCTCTGCAACCTGATCCCCAGGATGGAATCATGGGAAACGGGGACAGCTGGCTTGCGGTGTATTAATGCTACCTCTACACTCACCGTCTTGGACCCACTCCAGGGCGTGGGGCTGAGAGGCTTCCCTCGGCGGCGAATGCTGAGAGGAAGTAGTAATCAGGGACCAATGGTGGGGAACCCTTTGGTACCTCCCACCGCGCCCACCTTCGTGGTTTAAAGACCCCCGCCTCCTTCACCCAATTTCCCTGCAAGAGACTGTTTCCAGTCTCCCCAGACACTTTCGAGGTGGTCACTTCCCATAGTCCCAAGTTTTACCCTCTGGAGAGCGACTCAGAGAAATCCTCGAACTCGCTGCAGGAGCTGGCAGATGAGCAGCGGCTGCGGAAACTGTCCACTAGAGGGAGACGGAGGGTTTGAGCCTCCCCGCACATGCCAGTCGTGCCCAGCCCGCCCGCCAGCCCTGAGCTCTAGACCAGTTACCAGAGGAGCTGCGATTTCGGGAGCGGTTAGCTGCGTCCCCTCGGCCAGTCACAGCGGCAGGGGGCCGGGTCTGGCGAGACCAGGAGATGGACGGACCGTCCCCACTTCCTCCACTGCCCAATCGGTTCCGCTGCTGCTGCTGTTGCCTGGGAAACAGGAAAGGAGACACCTGCCTGTGCGCCCAACTAACGCGGGGTAGGGCCTCGCTCCGCCCCTAAGAGTCACAGCCAGAACCGGTGGCCCAACTGAAGTCAAGGGACCTAGGAGGGGAAGAAGCATGCGGGGACACAGACTGGGTGGGGGTTGGAAAGACAAGTAAGCGGAGCAGGTGAGGGGTCAGGTGAGAAGCAAGCGGGGGTAAGGGGAGAAATAGAGCAGGTGACAGGTGATGGAGACAGATGGGAGGCAGGGAGAGATAAGGGAGTGGGCCAGGTGGCAAGGAAGTGGGCACAGGTAAGAGGGACAGGAACAGGAATAAGAGCAGGGAACTGGGCACTAACTTCATCCTGATTTCCCTCTGCTTCTTTTCTTTGGCTTTTACAAAGGCTGTAGGGTCGAAACGCAGCGCACGACCACCTAGGACAGTGTGGGGAAGTGTGGAGAGAAGAGAAGGCTAGGGTCACAGGACCAGGCCTTCACAGCACTAGTCCGTTCCGCCTCCCCCCAGGGCCGGGCGGGGCGGGGTGTCACAAGACCTGTGGGCGAGGGTGAGGGTCGAGCAGGGCGGCCCCGACCGCGGCTTCCGCGGCCACTCTCCCGGGATGAGGAGCGGGCAGCACCGCGGCCACGTGAGGTGGAGCGCTCCCGGGATGACGAAGCCCGGTCCTCCCGGGCCGCGGGGGGCACCATGGGCAGAGTCCGTCTCCTGTGACCATAAGACCAACAGTCGGTTTACCGCTGGCCTGGAGCGCACCTTCTCTGAACCCTCAGGCTCAACTCTCATCAACTTCTAGACATTCACGCTCTCGCCCACGACCATCCCAGACACCCTCCCCCAGACTCTGCCTCTCTTCGAGCCCCACAGATCTACCCCCCAAAATAACTCATTTCCCTACATCTTTCCAACATTCTCCGTTCACCAGACCCTTCTTCCTTAAGTCTCCCGCAGCTCCAAGCAGACCTCAACTTGATCCCCACCTGCTGAGCTGCACCCTTTCTCTCAATGAGAACCTCAGGCCCCGCCCCTTTCCCAGTCTCTATCTGCAGGCCCAGCCTCCTGAATACCCCCTCAAGCCCTGCCCATCTCTCCAGAGGCCCCGCCCGCCATTTCCAACTACAGTATTCCCAGTCCCTTCCTATATTCCATAGTCCATTAGGCCCCGCTACCCCTCTGGCTTCTCCCGCCCTCTTCATCCTGCCGCGGCCCTGCCTAACCTCCATTAGCCTGCACCCCCTCTCCTCAGGCCCCGCCCACCCGGGCCGCGCGTCTCACCCCCTTTTGTACAGGGCCAGCTCGCCGTTCAGCGTCTTCAGCCGGGCGCGCAGGCTCCGCTCCGATGCCTTCACCTCCTCTAGCTGCCGGGAGGGGAGAGGGCACTGAGGTCCAGACTGAGGCCGAGGTCCACGCCCCACCGGCCACCCACTCCCTCCCTCACCTCCTTGGCCAGGCGGCGACAGTCCTGGCTGCGGCGGCCGGCCGCCCGGTGACCGAGGCCGCGCTCTTGCCGAAGCTCCAGCTCCAGGCCACGCACGAGCCCGCGCAGCGCCTCGGCCTCCTGGCGCGCCGCCCGCCCGGCCAGCGCCTCCTCCCGCGATCGGCCCAGCTGGGCCTCCAGCTCGCGCTTCTCCGACGCCAAACGCGACACTCTGGGAGCGACAGAGTAACAGAACCATTAACAAAAGCATCGAAAGATGGAGAAAAAACTAACAAATGTGTGATGGAACATTATGGAGATATTAAATAAGACGTAAATAAATGTAGAGATATATAATCTGTTCATAGATTGGAATACTCACTATTTATAAAGATGTAAGCTGTCGCTAAATTGTTCTATATATTCAACGCAGTACCAATAAAAATTACAAGTTTTGTGTGTTTGTGCTAACAAATCTATTCTAAAATTTATATGGAAGTACAAATGGCCAAGAATAACCAAAATATTCCTGAAGAGGAAAAACAAAAGTATGAAGACTTGCTCTATCCAGCATCAGACTAATTATAAAACTACAATTATTAAAAGAGCATGGTGTTGGCAGAAGGATAGATTTATAAACCAATGGGCGAGAGAGCACAGAACCTCACCAATACATAAACGTTATTTGTGATAATGGCAACAACTGGTGAGTAGTAGAGAAAGGCTACTCTTCAACAAATGCCACTGGGGTGATTGACTCATCATCTGAAAAAAATATGAAAGAACCCCTACCTCACCAAAACTCAATTCCCGGTGGATTGTAGAAATAAATGCGCAAAACACAAAGAATTGAAGATGATATAGGAGAATGCCTTCATGACGTTGGGGAGAAAGGATTTCTAAGACAAGACAAAAATTACTAACCGTGAAGAAAAAAATTTGTTAGTGTACATAAAAATTAAGAACCTCTGCTCATCAAAAAATATTACTAAGAGAGCGAAAAGGCCAGCTACAGAGAGGGAGGAGGTTTCTGAAACATAAAATCAACAAAGAATTTGTATCCAGTTCTTTATAGAACTCCTGGAAATGAGTAACAAAAAGATGACCAGAAAAAAAACAGATAAGACAGGTGAATAGACAACTCACACAAGAGGAAATCCAAATGGCTCCTAAACATATGAAAAGTTGCTTAACCTCATTGGTAATTAGGGAAATGCAAATCAAAACGACCAAAAGATGCCACAAAGTGTTATAACCACTTTGAAAAACAGTTTGGCACCAAGGTCAAGGGTTATATCCCCGAAACAGTTTGGGCTTGGCATTATCTAGTAAAGCTTAAAGATATGCACACCATATGACAAGCAGCTCTATTCCTGGGGATCTTACCTAGAGATGTATGAGTATTTAAACCAAGAACCATGCTCAGAACAGTGTTTGTGTGTGTGTGTGATAACCCAAAATTGGAAATTACCAATTTCCAATGAATGTTAAAAATAAATTATGGTAGGGCCGGCCCGTGGCTCACTCGGGAGAGTGTGGTGCTCATAACACCAAGGCCCCGGGTTCGGATCCCATATAGGGATGGCCGGTTCGCTCACTGGGTGAGCGTGGTGCTGACAACACCAAGTCAAGGGTTAAGATCCCCTTACTGGTCATCTTTTAAAAAATAAATAAATAAATAAATAATAAATTATGGTATATTCACTCAAAGAAAAAATATACAGCAATGAAAATGAATGAACTAGAGCTACACAAAACAGCATACATGAATCTTAAAAAGATGTTAGGCAAAATAATCCAGACACAGAAAAGTACATGCAGTATAATTCCACTTACATAAAGTGCAAAAAGAGATTCGATTAAATTATATTGTTTAGAGATGCATACTTCAGTGGCAAAACCATAAACAAAGCAAGTGAGAGAGAATCAGAGCATTTGGGAGAGTGGTTGGAGCACGCAGGGTCTCTCCCAGGAAAAGACACAAGGCAGGTTTGGGGAAATGGCCACTTTCAATTTCTTAACCTGTGTGGTTGTTACATGGGTGCTGGCTTTATGATAATTTTTTTAAATGTACATTTATGTTTTACACTCTTTATTTTATGTGTATTATTACATTTCACAATAAGAAAGAAGAAAGTTAAGTAGTGAGAAACAGTGGGACAATTGGGCAAGGAAGTGCCATCCCCCGAAATTCTGATGTAAGTGGCCTATCTGGGGGCAGCATGGGCATCAGGAGTTTTCAAAGCTCCCAGGGTGATTTGAAAGCGCAGCCAGGGAGAACCGCTGCACTGGGTGGGGACTTTAAACGAGGCAGCCAGTTCTCAACAGCTGAACTCCGCCTCAACACCACCTGGCAGTAGGAAGTGCACAGCATCACCGAGCAAGGTGTCTGAATCCAAATCTGATTACACCTACAGGATTCACCACCGCGTCAGAGGAGGACATTAAACAACACCATGTTGATATAATCAGCAAAATCCAGACTGGAAAACTCTACAGTACAAATAACCTGGTTTCTTCCACAAATAAATAGCATGAAAAAGCAGTGTGGGGGAGGGAGGAGACTAAAATAAATTAAAAGAGATTTAAGAAACAACACCAGGAGGGCTGGCTGGTTAGCTCAGATGGCTGCAGGGCAGTGTTGCAACACGAAGGTCAATAGTTCAGATCCCTGTACTGGCCAGCTGCCAAAAAAATTAAAAATTAAAATAAATAAATAAGAACATCTACAAACTGCAGTACGCGGCTGTATTTGGATACTAATTCAAACAAACCAATTACAAAAAGGGCATTCATGAGATAATTACAGAAGTAATTGAACTTATATATACTGGGTACCAGATGACATTATAGAATTTTTATCAATTTTGTTGGATGTGATAGCAGTGCTTATGTTTTTTAAAATATACTTATATGTTAAAGATACATATTGAAGTGTTTACAGGATGTCTGGGATTTGCTTCTCAGGAGAGGGGAGGGGGTAGATCAAACAAGAGGGGGACAATGTGGGTAAGTGTTGAAGCTGGGGGACAAGTACATGCAGATTATACTACTGTCTACTTTTGTACGTGCTTGGAATTTTTCCTAATAAAACATTTTGAAAATCTGTGGTTCCCCGCCACTCTCCAAACAGCTTCCCATTCAGCCCCTCCCAGCGACTCCTCCCTCCCTCTCCCCCAACCTCCCTCTCCCACAGGGCTGCAGCCAGGCTGCACTTCTCAAATGCAGTTCCCTCCTTCCAGAATGCTCTCTCCTTCTCCTCCTGGCAGGACTGACTCCACTCATCCAGGGAAGCCTGCCTGCCTCCAATGTTCTCTGCTCTCCCAGCTCTCCGTAAATTTCCTTCCTAGCACCAACCACAAAACAGCTGGCATTTATCAGTATGACTGTTTTCTGTCTGGATCCCCACCCTCTGGGGACAGAGTCTCCATGTGTCTGGTTCACTGTGTAGGAAACGGCTCTGTGGCCAGGCTGCCTGCATTCAACTCGCGACCTTGGGCAGTTTCACTTCACATCTCTGGACCCCAGTCCATTTTTTCTCGTGTGTGAAGAAGAATGATAATAACAATACCTACCTGTAAGGTTGTAGGAATCTATGAAGAGTATTTAGACCATATCTGGTATAAAGCAAGCACTCAAAAAAAGAAAAAACAGGGCCCATGGCTCACTCGGGAGAGTGTGGTGTTGATAACACCAAGGCCATGGGTTCGGATCCCTATATCGGGATGGCCGGTTAGCTCACTTGGGTGACCATGGTGTTGACAACACCAAGTCAAGGGTTAAGATCCCCTTAACAGTCATCTTAAAAAAAAAAAAAAAAAAAAAAAACAGTGCTGGGCAGTGTACTTGGCATACAGTATGAACTTGATAAATGCTGAATGAATGAATGAATCCTGGAGCCTTCCCAAACTCCTTATCTCCAGGCTAGGAAGAGGAACTTAAGAAGCTACTGACCAGCGGTGGGATCTCAAGTTACCCTCTCCAGCTCGGCAGTTGGTTCCGAAGGGCAGAAGGCGCCACCTTGTGGCCTTCTTGAGACAGACACACACACACGTACCAGAGGCGAGTGCACGCTCACAGCTTGAGGGCATATCCTGAGGATGAACTGAGATGAAGCTTACCGTGCTTCCCACGCTGGCCTCCCCATTGCGGCTTTCCTACCTCAGCCCAGCAGTGAACAGCCAATATCCTCCGGGAAGACGCACTGGGTTGCCCAGCCCCATGAGTTCCCATTCCTGGGAGCTCAGAGGGTTGATCCTCCCTGCCAGCACTTAGCACTCAGTCCTGGGCTAGCAGCCACCAATAATATAGAATGGCTAGCTGCCTGTATCTAAGGTCTAGCCGAGCCAGATCACTCACTGTGTAAGCTGGGGCAAGATCCCTAACTTCTCTGTGCCTCAGTTTCATCCTTTGTAAAATGGAAATGATAGCAGTGACTACCTTGTAGGGTAGTTGTTGAGGATAATATGAATTAAATCACAAAGCGCTAAGCAGAGTCTCTGGCACACAGTTAAATGCTCAATAAACATTAGCTATTGGTATTGTTATTACTATTACAATTACTATTATTACTAAAAATACTATTAGTCCTCCCCCATGAGGTGGGACTCCCCCAGGTAAAGACCAAGGCCCCAGTTCAGCTCCCCCAGAGCAGCACACAGAAGGCATGCATGAATAAATATGCCAAAAGCCTTCCCTGTCTTCCCTTAACTCTTTCAGTCCCCTTGTTCTCACCACATTCCCACCTAACACAAGGACTTTGCACATGCTGTCCCTTCTCCCTACAATGCTCTTCCTCAGCCCCTTTGCCTGACCCACCCCAATACCCCATCTGTTTCCTGTTATAGCCTCCCACAGCCCAGGCTCCCTTTCCTGCCTAACCCCATCTCCATTTGCAATGATACACTCAAGTGGTTATGTGATTAATGTCCACCTGCCTCCTGAGCTGGGCATGACATGAGGGGCAGAGAGGCGGCCAGCATAAAGAGGTGAAGGTGGATTCAAATGAATATAGCTCAACCTCCCACCCTGCCTTGGCACATGCTCTTCCCTTTGCCGAAAACACCCCTCCGTTACCAGGCAGGGTCAGGTCCCCGCTCTGGAATCCCCCAGCCCCACCCACTCTGAATCTTCACTGTCTGCAGACAGATCTATTTCCCTCACTGGACTGGGAGCCCCAGAAGGGCAGGGCTAGGATAGCTTCAGTCACCACTGTGTTCCCAGCACCACCCAGCACAAGGCAGGCACAGAGGAAGGGTCCAGAATAAATACCCATACACGGTGAATGAGGGCCGCTATCTTCCCAACAGTGCCAAGCATGGGGCCCCCGTAGTGCATGATTGGAGGTACCCCCACCCCACCCCAGTCGCCCCCCGCTCCATGACTCACTGCTCCCGCAGGTGCCAGATCTCAGTCTCCCTGGTGTCCCGAGCGTCCTGGCCATCTAGCCCTCGAAGGCGGCCCAACTCCTCCTTCAGTGAGCGGATGATGCCCTGCAGGACCACAGGGTCTGGCTTGCCCTGGTACGGGAGGGGCAGCGGGTAGTGAATCCTGAGGAGGGGGGATTAGAACCGTGGCATCTTAGAGGCCAAGAATCCACCAGAGGGTAACTACAAAACTCTGAGAGTCTTGGAGTATGAAAACACAATGCCAAAAACTTCACCCTCCTAGAGGCTTACATTCTAAATACAGCTTCAAGACCCCTCCCTGCCCCCAAACCCCTTACACCAGTCACCACCCCAAGGGCCTCTTATATAGCAATTTGGGAACCAGCAGGATTGGTAGCCCTGGTACAGTCTAAAGTAATTTCTTTGTCACACACTGCAGGAGGAGTGGACATTGGTGTCATGTTACTTGAAGCCAAGAACAATCCTGATCCAGATTCCACAATAGAACATTCTGGTTGGCCTGACCTAGGTCACCCCTTGGCTGAAGAAAGTAGGACACCTTGATTAATTGCCTCACCAGATACTATTCACAGAAGGCTGGTAACTTCCTGTTAAAAATCCAGGAGCTATTAACAAATGGGGTAGACACTGTCCCCCAACAACCCAACAGCCATTCCCAAATCCCTTCTTTGCTGCTTCCCACTATAAAGACTAAAAGTCAGATATTTGTTTTCCCCACATCCCTTCCATGTGACTGCTTTTGGCCAAATATTATGGGAAATCTGTTGGGAGTCTTCTGGGAACCCTTCTGTTTTCCTGACAAAAACAGCAGACACAATTAGCAAATACAGCCCTGTCCCTCTTCTTCATGCCTTAATACAGATACAATGCCTGGAGATCTGGCAGTTATTTTGTGACCATGAAGAGATAAAGATGAGATCAAAAAGCCAAAACATTAAGGATGACAAAAATAAATAAATAAATGAAACAAAAACAGAAAGAGCTAAGTCCCTAATGGAACTGTTGAGTAGCAGCCACCTACCTGGACATCTTATTATGCGATAAAGTATTATTTGTTTGGGGCACCAGTTATGGTTATTCTGCTACTTGTAGCCAAATACAATACTAAATGATACAAACCCCAACACCAAAGATTTCAAAGGCAAGGCTTAACCAATATCCTCACCTTACCCTGGTTACCAGGGGTTCCTGAGGTCTAACCACATCCTTTCCCACCTTGCCCACCAGCCTGGGCCTAGAGCCAGCCCCTTGTCCCCACCTGTCAAACTCCACAGAGTAGATGAGGATCAGATAGCGCTTGGAGTTGAGCTGGGCTGATCTGGGGGCCAAAGAGCCTGGACGGCCTCCCATCTTGCGGTTCCGCAGAGACTCCAGGTCTGTGTAGGTCAGCAGGTCTAGGGTGACTGACTCACTGCTCTGTCAGGAGAGGAGGGGAGTTGCTGCTGCAGGACCCCATGCGGCCACAATTCAGAGCACACAACCCACACACCTGGGCCACACCTCTTCCCATTCTCTGGGCTGGCTGGGCTTTCCTACACTGAAGCTGATGATCAAGGTGGCCCTGTCCCAGGGGCTAGCACAAGGACATCATCAGAGGGAGAAACTGAAAAGGACCTAAATACTCAACTATGAGGGACAGTTTAGACTTGTGACTCTCCAAGTGCTATTGGCAGATCCCTGGGGGTCCCTGAGACCCTTTCAGGGAGTCCATAATACTAAAACCCCACTTGACTTTTTCACTGTGTTGACATTTGCACTAAAGGTGCAAACGTAATGGTGGGTAAAACTGCAGGCTCCATAGCAGAAATCAAGCCAGTGGCACCGCACCGTACTAGCAGTCACTGTATTTTACACAGCCACGCAATCTCAGCAGGGGGCTGGTAGGGGAGAGGAGAAATAAAGAAAAAAATAAATAAATAAAACCCACAGGAAATGAACCTCAAGAATGTTCTTGATGAAGCAGTAAAAAGTATTAATTTTATTGACTCTCAACCCTTGAGAACACATCTCTTTACTATTCTATGCGACGAAACGGGAAGTACACACGAAGTACTTCTGCTGCATGCCAAAGTAGGACAGTGGTCTCAGGAGAAGCATTTGTGCAATTGAGTTTTCAGCTAAATAAGCCACTTTTTCATGGAACACTATTTTTACTTGCAAGAACGACTGACAAGCAAAACTATAGTTATTCAGACTTGGATATCTGGCAGGCATTTTCTCAAAAACGAACAAAGTGAGCCTGTCACTTCAAGAAAAACAGCTAAGGGGTTGGTTGCCAATAATAAACTTCAAGCTTTGAACTTGAATTAGAATTAGAGTTTTAGAAAACTTGTATCTGCCACTGTATATTTGATAGCTTCTAGCTGTTCAGACTTTCCTGGTGAGATCAGTGGGGATATTAACAAATGTGACTTCCTGATTTGTAAAAGGAAATATGTCAACATTTGGAAGATATGCACAAATCAGTGAACCAATATTTCCCAAATAACCGATACATGATGTTACAAAATCACGCACAGGTAAAAAGTCGATGCAAAGCGCAAAATACATCAACAGAATTTAATGTAACAATACTAAAAGTTCCCTGATGAGATTTCAGGTTCCGCACTGCAAACTAATCTTTAAGAAACTACCACTTGTCAAGTTTTAGTGTGTTAGCAAAGAAGGATAGCCACAATTATCTGAAAAGTACTCCCTTTCCAACTACATATCTGTGTGAGGCAGCATTTTTCTGCATATACTTCAACCAAAACATATCACAACAGACTGAATTCAGAAGCACATAGGAGAATATAGCAGTTTTCTATTAAGTCAGACATTAAAAAGATTTGCAAAAACATAAAACAATGCTACATTAATTTTTTGTTTTAGAAAATATATTTTTCATAAAAATATGTTATTTAGGTTAACACATAGCCTTAAAATGTTATTTAGGTTAACACATAGCCTTAATAGCCTTGTTACTGCTATTTTTAAGTGAATTCATAAATATCTTTGAATTTTTTTTTTTAATATCTGACAAATAACAATATTTGTTATTAGTAATTCGACAAACAAATATTGATAAATATAATCTGCATAAGTAAAAGCTCTTTGGTGACCTCAATAATTTTTAAGAGTATATAAGGGTCATGAGACCAAATAGTTTGAGAAACACAAGGTTAAATAAATCATGATGCACAAGTATAATGGAATACTAAGCAACCACTAATGATGATAAACTCAATAGTTAAAATAATAAAAATACGTAACACCTATATAGCACTTATTATGAGCCAGACTCTATTGTAAGCTTTTTTACATATAATATTTCACTTAATCTTCACAATACTATGAAATGGAAACTACTACTATTCCCACTTTACAGATGGGGAAATCAAGGCACTGAGGGGAAGTAACTGGACCAGGGTGCCCAGCTAGTAAGTGACAGTGATGAATCTGAATTCAGAGTCCTGCTCTTGGTCACTATGCTATACTGCTTATAGATACTAAAATATTAACAGTCCGGGTGGAGGATAGAAAAGGGATTATAAGGGACTCTCACTTTCAAAGTCACACATCAACGTTAATATCTTCACAATTTCATGAGTGCATATTTTATCTGTTATCAGAGAAACAATATAGCTCATAGTTTTAAAATGTTACCTAAATACCATCTGTGTCACTCTCAGTTCTAACCTGCTTTTTTTTTTCCTATTAATAATTTCAACTACTTGACATGATTTTTTTTTCAATTGTCTCTCTCCCACTAGAATGTCAGCTTCACAGGACAGAGATTTGTCTCTTTTGTTCACTGCTGTATCCCCAGTGCCTACAACGGTGCCTGGCAAATGGTAGATGCTCAGTAAATAAAACAAATGAATGCCTATATTCACTGACATGACTAAATTTTCATGAACTATTGTTGAATCTTTTAAAAGTGGGTTGCAGAATACCTTGGAAAATATATCAACTATATATAATTAGAGGTCTGCAATATATACACATCCACATTCAGAAATAAATAGAGAAATACAGAAATGGCTGGAGTAATTTTCACCAAAATATTAACAGAAATGAGTATTAGGAGTAAAATGATTTTTACTTTCTTCTTTACATTTCTCTGTGACCTGAATTTTCTACATGAGAATAATTATCTTAGAATCAGAATAAACCATTTACATTTGGGAAAGAAGAAAAAGATAGCCCTGCTCCTGCAATGAAAGATAAGGTAAAGAATCTTGGATACATCTAATAGGCATCTACCCCCCAGGACTCTGGAAGACAGAAACACCCCCTCAACCTCCAGCCCTGGCTCCTACCTGGGTAAGGGCTGACTCCAGCATGTTACAGAAGATGTTGAACTGTTTGAAGTTCCCTGTCTTGTGAGTCAAATCTTCGATGACTGCGTGGAGAAAAAAGTCCCTCCTGAGGTCTGACCACTTGTCCAGCCCAAGGGGAATACATCTAAGCTCTCCAACTCTCCCTGACTCCTGTGCCTCTGGCCAGAGGAATGAGGCCTTCTCCTCCTCCCCACCTTGGAGAGTTTCTGATCAGAAAGAATGAGGCACATGGGCAGGATTCTGACTAGCTTCATCTTCTGGCAGAAGTTGATCCCAGGGTAGGAGAGGTGAGCTCACCCCAGGGAGGCACACACTCACAGCTGGCATCGAACTCGCCCCGCCACTGGTCAGCTGTCATCCGGTCCTCCACCTCCAGCTCCAGCACCTGCCCAGAAACCACTACCCGCACGGCATGCTCCACACCCCGGAAGATGTAGTCCACCTGAAGGCCCGCCGGCTGGTCCATGGCCAGGGGTGCTGGAGAGAAGAATGAGACAGAGACCTAGAAGGGCTGAGAGCCCAGGTTTATGAGCTGCAAGACCAGTATTCATACCCTGGCTCTAGCATTTATCAGCTGTGGAACCTTGGGAAAGCAACTTCACCTCTCTGTGCCTCAGTTTCCTTACCTGGAAAACGGGTACAATAATGGCACCTACCTCATGGAGTTGTCGTGAGAATTAAATTTGGCAATACACATAAAAGCACTTAGAACTGTTTCTTGCACATCACTATGTCCAATACATGCTGGCTAATAGCAATATATGATTATCAACCAGAGAATCATGATTAATGCTTTTAATTTATTAATACTTATACTCATTATACATTTATTATTATTCATTCATTCATTCATTCAGCAAACATTTGTGGAGAAAAATCAAGCTGGAGAGGGGGACATGCAGTATTTGGGAAGGGTGCAGCAGAACTTTTAAATAGGGGGTCAGAGCAGGCCTCTCTGAGGACTGATATTTGAGGAGAGACGGCAAGCCATTTGGCTATGGGGGAAAGTGCTCCAAGTCAAGGAGATAGCCAGTGCTATGTATTGTCTATAATGCACTTAAGCTATTTACATTAAATTAATAATTGATTGTATTAATTAGACTGCTGTAAGGATAAGTACCTTCTCTTAGCCAATAGAGCTATGAACTGTTAGTTCTACAAGGAGCTGGAGAAGAGGATGAGACTCCGACCCTCAGCCCAGGATTCTAGGGGGTGTTCAGAATGGGGGCTCCAGGCCACCTGGGTTCCTATCTAGGTTCTTCTGTATGCACATGGGCAAGTTACTTAACCTCTCTGTCAGCCAGATTCTTTATCTGTAAAGCAAATGCCATCCTGGGTGCTGTGGATTTGATGAGAAACCAAATTATATCCCCATCTTCAAAGTGGGGCAACGGACAGATGGACAAAAATGTCAAGTAGTGGGAAAGGGGATGTTCGGGGGGGGGGGTATTCTTTTAGCTAAGATGGCCAGGGAAGGCCTCTCTGAGCAAAAGCCTGGGTGGTGGAAGGGGGCAGTACATGAATATCTGTGGAAAGTGTGTCCAGGAAGTGGGAAGAGCCAGGCAAAGGCCTGAAGGTGGGATATTATTGGTTTGTTACAAGAACAGCAAGGTCATTGTGGCTAGGAGAGAGTGAATGAGGGAGGTCTAAGTAATTAGATCAGAGATGTAACAGGAGCCAAATGATGTTCATAAAGGTCCCTGTAAGCCCACAGGAGGATAGCAGTCTCCAACTCCTTGGACTGGTATAAGGATTAAATAAGAGTGTTAAAATCCTTGGAGAAATTAAGCAATGCCTGGCACATAGCAAGCATTCCATACATATCGGCATTAGCATTGTTATTGTTATTACTACTTTGTTGTTTCTGAGCTTGAAAGGACTATAGAGACAAGGCAAGTCCATTCCCTCCCCAGCGTAAAGATGGGGAAACTGACGCTCCGGGGGGGGGGGGGGGAAAGGATCCAGTACAGGGCCCCAAAGCTGTTGCAAAGACAGAGCCACCAACTCAGACCATGAGAACTCCCGTCAAGATCTGGTCTCCTTCTCTCCCCACCACCTCCTCTAGTCCTCGCACTTTCCCCAGGAAGTCCTTCCAAACGTCTAATATCAGAAAATATTATATTGTGAGGCAGAAAATGATCTGTCCTGAAACTCCAGATCAGTGATTTTTAAACTTTTTAGAGTCCCTGAGCCTTTGAAAATCTAATGAAATCTCTGAATCCTCCCCAACAAATATGAATAGTCCCACAACCTTTTACAACTGAATCCTCCCCAATAAATATGAATAGTCCCCCACAACCTTTTACAAGTAATTTCAGGGCTCCCAGAATATTGCCCTTCCCCCACCCCCCAGCCTATCCACAGATCCCTTTTCCTCAGAGGCCCAAGGACAAGCCTGAGCCCTAGATGTCTTGACAAGCACCTCTGTCTCTAGATTGGAGCTCTTTTCTTTATTTGGGGAAATGGTGCTTTGGAGTGCTCATGAAATCTGGGGAAGCCTTCCTCTGGAATATTCACACTCTTGCAATTGTGCTTTCATTTGCTAGGCATTCAAAGGTCCGGGTTAATAATACTTGATCTCGCTTCAAACAAATGGGGCGGGGGGGGGGGGGGGGCCGGTAGGGGGATCCGAACCCATGACCTTAGTGTTATAAGGCTGCGCTCTAACAAACAGCTAACCGGCCAGCCTGGCCCCGCATTTCAGCATATTCCTCATCCTCTCTGGCCCCCACTGCGGTACCAGGCAGCACTGGCCCGCCCCACCGAGTGTCCTAGACCCCGCCCACCGACCCCGCCCCTCAGACTCCACGAGCCAATCAGCGGCTGTGGCGTCCAGGTTACTAAGGCGTGGGAGGTACTCACGGAACACCTGCGGAGACGCTCAGCACCACTGCCCGCCTCATGGTACCCAACTCCCAGGAAGAGACCAAGGAGAAGAAAGGAGCTCATCACACCGCATCCGCGCCGCCACCTCGGCCCTGACCTCCTCCTTCCCCACTCCCCTGCATAAGACGCCCATTCTCACCCAGCGAATAGCAAACCCTTTCCTCCTTCAACTGCCTGATATCATTAGCCGCACCCCGCCCTCAATCCCAGATATTAAGCCTCCGAATATTCTGCCTGAATTCAACCCTACCCTTAACATACATACTTCCCTCACCTCTACAAACTTCGCCCGCTCCCCTCCCCTATCCCCTCTTCTAGGCACGTCAGAAGCGCTCGGTAATTGCTGATGGAATAAATCCCACGCCCTTGCGCGACCCGCCCCCCCATCCCTAATCCCAGCTCCTCATTACTCATTCCCCAGACAGCCACGGAATACTGGGCTCCCCTTCCCCTCCTCTCTGCAGAACCTTCCTCTCTCCATACCAACCCCCTCCCCCCAGAGTCTCTTATTTCATCCTCTTCTCCCTGATTTGAGGGGGAGGGGAAGCCACACTCTCCTCCCCATACCAGCTTCCAATGTTCTCCTAGGGTTCCCCCATATTCTACCTGAATTCTTTCCCTCTCATTATTCCGCCTGCATTCTGCCTACATATTTGCTCAAGGTTCTATTCCACACACACCCCACTTTCAGCCTGTATTCCAACACCCCCATATTTCACCTGGATTGTGTTCCCTCCCAAATTGTATGTAAACCACCCCCCCACCCATCCGCGCACACATTTTCCACCTCTCTTGTCTTCGGAGAGGTCCCCTGAACACCGCCCCCCCCCATATTCTGGGATTCCCCGGGACCTGAGGCCCCTCCTCCCCTCCTGCAGCCGACCCTGTCCCTCTACCTGCATCCTCCATCCTTGCTTTGTGACCACAGGCCCATCCTGGTCGCTGATTTCATTCCAGTCCCAAGTCTCTCCTAGCTCTTCTTCGCCTCAGACTCCGGACCCGCATCCCGGCTGTGCCGTCTAGGCCCCGCCCTCGCCGACCCGTGACGTCATCACCCCAACCCGGCGTGAGCCTCATGGACACCCCAGCACCCCATTCGGGCCCACACGTCTGACCCCAGTTCTCGTGCCTCATGACATCATGGCTCCAGCACACTCAGTCTTCCAGTCCCCAGCCCTCTCCCCCTCACCTTTCACTACGGTGACCTCTTCTCCTTTCCAGTTACATCACCACCCCTGGCTCCTCCTCCCAAATTGCGCTCCCGATATCTCACAGATTTCACAGCCCTCACCTCCGGGCCGGAACTCAGAATCCTCCACGCTGGGCTCCCCAAAGATAAATCCACATCACCACCTCCCACACCGGACATGGGAAAGTCGCCACCCCTGGCAGCCCACACCCAATAGCTGTTTTCCCACCCTCTGCAGCCCCCAGCACCATGGATTCCAGCTCAGCCATGACCTAGCTGGCCTCTTCGGTGCAGCGTACCCCCCTACATACACACGCATGGCCTGGCCTGTATGACCCCTCCTCGCCCCCATTGTGAGCTTAATTCCCCACCACGTGGGTGAATTTGAACTGGCTAGAACTCACTCACCCTTCACCCCTGCACTCCCCCAGAATACAGACCAAAGCCTTCAACATAGTCCCCATGTAATGTAATAGACACAAAAGCCCTTTAGGGAACCCCACAATCCAGGCTTCCACAGTGCACACTGCAACTCCCTGGGGTGTCCAGATCCCCTCTTCCATTGTCCCTCAAACGGTTTTTGCCTTAGATAAGGATCATGAACACTTATCAACCCAATAACTCACCCTTAATTCTGCTCTCTGGTAGGTATTATAACCATCCCAGTTTTACAGATGAAACTGAGGCTTGCCTAGGATCCCACAGCAATGGACAGGAATGTTTGTCCCTCTACTCATTACTCAGTGCCCATCCCTGACCACCTCTCATTTCCTCCCAGAACTCTCTGCTCCCTTCCCTCCCAGCACAATCCAAATGTGGCTTCACACTTTGAATATGGCACATGCTACAGGCTGGTGACTCCTGGGTTCAGATCCCAGCTCCACCACTTACCCACAGTGTGAACTTGGGCAAGCCACTTGCCCGCTCTGGGCCTTTTCCCACCTGTAAAGTGGGATAATAAGAGATCCTACCTCATAGAATTATTGTAGGGATTAAACTAATTAATGCATATAAGGTGGTTCAAACAGTGTCTGGCACTCGTTACTATCTGTGTGATTAGCTGATGATTAGTGGACAGACCAGGAGCCCATGAGGGCAAAGCCATTTTGATCATTCTTATATCTTCAGTACTCCATCATGGCAGAGATCAGGGACTGCTTGTGAATTTAATGGGAGATGCCAGGAAACAGAGATACAACCAAGGTCTTCTCCCCTCAGCTCATTCCTTGTCATCCTCCAGGTCTCAGCTCCAATGCCCCCTCCTGCAGGCTGACTCCTAGGCTGGGTCAGGGCTGTCTCAATCACCAGTTTCCCCAGCATTGCCCAGCAAAGGATCAACCACAGAGCAGGAGCCTGATAAGAGAGTTGATTCCCTCCAGCCCAAGCTCTGAATGGCTCTAACAGGATTTCTCAAAGTGATGGCCACAGAAAATCAGCTTTACCAGTCACTTATGAAAATGGATGTTCCTGGGTCTGGTCCCAAACCAACAGAAGCAGAATCTCTGAGGCCCAGGAATCTGCTCCTTCAGACATTCAAGTTGAAACCTTGGGCACCACAATCTACCCAGTTTATTACCCCACCCTGACCCCACCACCATACACAAGACCCTCCCAGCTCAGCAACCCTGCCCCACCCAACAGGGAAACCCTGAGCAAGGGTGGTAATGATGGCATAATGGAAGCAACACCTTTTAAGTACTTATGTGCTCTTCTAGGTGCTGAGTTCTACATTCACATGGAACCAAACACTCTAATGGGGAGGTCTGAGAAGCCCAGTGAATATAAACAACAATCTATGTCAGATAGTAGTGTTATGAAGAAAAATAAAGCCAGGCAAGGGGCCAAGCAGTGACAGGAGCTAGTTTAGTTTGGTGGATAACAAGGGCCTGTCTGTGAAGTTAACATCTGAACCGAGACCTGAAGTGAGAGAGACACCACATAGACATCTGGGGGAACCCAATCCAGACAGAGGGAACAGCAAGTACAAAGGCCCTGAGGTGGCAATACATTTACTACATTCAAAGGACACGAGGAGGCCAGGGTGGCTGCTGCAGCGTGAGCAAGAAGCACTGGTGGGAGTGGCAGGAGTTGATGGGAGGGAGGAGGAAGCTGGATTGGATGGGACCTTGTGGGTGTGGTAAGGACTTCTGCAGCTGTGAAGTGGGAGCCAGAAGAGGGTTTGAAGAGAGGAGCACCATGATCTGACAACAGGATTGCCTTGACTGTGGTGGTCAAGGATGGAGTCAGGGAGCCCAGAGAGCAGACTACTGCATCAGACCACATAAGAGCAGGAGATGGCTTGAACCAGAATGGTAGCAAGGGAGGTGATGAGATATGGTTGAAATCTGCATGTGTTTTGAAGGTAGAGCTAATGGGATTTGCTGATGGATGGACCGTATGTGGGTGAGAGAAAAGGGAGGAATGAAGAACAACTCCAAGGTATTTGTCCTGAGTACCTGAAAGGATGAACCTGCCATTAAATGGGTTTGGAGGTTTTAGTGGGGTAAACCACAAGTTTGGTTTGGGACAAGTTTAAGTCTGGATGTCAGCTGTACTTGCAAGTAGAGAAGAGTCAGCCATTGGATATATGAGTCTGGAGTTCAAGGCAGAGATCCAGGCTGTAAATAGACACCTGGGAATTATTACAGAAGAGGGTGAAGCTAGGTGAGTGGTATAGACAGAGGTCATTCTACTTATGACAAAACTGAGGCACAAAAGGCTTAAATAACTCGCCCAAAGCCATCGTGATGTTCAGTGGTAGGGAGGACGGCAGAGTCAGGATTCAAACTCAGGTAACCAGGCGACAGAGCACACGCTCTTAACTACTCGTAGAGTTGTTAGGAAGTTTAAAATTAATTCACGTAAAACACTTGGTAGGTGCCCGGCACACAGTAAACGCTGCATGTATGACATGCCTTCACAGCTCATTAAAGCACGTCCTCATCCCCGAAAGCCTCGCTCCTTCCCTCCTCAATACTGCTTCTTCACATGCCTTCCACCCATAGTTGTAAGATCAACGCTTACAACTCATCGCAGGGACCTCCGACCCTCCATCCTGCCCTATAATAACTTCTGCCTTAAAACCCCCCGTTAAATCGCAACGCTATATTACAAGGGCATCTCTATATTTTACCATGTTCTGTCTCCTGCTTCACAATTTTCCCCATTAAAGACCCGCCTACGAAATACATCACGCCCCGCCTCACATACTGCCTCACAAACCCTCATTCAAGCGCCTAACCATGTTAAAGGGCACCCTCTCTGCCGACTCTCACACTGCCGGGTCGGCCGCCCGCCTCAGCCCACTCTCCCCCAAGAACCCCCTCCCCCCAGGACCGTCGCCCCGGCCCGCGCACCCGCCGCTCCCACAGCCTCTTACCTTCTCCACCGACACCCCGCCTCGCGAGCTGTTCAACTGCCGGAGCTCCAACCCCGCCCCAGGATCCGGCCTTCTCGTTCTTGATTGGCCCGGGCTTACCCGCACTCAAGTTTCCATTAGTCAAAGTAGACGCCCGTCACTCTGTCCCGCCCCAGAGGAGGACCCGCCCTCCAAAGTTTGCAATTGGCCAACTGGGAAGAGGTGTTCCAAAATGGGGGAGTCTTCTATCGTCGGTCTCCTCTCCAATCTCTACTGGCTAATAATGCTGCCGCTTACGAGAAGGTTGTTCCCGGGGAGTAGGGTGGAAGGGAGAATCCCGGAAGTAGCCCCTCGACTCCGCCCACCACCCCCTGGGTCAGGGTAGGCCGCGCCCACGTGGAGGGAACGAGCTGGAGGAGTCGGGCGCGCATGCGCACAGAAAGGTCTTGGCCGCCGATTCGGGAGGCGCGGGAATGATGTTCTTAGCGTAAGGACGACTTTTATTGTCGCTTAGTGCGTTCCAAGCCTGCAATAAATACTTTGCAGGCCTTGTCTTATTTAAAGTTCATAACAACCCTGCAATGTAAGCATTATTATGATCTCTATTTGCCAGTAAGGGTACAGGCCCAGAGAAGTACAGCCACTAGCCCGGGATCACACAGCTTGTGAACGACACCTGTTTTGAGCCGATGAATCAACAGGGTGGATCCAGCTTATGGAATTGACGGGGTAGTCCCACTTTAAGAAAAGGAATACAAAATCACAAACAAAATTGGATATGAACGTGAAAATTAACTTAGAATATGAAATAATAGCAAATTACATATTTAAAGAGCCGGCAAATACTACCAGCACTGCAAAATCCCAAAAGATAACGTAATGTTTTTATTAAGTTACTGCCTGACACACCTCTGTGATATGTTTCCTACTTTTGGGGCTGCATACACATTTCGTAATATCCTTATCTACAGAGAGAAATAAAAGTAAATTATCTTTCCTCTAGCATGGTTGATGCAATTTTTTTTATTCATTATAATTTAGAACAAGTTTCAGTTTCACAAATCAGTATTGGTGATGTCATCTAAATTTTCTGGAAATTTGGGAAAAATTCCATGAAGTTTTGTTAATACATTAGCTATATGTTTTGGAAAATGTTTCCACAGACTAGCTTCTGACTCAGTCTTTTCAATTCTTGACTCACCTGCGTTACACAGATGCTTCTGGAATTGGCCACTAAAGGACACATGCATGCCACCAGTGACTTAGCACTGTGGACATTAAGAACATTCCTGGAAGCCATTCCTACACCAGGACAATAGTTAAATAGTTTACCAGAAGTGTCTGTGAACCACATAAAAATATTCTTTTAAATCCAGTCTCAATGTATCCTTAACTCACCTTCCCTTCAGCTAAATCTCATAAATGCCTGAGGCTACTCCACCACCACCCACGGCAAAGGGAAGTGCAACAGAGGGGAAGGAGGACTGGAAAAAGATAGTGGTCTTAACCAATTACATTTTAAATTGCAATTGCTAATTTGCAACTTAATTGCATTTGCATTTGTAAATTTTACAAGAACATCAGACTGTAGGAACATATTGCTAGTGCCCCTCTAAGGGCCTTGGAAGGACCTGTGCAAATCATAGGCCCTGAAACTTGCATGAGCTTTTCTATAAGCCACTCCTGAACACCATTCATCATGCATTTGTTGAGTGTCCACTGTGTGCCAGAGGCTAATGCCAGAGAAATCCAACCCTGAAGCACTCTAGCCAGTCCTGACGTTGCCGCCAACTGATTGTGGAGCCCCTTTCCCTCTCTACATATGGGTTTTCCTATCTGTAAATTGAGTATTGCTAAAAAACTAACATTTAGGGTTCTTAGGAGGCCCAGAAATAAAGTTCACAAAACAGTCCAGTTAAGAACTTGGGTTTTGCAGAGAAATATGGATCAGAATCCCAAGGCATCCTCATACCAGCTGTGGGACCTAACACAAATCACACCTCTTCTGTGAGCTTCACTTTCTTCATTTGTAAATGGAGTACAACTCAGTCATTCATTCATTCATTCATTCATTCATCAAGCATTTATTGAGTACCTGCTATGTTCTGGGTACTTTTCTGGGTGCTAGAGGTAGGTACATCAGTGAACAAACAGAAAAAGTCCATACCCTAGTGAAAGGAAGACAAACAATAACATAAATAAATAAAGTTCAGGTGATGATAGGCGCTACGAGAAAATACAGCAGAGTAAAGAGGACTGGACAGTCAGGGAAGCTGCCTCAGAGAAGCTGACCAACAGCAGAGACCTGAAGGAAGTGAATGAGCCAGGCTTGGGGGTACAGAGATAGAGTGTTCCAAGAAGAGGAAATGGTGAGTGCAAAGGCCCTGTGGTGGGAATATGCCTGATGCATTTAAGTAACAGCAAGGAAGTCAATATTGAGTGAGTAGGAGTGCAGTAAATGATGTCTGGGAGACAGCCAGAGATCAGGTGGTATAGGGCCTTATAGGCCATTGTGAGGTCTTTTGCTTTTACTCTGAGTGAGGTGGGAGCCATTGAAGGTATTAGGCAGAGGGAACATAATTTTACTCATGTCTTAAATGTTCACGCTGGTGGCTGCGTTAAGAATAGGCTGTTAAAATAATTCAAGTGTGGAAAACAGTTTGCCAGTTCCTTAAAAAGTTAAACATAGAATTACCACATGACCGAGCAATTCCACTCCCATGTATATACCCAAGAGAATTGAAAACTGGTGTTCAAACAAACACTTGTACATGAATGTTCATAGAAGCATTATTCACAATAACCAAAAGATAAAAACAACCCAAATGTGCATCAGTCGATGAACTAATAAACAAAATGTGTTGTATTCATACAACGGAACATTATTCGGCTATAGAAAAGAATGAAGTACTGATACATGCAACAGCACAGATGAACCTTGAAAACTTTATGCTAAGTCAAAGAAGCCAGTAACAAAAGGCCACATATTCTATGATTCCATTTATACAAAGTGTCCAAAATAGGAAAGTCCATTGAAACAGAAAAGAGGTTGGTGGTGCCAGGGGCTAGGGAGAGGGGTGAGGGGTCTCCTTTGGAGGTGATAAAAATGTTTGGAACTAGGAAGAGGTGGTGGTTGCACAACACTGTGAATGTACTAAATGCCACTGACTTGTACACTTTAAAAATGGTTAATTTTATGTTATGTGAACTTCACCTCAATAAAAAAATTTTTAAGCAAAAGATTAAAAAGTAATTTGAAAGAAAGATGACGGTGGCTTTTACGAGGGTGGTAGCAGTGGAGGTGGTGAGAAGTGATTAGAATCTGCATATATTCTAAGGTAGAGCTGACGGAATTTGCTGACGGATTGGGTGTTGGGAGGAAGAGAAAGAGAGGAGTCAAAAAATTATTCCAACATTTTTGGTCTGAGAAGCTGCTGAGATGAAGTTTCCATTTGTTGAGATTAGATGAATCACAGTTTTGGGGGGACGGGAGAGGATGGGGATGAGGAGTTTGGTTCTAGACATGTTGAGGTACCTAATAGACTTCCAAGTGGAAATGTTGAGAGGATAGTTGATTATATGAGTCCGAATTCAGGGTGAGGTCCAACCTAGAAATACATATGCATTAAGGAGTCCATCACCAAAGGAGTGAGTAAGGAGAGGAAAAAGAGAGAGGTCCAAGCACTGAGCCCCAAGATCGTCCAATGTTTAAAGACCCCAGGGATGAGGAGGAAACAGCAGAGGAGACTGCACAGGAGCAGCCACTGAACTAGGAGGGAGATCATGAGAGTGGAGTATCCTGGAAGCCAGGGGAGAAATAAACCAAGGAGGAGGGCATGACTATCAGCAAGATGGAAGTGCTCAGGTAACATGAGGCCGCGTCACTAGACTATGGGATTGAGCTATATCAAGGTCAATGGTAAACTCGTCAAGAGCTGATTTGGCTAAGTAGCAGAGCCAAAGCCTGACTGGAGTGGTTCAAGGAGGATTGGGAGGAAAGGAATCAGAGACATCAGTACAGATACCTTTTTCTGAGGGTTTATTGTAAAGGGCAGCAAAACATTGGCGCTGAAGCTGGACAAGGAGGGTTAAAGAAGCATGTTTGTGTTAGATGTGTTTTTATGCTAATGAGGATGATCCAGGAGAAAAAGGAAAGTTGATGATGCAGGAGAGAGGTGGGGGACTTGCTTGATTGCTGTCCCTGAGTAGGTGAGAGAGGACGGGATCTAGTGCACACGTGTAGAAGTTGGCTTTGGCTAAGAGTGTTCCCGCAGGTAACAGGAAGGCAGGCAAACATTAGCTCACAGATGCAGGTGAGTGGGCAGACGTGTTGGGAATCAGTGGAAGTTCTCTTCTGATGGCTTCTCTTCTCTTTGGAAACTAGGAGCAGGGTCAAGGGTGAGACTAGGATGGAAAGGGGGTGGTAGAGGTTAGAGGAGGGAGGCACAGGTATGAAACAGACTTCTAAGAGGGTGGAGAGTGAATGGACGTGACTAGGATTGCCAGGCACACACACACAGGTGAGTGATCAAGAAATTACGGTGAGCTCAGTCTCACTGTAGTGTGTGTTTTTCTCCAGCTATGTTCAGCAGATGCAGGCGCAGAGTAGGCAGAGAGTTTGGTGAGAATTGTGCTCCCCACAGAAGAGCTGCTGTTTGGGATCCACATAGAAACCTGGGAATAGGATATGGTACCCAGGAGGTGCTGGAAAGGAAGGCAGCTGTGATAGTTATAAGTGCTTTGATATGAGGAACAGTGGGGCTCTGGAAAAGAGAGGGACCATGGGTCTTATCCAACCCTGTCCCTTTACAGATGGGGAAACAGAGGCCCAGGTGAGGTCCCTTCCAGATTTTATACACTCTAGCATGATTTTTTAAATATGAGGTGCTATTATTATTATTATGCTTGTCAAATATCCCAGTAGCTCAGCCCATTATGAAATTTGCTGCAGCAATCAGCAAACATTCCCCAGGCCCTTCTAGGTTGTCCTGTGTGATGATTGTAGCTGTGATAATACAGATCCTTCATAAAGCCCTAGGTGCTTTCCCTGCATCATGTCATTGAGAGGCAGTGAAGTGGTTAACAAGACTGTCTGCCTAGGTTTGAATTCCAGCTCTACTTCTTATAGTCAACTTCTCCATGTGTCAGTTTTCTCATCTGTAAAATGGGGATGGATAACAGCAGCAGGAGCCTCATAGTGTTTTTGTGAGGAGTGAATGAGTTAATACATGTAAAGTGCTTAGCACAGTGCCTGCCATACAGTAAATACATAATAAGCAGTGGCTATTATTATCTCATTGTCCTCTTAATAGTCTAGGAGAGAGGTATTTTTTTTGATCCCTTTCCTACTGTGACAGGAACTAAAATATTCAAGCGTCAGTATTCAAAGCCTTATACACATGCGCATGCACACGCACACACACACGCACACACGCACACACACACACACACACACACACACCTCAGTTTGTGGTAGTTCTGGGTGGAGATGAAGATTAAAGAATACCAAAGAAGCTAAACTGATCTATATAAGAAAGTACATAAAGCAATACTTTTATACTTTCACATCCATCAGATTGTCAAAAATTAGACAGTCTAAGAACATCAAGTTCTGGAGGAGTATATGAAATAACAGGTCATTGAGCACGGATGGTAGGAAGCTTAATATTTTATGGAGAACAATCTAGTGGTACTTTAAGAAATTAAATACAAGGATGCGTGACAACCCAATTATTTCATTCTCCAACATGTTCATAAAGGAGATATTATGAGGATACACATTGAAGTGCAGTTGAGGTAGCAAGGAGTTGGAAGGAATCAGGTGTCTGTCATTAGGTCTGGAGAAATGGAATATGGAATACGTGATGGAATACTACACAGCAATGTAGAAGGGGGAGAAGCTAAAGTCATTGTACTGCTTAGTAAATGCCCATGCTAAATGCTTTAAGATGCCAGCTTGCAATAATCCTATGAGAAAGGTGCCATTGTTTAACAACTCTCATTTTACAAATGGAGAAACTGAAGCCCACAGAGGTTAAGTAACCTGCCCAAGGTCACTCAGCTAGTGAGCAGCAAGGATGGGACCTGAAACCAGGTAGCCTCTCCAGAACCTACTAGACTCACTCATCTCCAGCTAGAAATAAGCATAGCCACATAGAGAGCTCTCAAAAAGCACAAAGAAAAAATATTTAACATTTTTTTTAAATAGAGATGAAAAGGTTTCTCGTTCAATGATGTTTTGGCAAATTTAAAACCCATACAGGGCTGGCTGGTTAGCTCAGTTGGTTAGAGTACGGTTTTATAACATCATGTCAAGGGTTCAGATCCCCGTACCTGCCAGCTGCCAATAAAATAAAAATAAATTAAAAAATAAAATAAAACACACATACAACAAAACTAACTTTGAGGATAGACATGGATCTCAATAACAGAACAGAAGGATTGGAAAGCCAAAAATTAAGCACACTATAGTGGGTGCCTATGGGGGGCAGGTGAAGGGGAGGAAGTTCTAAAATTAAATTTAACCAGAGATGATTGCATAGAATCAGTACAAGTCTACGCACTTGTACTTGCCGTTCTAAGCCAGGGAAGCATCGAGATCCTCGGAGAGGGAGGAGACCATTCAGTGGGGGAGGTGCCTTGGCTGAGAGAGATGGACTTGTGAGAAAGACATGCAGTGCAGCAACACAGTTAAAAGGGCAGCCCCTGGAGCCAAGCTGCATGGGTTCAAAGCCCAGTTCTGTTACAATTCTACTTGTTTTTTTGTTTGTTTGTTTGTTTGTTTGTTTGTTTGTTTGTTTGTTTGTTTGTTTGTTTGTTTTTAAAAGATGACCGGTAAGGGGATCTTAACCCGTGACTTGGTGTTGTCAGCACCACGCTCACCCAGTGAGCTAACCGGCCATTCCTATATAGGGATCTGAACTCTTGGCCTTGGTGTTATCAGCACCACACTCTCCAGAGTGAGCCACGGGCCGGCCCACAATTCTACTTGTTAATGAGTGATTTAGGCCCCATGTGCCTTACTTTCCCCATTCATACTATTTGTAAAGTCACACCCTATAGACAAAGATGCAGAAAACTCCTTCGTCCTCCACAAATCCAAGGCAAGAAATAGAGCAATATAGATTGCTTCTCAATGTTCTTATAGAAACCTCATTTTTATTCCTTTCGGATACAACACAGCCTATGATCTGCCTTACCTTTCAAAAGGGCGGCTCTGGGCTGACCACTTAGCTCAGTTGGTAAGAGCGTGGTGTGATAAAACCAAAGTCAAAGTCAAGGGTTTGGATGTACAAGCCAGCCACCAAAAAAAAAAAAAAAAAAATTAACAAAAAGGATGACTGACTGCTGGTTGGAAAGGGTGGGCAAAGGGGATAGCTGGGAGCCAGAGGTGGAGTCCTGGAGAGTCCAGGTGTGGGTTGATGGGGCCCCCACTGATGTTGACGGAGATGGGGTCAGATTTGGAACCTAAAGTTACAGCAGAAAGGGTTTGCTGATGGATTGGATGTGGGTGTGAGGAAAAAAGGAGTGTCAAGGGCAACTGCAAGGTTTTTGGCCTGAGAAACTGGGAGAATTTGGAATTTATCCCAGAGGCAGTAGGGAGTCATAGGAAGATGTTGAGGCTGGGGGGGAGGGGACCTGGTTAGATGCCACAATCACCAAGGTGGCAGCCAGGACCAGGAACACCGGCCTGAGGGACAAGAAACAGCAATGGATTCTAACCCTGGACTGTTCTTCCCCAAAAAACCCACACAACCTGGCTCAGCCTCCAACTCACTGTGGGTTCCTGAGCAAGATAAAACCTCTCTCTGAACCTCAATTCTCCCGTTTTACAAAGAGGTTGTTTGAAATGAAAGACCCCTGAAGATCTTCTCAGCACTGAAGTTTTTTTTTTTTTTTTTTTTTTAAGATGACCGGTAAGGGGATCTTAACCCTTGACTTGGTGTTGTCAGCACCACGCTCTCCCAAGTGAGCCACGGGCCAGCCCTAGTGCTGAGGCACTTTTGCTCCAAGTTTTTCTGACTCAAATATCTCAAGGATCAGATCAACACACAATCAGCATGTGAGATTGAACTTTCTCTCCTCATTCTCCTCCCCAAAGCCCACACTTGCAGCACTGGACAGGACACAGAACTGCCCTGGTCTAGGAGCCTGGAGGATAATATCAGTGACAATGGCAGGCAGTATTTATGGAGCACACATTCTGTGCCAAGGGCTATCCATGCTCAATCATACTAAGACAACACAGGAACCCTGAAAGGTGGGTGCTTTATTATCACCCTCATTTGTAAATGGGGAAATGGGCTCTGGAGAGGTGAAGTGACTTGCCACAGGGTAGAATCAGACTCCAAGACATCTCCCCACCTGCACCTGGTCCAGCCACCAGCACTTCTCACCTAGATGGTCCAAGTAGCCTCTTCACTGGGCTTCTTACTTCTACTCCTGCCCCCGACACCATGTTCTTCACACACAGTCAGAAAGATCTTGTGATAAAGTCTAAGTCACCTCACATTCTTCTTCTGCTCGAAACCCTCCTATGATTCTCTCTTAACTCAGAGTCAAAGCTGAGTCTTTACAGTAGCCCTTAAGACCCCACATAGCCTGCTCCCTGCCTGACTCTCTGGCTGCAGCCCTCTCACTCTCCCTCTCCCCGACTCTTCTCCAGCTTCCCTGGTCTCCTTGCCCTTCCTCCAACATGCCAGGCATGCTCCTACCTCAGGGCCTTTGTACCTGCTGTTCCCTCTGCCTGGACTGCTCTTCCCCCAAAGACCCACGTGACCCACTGCCTCCCTTCCTTCAGGCCTTTGCTCAGATGCCACCTCCTCAGTAAGATCTTTTCTGTACGCCCTGTTCAAAACTGCAGCCAGCCCCTCCTCCCTTTCTTTGATGTATTTTTCTTCATGGCCCTTTCCATCACCTAACATCCTATATGTCTTACTTCCTCTCCTTGTTTATTGTTTATCTCCCTAGAATGTGAGCTCATGAGGCCAGGAATTTGTGTCTGTTTTGTTTACTACTGTATATCCGGTGCCTGGAATGGTGCCCAATGTATAGGAAGGGCTCAATATTTGCCAAGTGGATGAATATCTGCCTTGAGTGTTGATGCTCATCACCGCTATGTTTTTTGTGCAAAGCACTGAGGTACTGCTTTCTGTGTTGACTTCTAATCATATCCCTTATCTCCTCTACCCTTGCCAAGGTGTCCAGGCAAAGAAGCCCTCTTCCCTAGAGTCTGTTCTGGCTCCATCCCAGCCGCAGTCTGGACCTTTCCTCTCCATCACCCTTTTGATGCTCATGTCAATTCCTTGCTTAAAATCCTCCAGGGACTCAAGGACTCCACCTCACAACCTCCACACAGGGTTTTGCATACTGTTGGTCACAAATGGTTAGTGGGCTGCAAAATCAACCAGCGTTTTTCAATAGAAAAGAATGGATCAGATTCTGTGCACATAGTGTAGACGTAATATAGACTAAGGTATAGGTGAAGTATGGTTTCATGAAACATTTGTTTCAGTTTTATATGCATTGCATCATGATGTAAGTACACTTCTTACTGTGAGTCAAAAAAGTTTGCAAAACCCTGCACTACACAGTCCTACCTCTCCTAAATCCCATGTACTGACTGGGTAAGCGACATTGATACCAGTTCAGATTTATCTCTTTCCTGACACCCATGCCAAGTGCTTTTACCTGCTTTAGACTGTGGACTCCTCATCACACCCTGACCATGGTTATGATTACCATTTGACGGATGGCAAGACTGAGGCATGGACTGAAGCTGGGAAGGGCTGGGAAGGAGAGGAGCAGGGCTTGAGCTCCAGCCAGCCTCCCCCCCATGCCTGCACCTGTAACACCTGCCCACCTGCCCACTTGCTCAGCCCCTTCCAATCAGCTCCCCACCTTCACAAAGCACTCAGGTGTGCCAGCCTGTCCTTGGAGCGCCACAGGTACAAGCTGGCTCATAGACCCTCCCAACATCACAGCCAGCAGCAATGTTTCAACCCACATTTTGCAGGCTAGAAAACAGAGGCCTTTCACCCCAGAAAACAAAAGCTAGAACGCATCTCCTAGAATCCACCGTTTTGTCACCTTTCTCCAAAGTCCCCTCTTTGAGAGGCAGGAGAGAGAAATCGCTAATAATATGTCTTTGACTACCTAGGTTCAAATCCCACGCTTCAGAACTTTGTAGCTGTGTGACCCCAGCTCTCTGGGCCTCAGTTTCCTTTTCTGCAAAATGGGGATAATAATAGTAACCTACCATAAGGTCATGCTTAAGACTTAAATAAGTTAAAATACTTACAAAGTTCTTAGAACAGCGACCACCCCTTGGTTGGCGAATCTTCCCAACAGTCCTATGTAATTGGAGTATTATTTGCCCTCCAACTTTTTATATTTTGCCCTCCACAGAGAAGGGAAGGCCCTTGCCTGAGTTCACACAGCTAGAAAGTGGGAAAGTCAGAATTTGGATGTAAACCTCCCTAAACTTTTAACCCCCAGTCACAATAGTCCTTTAAAGGGAATTATTAGAGCATGGTGTTATAACCAAGGTCAAGAGTTCAGATCCCCTTACTGGCCAGCTGCCAAAAATAAATAAATAGGAATTAGTATTAACAGCAACAGCACAGATATTTTCCAAATTAAAGAATGTGAGACTCAGAGAGAGTAAGGACACGCCCAGGTCACACAGCATGTAAGGGTAGAGCCTGGATTCAAACCCACGTTTGTACATGGCCAGGTGCAGGTTGATCTTTGCCCCAATGGGCCCCTCCATACAGACAGGGTGGGAGAAAAGAGTAGGCTCAGAGCCGCCCCTGCCCCAGCTTGGTCAGGGTCTCTGGTGTCCCCGACTCTGGCCCCTGCCCAGGCTAGGGTGACCACTCCCCTGAAAGCTCTGGAATGGAGGCACTGGGGCAGCACGGATGATGGCAGAGGGGGCTGAGTCCTCTGATTGGGGCCGTGCAATCCCCCAGGATTTGGTGCTTGTAAAGCTGACGTTGGGTTGCTATGGTGATGGGTTTGGGGTGGTTGCCATGGCAGCAGAACTAGCCTAGGTTTAAAAATATCTTGGAGGAGGTTTGTGTTTGTGTGTGAGTGTGTGTGCATGATCGACCATGCTGTTGTGTGTGTCCAAATAAGAAGACTTGGGGGGGGCAGTGCAGTGTTCAGGCTGCAGGTGTGACTGGGCATGGGGGTTGAGCAGCACACAGCACAGCATGTGTGTCTTGTGTGTCGCTGAGTGGCCCATGAGGTCTGGTCTTGTGTGCATTAGACTATGTGTGCCAGGTATCTAAATGTGTGTGTTTACCTAATTTGTGTGCAAGGCATGACTGAGTCATTCTATACATCACATGTCCCTGACCTGTATGTCTTATGTACCATAGGCCATGCATGTCTTGTGGCTTTGATCGTGTCTTTGTAACTTCTTAGGGTGTGTGGGGCCAACTGTGGAGTTATTGTGTCACTGAATATGTGCACCTGCGCATATTTGAATATTAGATGTGACTACCTGGATATTGATGTATGTCTATTTGTGTGTGAGAACCTGTGTTGTGGCTTTGGATCCACATGACTGAAGGTGCCTTATGGCTGACTGTGTGTGTGTCTGTGTGTTTGTGTGTGCATGCCTATCCCCTGTGAGTGTGCGTGTGTGAAACTGTGTTGAGTCCATGCACCTGTGTATCTGCAGTAGGGCCTGTGTGACTGTGTGTGTGTGAGTGGGGAACTTCACACCCAGTTCCATGGATGTTGGGATATGTACCTGTGTCATGTGCACATATGTGACTAAAAGGGTCTAAGGTGTGGATCTCAGCCTGACCCCAGAATCTCCCTGCATCCCTCTTGCCTCTTCCTGGTCTCCATGGCAACTAGGTCCTCAGCTCCCTCCAGGAAGATGGAGGGGGAGGATCCAGACTGCAGTGGACCACATCTCCCTCCCATCCCCCTTGGCTCTGGGGACAATGGGGGGAGGGGACAGATGGGCAGCCACCCCATCCACTCCAGGCCATCTGCTACCCCCTCCATCCTAGGGACCTGGGAGCATGGCAAGGGAGGAGCTGGGAGTGGAGTGGAGCAGATCCCACTGCCACAGATCCCCCAGCTGCCACAATTACCCCATTCAGACCCCCTCTGAGCTTATTCTTGCCTCTGGCTGACGTAGGAAGTAAAGAACCCTTGGTGAACAGGAATCTAGGGAGAAGAAAATTTAGGTATCAGAAAACATGGAATATAATCAATGATCTATTCTAAGGAAGAGCCCCTTACTTCCAATGACTTCGGGCTCTGAAGTTAAGCTTGTCCTCTGTTCAAATCACTGTTCTATCTCTGTCTAGCTGTGTAACCTTGCACAAGCCACACTCTATGTCCAGGATCTCCACCTCATCATCTGAAAATCAGGTTTTCTTTGTTTTACATGAATAGTAATACTTACTCTACAGGGACCAAGACCGTTTTGTTCCCTGTTGTATCCTAGCATTTGGGACAGTGCCTGGCACTTAGTGGGTGGACAATAAGTACAGCTGATTGAACTGAGAGACAGTTGTTAGTCAAGCTCAATGCTACATGCTTTAACTCAGGTGTTCATTTTATTCAATCCTGAGCCCTTGCAGCAACCCTGTTTAGATTCTTCAAGGGACGGATGTAAAATTTCAGAAGGAACTTTCCAGCTATCAGGGTTGGGAGGCACTGTAAAGACAGAATTCCTAACCTGACCTAGTGAAGTCAGGTCTTTGAGGCTCAGTTTCCTCATCTGTAAAATGGAAATGAATACCTCACAGATTTGTTTGCTCTGGGATTAAATGCGATAATATCTGTGAAGCGCTTTCTAGAACCGGACCTGGCACATAGTATAAGTGCTCAATAAACGTTCATTAAAGGTGAGGAGTGAGGAGGTGTGAAGGAAGCCCAGGGTCCTCATTGTAGCCTGGGGGTGTCCGGTCTCTCTCTCCCCGGCTGAGAGGGGCGTGGCCAACCGAGAGGGATGTGGTCCAGGCTTCAAGAGTGAACCAATGGGGGCGCCGAAGGGCGTGGCCCTGGTCGGTATGGGCGTGCCCTCGCGCGAGTGGGAGGGGCCAGGCCGCTGTGGGAGCCTCGGGAAGAAGATGCTCGGGCCAGCAGCCGCCGCCAGCCCTGTCGCCGCTGCCTCCCGCGCCCGCTGCCCCCGGGGCCCCCACTAACGGCCGCCTCCGATTCCCACCTCCGGCCCCGCTCCTCCGGCCCCCCGCCCCAAGCAGGGTCTGGGGGGCTCGGCCCTCTGCCTAGAGAAGCAAAGAAGGGGAATCCCGTCCCCCAAGTGGCGCGGCCAGTCCCCGGCCTCCGTGATCTTGAGAGAGACCCCACCCCTCAGTTCTCTCCGGGCCCTATCGGAGACCCCTTTTGCCCTCCCATCCTGCTCACATCCGCTCTCCAGGCTCCGTCAGCCCCCCAGAACCAGCTCCGTCCCTCCTTCCCTCCTTCTCTCTCCGGGGCTCCCCCTCCCCCACCCCTCACCGCCCCCTCCCCCTCCCACATCCCCTGCTCTCCCCCTCCCCCTCCCCCGTCCCCCGCCCCCCCCACCATGAGGATGATGGCCGCCGGCGCGGTGCACGGCCTCTTCACGGCCTCCGCGGCCCCGCAGCCGCCGCCGCCCCCGCCGCCGCCGCCGCCGCAACCCCAGCCTCCCCAGCAGCCGTCGCCGCCGCCACAGCAGCCGCCGCCGCCGCCGCCGCCGCAGCCGCCGCAGCAGCAGCAGCCGCCGCCCCAGGCCCCCCCCATGGAGCCCGAGGCCCCGGATTCCCGCAAGAGGCCCCTCGAAACGCCCCCCGAGGTGGTCTGCACCAAGCGCAGCAACACGGGAGGTGAGAAAGGGCTGCGGCTCGGTGTCGGGGAGCGGGCAGGGGGCCTCGCCTTTCTCCATCCTTCCCCCCCTCCGTGGCAGGTGCAAGGACTCTGGAGAGGGGAGGGGCGGCCGTCCCCAAGGCGGGGGACGGAGAGGGGAGTTGAGGAGGGGGCTGGACCCTCTCCTCCTCTCGCCGAGGCCCGGGGCTGAGAGCTTTGTCTGCTATGGGGGGGGGGGTAAGTGTCCTTGCGGGGGGTGGGGGCGCAGAGGATGGGGGGCGTGGGTACCTCTGGGCGGGTGTCTATGTGTCCTTGAGGGGTGTCTGATGTGACCCTTTTGGGGCAGGGGTGTTCCCCAGGCTTGTGAGTTCCTGGCGGGGGGAGGGGAAGGCGTAGAGGAGGCCTGTGGACCCAAAGCTTCTCAGCCTCTCTCCCTGGGGATGTCCTGAGCAAGGGTTGTCCCGGAGGGAGGCATGTGTGGGCCATGGGCGGGATCGTGCGTGGAGACAGGCTGGTGGGTGTGTTGAGTGAAATGGACGAAAGGGTGGGTGTGTAAAGCTAGGTGGGAGAATGCGAGTCTAGGACAGGTGTGTGTGTGTGTGTGTGTGTGTGTGTGTGTGTGTGTGTGTGCCCTGTAAAGCCTGGATGTGTGACATTAGGGATCATGGATATGACAGGATAGAGATAGGGGGGGGTGTGTATAAGAGTCAGGGCTAGAGGAGAGGGGCTGGGCTCCATGTTTGAGACCCTTGAGAGGGTATTGTGACAAGGGAAGGTGTATGCTTGTCACCCCAGAGGGGGCTGTAGCAAAGTGTGACACATGACTGAGAGGATGTATGTGACACGCAAAGGGGTGTGTGGGGAAGGCCAAATGGGCTGGCCCTGGGTGTGAGCCATGAGAGGCTGTGTGGATCTGGGGAAAGTGGCTCAGTGTGTGTGGCACAGGCGTGGCTGGGGCGGAGTGGGACCAGGAGAAGCTGGTAAGGGGATGTGACAAGAAAGGGTGTGGGTGTGACTCCAGAGAGGCTGTGGCTGGGTGTGACACACGGAGGTGTGCAACAGTGACATCAGAAGGGGTGTGTGCAAACAGGGAAAGGTGGGTGTATGAGGAGAGAGAGGCTGGGGCTTGTGGGTGAAACCACGAGGGTGTGTAACAAGGAAAGGGAAGGATGGGTCCCCGTGTGATAGGGAATGTGTGCGTATGACGACCCGGGATGTATGTGTGACACCTAAGTATGTGTATATGTGTAACAAGGGAAGGTGTGTGTGTGAAATGGCTGAGTGTGTGACGCCAGAGATGGGATAATTCTGTGTGTATGACAAGGGAGGGCGTGTGTGTGTGTGTGTGTGTGTGTGTGTGTGTGTGTGTGTGTGATGGCTGCATGTTTGACAGCACAGGAGTGTGTGTGAGAGACAAGAGGGGCCCTCACTGTCTGTGTGATCTGAGGAGGTGTGCCTACTAGAGAAGAAGAGCCAAGCTGCTAGCTCTAGGTGTATGCCGTACCATTGGGGAACTCAGGAAAGAAGTCAGGTTTGTTGGGGTCCTCAGAGCCTAGCCCCCTCCAGCTCCCTAGAAGGAGGGAGAGCCTAGCGCAGAGAAGCCCCTCCCTGTGGTCACCTTAGCCAAAATCTCCACTTCCTCTGGCCTTTTCCTCCGGATGGGAGAGGATGGCCTCGGGGAGAGTGCACCCTTCCCTCTGCACCAGGCACTGAAGTGGATCAAGCGAAGTCCTCCTACCTTCTCCCCTCAGATGAATACAAGCAGAGTCTCTTCCTCTTATCCCAGGCCCCCCCATCTCCATCCAGGTGGGACAGGAACCAGGGACCCCCTGGATGCCTGCGAGGGTGTCTAGCAGAAATTGGAGGAAAAGGAAGTTGGGGGAGAGGTGGGAGGGAGTTTCCTGTTCTTCTTCCTGCTCCACCACCCCCAGCACACACATGAATATGTCCCCGCCGACTTCCTTCCCTGCTTCCTGCCCCACGGCCATTCTCAGTCCTGGAGAGAGTCGGGGACCCAGGAGGTCCCTGAGCCTAGGCTGGCTGTTCAGTCCTCCCCACCCTTCTCTTAAAGGGGCTGAGATGCTCAAAATCTGATCTCTCAGCAGCACAATGTTATAATAATGCTGCTGCTGCTGCTGCTGCCAGTGACTGTCATCTCTACCTAACTGGCATCTACTAGGTCTCAGGCTCTGAGATATGGGTTCATTCCTCAAAACAACCCTCAGGGGAGATGATCTGAGCTGCTTTTTACAGATGAGGAAAACTAAGTTTCAGTGAAATGAAACTACTTGCCCAACATCACTTAGCTCCTAAAGGGTTCAGCTAAGATTTATCCAACCCTCGGTTGCCTGGTTCCAGAGTTCATACACTTAACCACTGTGCTATCCTGCCTCCCTCAGTAGTGGAGAAACTAGGACAAGCCTTTAGGGACCATCTCCTCTAGACTTTCTCCCACCTTCTCTCCCATTTATCCATGAGGAAACTGAGGCTGGAAGAGATGAAAAGAGACAGTCCTCCATTGACAGAAACACTCAAGGGCAGAGCTGGGCAAGGAAGGGTTCAGGACTCTGATCTCAAAATTGAGGGCTCCTTTCAATAATATACCTTCTTGGCTGTGGGATGCTGAGTCAACTCCTCCCCTTTTCTAAGCCTCAGTGTTCCCCTCTGCCAAATGGGGAAATAACAATAACCACAATGATAATAGTAATAATAGGTACCAATATTATTGCTTAATGCCTTACATGCAATTTCATATAAATCTCCCAACACTCTGTGGTATAATAATAATAATACTAAATTATAATAATGGCTAACATTTATGGTGCTACAATGTGCCAGGAAGCATTATGGAAAGTCCTTGACATCTATCAATCATTTAATCCTTCAACAATTATGTTATGTTACCCGTCTTACAAATGAAAAATGAAGGCACAGAGAGGTTAAGTAAGTTGCCCAACATCAGTCAGCTAATAAGAGGTGGAGTCATGATTTGAACTCAGGAGACTGGCTCCATTGTGTGGGTAGACACTATAGTGAACCCATTTTCAGGTGAGGAAACTGAGATTTAAAGGGGTGAGGGACTTTTCCTGAGTGCCACAGCAAGTAGTGGCAGACTGGACAGATCAGGCTCTTGCCCTCATTGCCAGCCTGCCCTCCTGCAGGGCAGATGGGAGAAATGGAGGAGATGGTGGCTGTTCAAACTGGCTTCTGGGCACTATGACTGCTTGGCAGACACCACTGGGAGGAAGACAAGGGACTCAGGGCAGGAGGACTTGGGTGAAGAGTTTGGATGGAAACCCCAATCAGGGACTCATCAGAGAAATAAATGACCCCAGTCTTGTGGGACAATAACAAGGTGTGTTCCCCTTGAGTACAGATCGTAACTCTTAAGCTGTAGCAGCTGCAACTATAGTGGCCCCCATATTCCTGACTGTATTCCCACCTTTGTCACCCTCAGAAGTTTAGAAAAAGCAAAAACAAAACAAAACAAAAAAAATGCCGTATGCATACATGTACACACTTATCTTAACCCAAACATATTTTCGTCAGGTCTTGCTCCTAACATCCCTTGCTCTTTGATACAAGGCAGTGTCACCAGGGTTAAGAGCCCGAGAATGAGACCTGTCAGTGTTCAGGTCTCGTTACTGTCAGGTGCTTGGTGTGGGATCCTCAGGCAAGTTATTTTACTGCTCTGAGCCTCAGTCTCCTTATCTATAAAATGGGGACAATAAGGTCTACCTCTTTGGGTTGCTGTGTGCATTAAATGAAATCGCATATGTAAAGCACATAGCATAATGCATGGCAGATGGTAAGTGCTCAATAAACAATAGCTGTCATTATTATTATCAGCGCCACTGAGAATGTCATATTTTTTTTTTTTTTTTTTGCCATCCAATGGTGATTCACCCCAAGGAAATCGTACTCCATCCACCTTTCTCTCACTCAGAGACAGTCATGTCAAACACAGCATTATACCTGCAGACATCTTATCCCTACAGAAGCACACTCCGGTTGTATTGCATTTTTCACACAAACAGGCAACACCATCATTCACAGAAGGACACCGTACGCCTGACACCCCACCCCACCTCAGCAGTCCCATTCCCACATCACACCCTGTCTTGTCTTTCACCAACAGCATCCCCACACGCTTCCAATGACAGTACCAATATCACAGCCCAGCCTCCTCAAACCTGCATACAACATAACTACTCTCCCATCCCCAACCCTCAAACAAGAACAGGTATCTGAGGACAACACTCCAACTTTGGTTCCCTTCAGACAAACTGCCACCAAAACTAGCACCTCTACATCCTACATCCCTTCAGCTCTACTTTTGTCATCAATGACCCCCAAAGATCAAAGCCACCTTACAGGGTCAACTCTCTGACAATAAGATGTGCCACTCTTACTACAACACCCCAAATCTCTTGGCTAGGCAAACATTATTTATGGAGTGAGGGAAGTATTGGTTGATTTTTTTAAAGCCTCCAGAAGCATCCCTGAGGGAGGTGGGCAAAAAAGGGAAGGGGAGGCCAGAGACTCGGTGACTAGAAGGGGAAATACAGCCCTCCCCAGGGTGGAAATGCTTGAAATTGCAGCAAGAGAGAAACAGGTTAGTCAGGAGAGCGGAAGTTGTCTTCTTCACTTCTTTATGTCCTGTAATCGGGTAGAGGGAGCTTCCTGCACCCCAAAGGGAGAGCTAACAGGGAGGTGGGAGTGGGTGGGTGCGGAGTTCTGGCATCTAGATTCTGCTTCGGTAGAAGGAAGAACTTTCTCACAGGCAGAGCCTTGGTTGTTCAAACAGGGTGGGAATGCGTGAAGTCTGAGGGCTCCGATTTCAGCTGAGGGCGGGTATCGCCCTTGCTGCAAGGAAGGCTGGGAAATAGAGACCTGGCTTCTTCCTGGGGAAGATGGGCACATGGTGGGAAATGCCCCCAATCAGGAAGGATGTACAGAAGATTCTGGAAGGAACCAGAGCAGACTGATTGATGTCTACAATGAGGACTCCTCAAACTTAATGTTCTGTGTTTCTACAGACAGGAGATCTCAGCCTGAGGAGGGGGTCCCCAGAAGCCAGATTTTCAATAGTCTGGTACAGAGACCACCAAGCACTCACGAGGTGGTTAAGGTGGTCGATAAACAAACTTTTTTTTTTCTTTTTAACCATCGTATGTTTATATTCATGTACTTGGGGGGGGGGGGCGGGTGGATGGGAGGGAACATAACCAGACTCTCAAACTCCAATTATGAGCAATGATTTTTAAATTTCCTCTTTGAATATATGCACTTAAATTTTAAAAGCAATTTAGAGGAAAAGCATCCTTATCAGTCTGGTTCCCTGTTGTATCCTCAGCACCTAACACGAGGACTGGCATATAGTGGGCGATCAGGAAGGATTTGTTGAAGGACGGGAGGGAAGAGTGAGAGAAAAGGAAGGAAATAGTAATACGGAGGGACATGAGATGCGAAAAATTCAAGAAGGTGGTGTGAGAAAGAAAGGAGCTAGAGATGCCGAGGCAGGAGAATGGGGACAGGTTCTCATCTGTATCAGTGAGAGGGAATTCCTCCTCCAAGAAGCAGGGAAAGCTTGGGGCAGCCCCCTGGGGGGACATAATATGAAGGAAGTGGGGCACCCCATCCTTTCCCCTTAGCGCTCATTCTGGAGTACTTACCATGGGCCAGACACTGTGACAAGACCTTGACTTGTGTTCAGCATGTAGGTAACACTAATAATGACATCTTACATTTCTCAAGTGCTCTGAGTGCCTGAGACCATCCTAAGGACTTTCCATTTTGCCATTTAATGTCTCACAATAACCCTGTGAGGTAGTGCTATCGTGATCCCTATGTTATAGATGAGGAAACTGAGGCCCAAAGAGGTGAGGGGACTTGCCCAAGGCCACACAGCCTGTCATTGACAAAATTCACACTTAGTCTAGGGTTGTTTCTGCAGTTTCATTTGGAAGTTCTCAGACAAAGCTTGAAGAAATGCAACAGACAGGGAGAAGCAAACGGGGAGGGAACCATCCCCAGTTCCCTTCATAGAAGATGAACACCTCCCACCCTCAAGAGGGAAGCCGGGGAAGAAGCCCTGGCTGGAGAGAAGACGGGGAGGGAATGTGAAGGAGAAGGAGGATGGAGTCCTAAGGATTAGTGAGAATTCCCTCCCCATCTTTCTGAGCCTTCCAGAGATTTAAAAAAAAAAAAAAAAACCATTTGTGTGACAAGTTTAGGGGTGGAGGGGGGTAGAGAACACCTCCGTGATCCCAGGGAAGAAAGTGACCTTAGGAGGGGCCAGGATGAGTGATGGGAAGGCACCCTGAGGGGTTAATTGTCTAATAGGCTTGATGGTCTGATGAGGCAAGTTTAAGAGGATTGCCTTAGGCTCAAGGAAACTCCTTAATTCTGGACCCCCACCCCCATAACTGCAAGTGCCACATCCAGCCCCTCTTCCCTACAACCCCCTCTGAAACACATCAGGGAATCCAGAACCTTTAATCTTAAGAGACCAGGCAGAGATGGGCAGGACTCCCAGCCCCAACCTGCCTCCACTTTTACTAGAGCAGTTTCTCTTTTATCTGCTCTGGATGCTGGGATTTCATGTGAGACATTGAAAATAGACTCCCTTCGCTTAAAAGAAAAAGTTGAAAAAACACTGGGGGATGGTTTAAGTCTTTAAGATTTGGAAGTGGAATGGCCTGACTCCTCCCTTTCTTTTCCCAGTGTTTATTGCATACCTACTAAGTGCTTGTACACTGTTGAAGTCCCTGGGACACAGGGGTAAGCTCTATTAACATGGCCCATGAGGGACCTCTGTGATAAATCGCTCTTACGGCATGACACAAGGGGATCCATCCCATCCTCAGGATTTAAGAAACACTTCCAAGAAGAAGCAATATTTGAGTGGAGACCTAGAAGACAAGAGGAATTCACTAGGGGAAAGAAGTGCCTGACAGGCAGAGAGAATGTGCAAAGGCCCTGAGGTGGGAAAGAGCAGCGAACCTTTGAGGCACAGAAAGGACAATGAGTCTGATGTCCATAGAGAAAGATGAGGAAGTGAAGCTGGAAAGGTTGGCAGGGCCCAACCACATAGGGTCTTATACTTAGAAGGCTCCAGAGTTTCTACCCTGGGAGCACTTAGGGGAAATAGTTTGGTTAGAAGGAAGGAGAGGTTAGGGACTTGCTTTCAGGCTGCATTAACAAAATGCTTTATGCATGGCCATGAAAATTGGTCTTTAACAAAGAATGGCCAGAGCCCCACAGACCACCACTGGCACCACCTCTAGGTCTTTGGGGCTGTCCTTGAACGTGTTGGTCTTTAGCCACCAGCAGTGGAGCATGTAAAGCAAGGGTGGGCCAAGACTGAATCAGAATTGGATTTGAATCTCTACCCAGCGGGCCGGCCCGTGGCTCACTCGGGAGAGTGCGGTGCTGATAACACCAAGGCCCCGGGTTCGGATCCCATATAGGGATGGCCGGTTCGCTCACTGGCTGAGCGTGGTGCTGACAACACCAAGTCAAGGGTTAAGATCCCCTTACCGGTCATCTTTTTAATAAAAAAAAAAAAAAGAATCTCTACCCAGCAACTATCTTGGTGCCCTTGGGCTGGTGACCTTGGACTGGTGCCTTTAATTCTCTGTGCCCCTCTGTGCCTCAGTTTCCTCTTGTGTAAAAATGGAGCTCATTCTACCCTCCTCACCAGGAGGTTGTGAGGAATGGACAAGATCAAGCTTGCGAAGCACTCAACACAGCACCTGGTCAAAAGTGAGTGTTCAGAACATCTTCAGTGTCCAGCCCTCTTCTGCCCCCCTCTCACTGCTTCCACCAGTCAGGCCGCTGTCACCACCTGCTGGGATCATTGCAGTCACCTCCTCACTGGGCCCCCACCTCTTCCACCATTGCTTTTCACAGCCTGCTCCCCTCACAGGCATCAAAGGAATGTTCTTAAAACCCAAGTCCAATCACATCCCTTTGGTGGCTCCCGTCTCACTTGGAGCAAAAGCCAAAGACCTCACAGTGGCCCACACTCCTTAACACCCCACCACCAGCACCCCTTTCTGCCCCATCATCTCCTTCCACTCTTCCCCTGTCTCACTCAGTCCCTGATGCAGTGGCCTCCTCACTCTTCCTCCAGCAGCCTAGGCACAATCCCACCCCAGGGCCTTTGCACCTGCTCCACATAGCCACGTGATTTCATTCCTTCCTCCATAGCCTGGTCATCGTAATGGCTCAGAACATGGACTGTGGAGCCAGGCTGGGTTCAAATCTCAGTTCTGCCACCTGCTCGCTATGTGAACTTGGGCAATCTTTTCCCCTTTGTTTCCTCATCTGTAGAATGGATTGTTTTTAAGTGCCTCCCTCAGGACCAGTGTGAAAATTGAAAGGACTGGTATTTGTCATGCACTTGGAACACAGTCTAGTGTATATGAGGTGCTGTAGACGTGTGTGATGAATGAAGAATGTCACATTCTTGGGAAGGGCTTTCCTGGCCTCCTTATCTGACATTGCAGCCGTCTACCCTACTCTATCCCCCTTTCCTGCCTCTTTTTGTTTTCTTACTACAGTACTTACCACCATCTGAAATAAAATATATTGTCTGTCTCCTCCGTCTAGAAGAATGTAGCTGTGTGAGCTCTTGGCTGAATCACTAAAACTCTTCGGGCCTTATTTGCCTCATTCACCCACGAGATCAGGGAGCTTTGTCTGTTTTCTTCGTGGTCGTTTCCTTAGACCTCAGGCACATTGCAGGTGCTCACTATTTGTTGAAGGAAGGAAGGAAGGAAGGAAGGAAGGAAGGAGAGAGCAAGTGAATGAAGATTATTATTTGTATTAGTTTCCTTACTGCTATTTTCATTGTCATTGCTCCTGTGTGTTACTGCAGTCCCTGTTGTCTTCTCTGCCCACCCCGTCCTGGGCACCTCCCTGGAGGTGCCTTCCAAAGGTGAAGACCCCTCCCCTACTGATTCTCCTCCACCCTGTGTGCCCCTGCAGAGGAAGGCGAATACTTCCTGAAGGTGCTGATCCCCAGCTACGCAGCAGGCTCCATCATTGGCAAGGGCGGGCAGACCATCGTGCAACTGCAGAAGGAGACGGGAGCCACCATCAAGCTCTCCAAGTCCAAAGACTTCTACCCCGGTGAGCCCTGGCCCAAGTCTCAGACCTAGGTCCCTCCTTCTCCCTCCCACCTGGGCCCTGAATGAGGGGGAAAGGCCACCCTAAGGGCAGTGACAGCGGTGGAAGGCCTTCCTTCCCCCTAAGGGACAGAGCTGCCCCCAGCCTTGAAGGGTCTGGCCAAGCAGATGAGGGTGGGGGCAGGGCAAGACAATGGGTCTGCTGCATATTCATGAGCTCATTTGCATGATGTGCTGGCAGATGTGTCCCTTCCCACACACCTGCCCCCTCAGGTCAGTTGGAGGTGCTAGGGTGGGGAGGGAGGCAGGTGTCAGGGATTGGGGGCCAGCCATCCATGTAACACATGCCCCCCCACTCTTTCCCTTTGGATTTCAGTCAGCCCGTCTTGCCCAATCTCAATATCTCTGGTTTTCTGTGTCATTCTTTATGTGCCTCTTTCTCATTCTGTTTCTGACTTTCCCATCTCTTGTTCCTTTAGTCTTCATTCCCATCTGCCTCTGTCTTCTCCTGCCCCTCTTTCTGCTTTTTCCTCTCTCCCTGTCTCTCTGGTTTTATTTACCTGTCTCTTGTCCTCTTAGTCTCCCATCCCATCTCTCTGTCTCTCTGGGTTTTTTTTGTTTTGTTTTTTTAAAAGATGACCGGTAAGGGGATCTTAACCCTTGACTTGGTGTTGTCAGCACCACGCTCAGCCAGTAAGCTAACCGGCCATCCCTATGTGGGATCCGAACCTGTGGCCTTGGTGTTATCAGCACCACACTCTCCCGAGTGAGCCATGGGCCAGCCCTCTGACTCTCTATTTGTCTTCCTTCTCCCTTCCCTCCTCTTTCCTTCCCATTCTGTCTTCCCATCTCTCTCCCCGTCTTTTCTTCTTCCATCACTCATAGCCTCAGATTTTTCTTTCTCCCCCTCCCTGAGCTTTCTGTTCAATCATCCACTCAATCAATATTTAGCAGCACCCCTCAATGGGGTCATTCTCTGCTGGCATTGCCCCTCATTTCTCTCTGCTTCTGCTTGCTTATCTCTCCCTTTATGTCTCTCTCTGTCTCCTAAGCCAAAGATCCCTCATGGTTTTTCTCCTCCCTCCAATCCCTGCCCTTTTTCTGCATCTCCTACGGCTCCATCTCTCTCCCCTCAACCATACAGCTTTCAAGTCCCTTCCACTCTCTCTAATCCCCCTCAATAACTCTCACCCCTTATAGTTGCCTCTCAAGACTTGAACTTCGACATCTAGGAATCCAGGGAAGGCCCCTTGAATTGCATCTTTGGTCCAGCATTGATTCTAGTTCATCCTTAATCCCCTTGAATTTTTTAGGTCAAACACTAGAGCTAGAGCCCGGGGTCAGGACACATTCATTTTCTCTGTCTCTCTCTTTCTCTCTCTCTCTCTCTCTCTCTCCCTCCTCCCTCCACCCCCTACCTCCCATCTCACTAAGCAGCTTTGGCAAGGGGTTTAGAGAAAAATCTGGTGAATCAGGCACACCCCCTCCTTTTCTCTTCCACCCTGGCCCAGTTTCCCCTGACCCTCTCTAGCCTATAAGATATGGATAAGACCTCTGTTTGGGACATTCATCCAAGGACATTTGGTTCCCTGGATCATATTCTGTACTATGAGACAGGTCATCCCCTCCCAACTCAATGACACACCACACAAGCAAGGCAGCTGAAAAACTCAAAAGATAGGACAGTCATTAGTTCTCCTAGGCCAAGCACTATTCAGACAAGCAACATGAGCCAGTGTCTGTCCTCAGCCCCTGGACGTGTCGCCAGCCCCCATCCCCTCTCCTGACGTGGAACTTCCATGTCACACAGCAGGAGCTCCTGACTCAGAGATGCAGAACACAGCCCCCTACATCCTAGCCCTGTCCCTAGGACTTCCCAGAACCCACTGGAAATGGAGATGCTGCTACAGAAGATACAGAACACAGTTGCCTGTGCTCCTGGCTGACACCCTTTCACTCAATTCATTCAACACACATTCTCTGAGTTCCTCCCCTCTGCCAGCTCTGTGATGGACAGAGATGGGGACACAGCATTGACTGAAATGCCCCAGTCTTGCTCTCTTGGTTCTCACAGCCTAGTCCAGGAGACAGACCCCACACCAGTGACAACCCAGAGTGGTCAGGGCTGTCAGGGAAGACCTGAGGATAGTGGGAGCCCAGAAAGGACATGTGATCCAGCCTGAGGAGGTCAGAAAGGACTTAGAAGGCCAGACAGTAAGTAAGAATGAGCTAGGTAAACATCAGAGAAGGGTACTCCATGAAGATGAAATCACCTATTCAAAGCCTAGGGAGTAGTTTATTGTTCAGTGTGGCTGAAACATAGAGAACAGATAAGTAATGACAGTGGAGAAGCCAAAAGTGTCCTCTGGGCCTAACAGGTTCACACATAAACACACAGACAGACACACTGCACTTGTGTGTCTACTACATGAAACAAAAACCTGCCTGGCCCTTAACCCCAAGGGAGGGGCAGAACACACAAGGGCATTCCCTCCTTGGTAATGGATCCCAAAGTCCCAGATTCAATCCTTCCAGGTGATACATGGAGAAACTAAGGCACAGAAAGAGGCAGGTACGTGCCCAAGGCCACGCAGGCTCCTGAGCACTAGCTAAATCACCCTAGTGTTTCTAAAACTCCTTCTGATTTTGAGCATCTGCCTGAAGCTCTGGACTCTACCCCCAGAAGAAGAGACACAGACACAAGCAAGATTGTTTAATTTATATTGATTTATAACATTCTTGCACCAAAGTGCAAAATCTTAAGTGACTACTTAATAAATTTATACATATTCTTTTTTAATGTCAGAAATGCAAAAATGGAGGTTGGCTGATTAGCTCAGTTGGTTAGAGCATGGTGTTATAACACCAAGGTGCAGGGTTCAGATCCCCATACCAACCAGCCGCCAAAAAAAAAAAAAGCCACAAAAAAGAAACTGCAGTCACTTTATGACTCCCTCCGACACACACACACACAGAGCTAATTACTCCATGCACCCCAAATTTAGCACAGGGTGGTGCAGTGGTTAAGAGCACAGAATTTGAAGCCAGACACCTGGTTTCAAAACCCTGATCATTCACTACTGTCTGAGTAAACTTGGAATAATCCCAAACCCTCTCTTGCTCAGTGTCCTTAGCAGGAAATCAGGGATAATAATATTGTCTACCTCATATATTAAGTGAACAAATATATATGAAGTGCTTAGAATGGTGCATGGTGCTTAGTGTTATGTAAGTGCCAGCTGTTATTATTGGACACTTTTTCAGGGTTTAACTGAGCCCCTTCAAAGCCCCTGTGGACCGCAGGTTAAGAACTACAAGGGGATGGGAGATCACAGACTTCCTGAGTTGGAAGGAAGCCTCGCAGAGATGGAGAACCTGGCCACTGCAGCCAGCCTCTCCCTGGGGCTTCCCCCTCCCCCCACCCACTCCCCAGTTCCCACCCTGACCCACACCCTTTCCTATTTACACCCAGATGGAGGCAGCCTGCACGCTGACTCACCCTTGGCTCAGATCGAGCCATTGTTCTGGGGTGGAGGGGAGTAAGAGTGAGGAGAATGGCCCAAAGCAAGTGGGAGATATCTACTATACAAGTGACCCAGAGAGAGTGACACCCAGACACACAGCGAGGCTGGCATGCCAGTCTGAGAGATGGCAGGCGAGGGGTAGTAGCACCAGCTTGGTGCACTGAAATGCTCACTGGACACTGACACTCACCCCCAAGTGTCCCTGACACACAGGCACACGGAGCCTGGCACACTCTCAAGACCCAGGGAGCTAACTAGATCCTGCAGACAGAGCCCCACCCAGGGAGAGAGACACATTCACACTCACACATCCAACACACCCAGGCTCACCCTGGCACTCACATTCTACTGCATACCAGTCATGATCGAGTATTCTTTGTCTTGCTGTGATACATACTCTCAGACACACACACACACAGTCATCTAAACAGTCTTACATACTAACACCTGAGTCTGCCTGTCTGTCTCTTTCTCTCACTCCTCACATTTACACACATCAGTCATAGAGACTTGTCTGTCTCCTGTACATATATACACACACACATACCTATATACATACCACACACCAATAATCTAGGTAGTCTTATGAACACCCACAGATGTTCTGTTTCTTTCACTTACATACATGTACACACACAGACATAGACACACATACCACCATACAGTCTCACAGTGGCATGCATTCATCCTGCAGTTCAGTGTCGCTCCATGAGACCCTTTGTTTCTTTCTCTCAAACTCTCACACACACTGAGCTTAGTCTCACAATTAGTATACATAACCTTGATCGTTACAGCAACACCCAAAGTCTTTCCCACACGCAAGGGTGCACATGAACATCTTTAACGGAATCACCATATCACATAATCTGTTTACATCATGGTCTCTCCTGCTGTTTCTCTTATACACACAAACACAGATTAAGATAATCTAGCCAGTCCCACCCAGTAAACACACACACACACACACACACCACTCACCCAAACAGCCTCACAGATACACACACTGGTCACAGTGTCACTCAGAGTCTCTCTCCCACACACATATATCCCAACACACTCAGCTTCTCTCTTCCCCATGCCCCTCACCCCAAAACACACACAGAAGTGAGGAAGATGCCCAGGTCAGAACTGCAGCCAATATCTGGAGACTCTCCAGCAAAGGCATCCACTCCACCCTCCTTTCCCAGTCCTTCAGTCCCTTCTCCGAGAGTTCCCTTTGACCCACCCTGCTGTCCCCTATCCACACCCCTGCCTTCCCCCACCCCTCAGCCCTCCATCTGGTGGGTCCAGGCGGGCATTCATACCTCTCTTCTGCCTCCCCCATCCTCCAGCCCCTCCCCATCCTCTCCAAAAGCCCAGAGGCCTTCGCTGCAGGCTTTCAGGAGTTGCCATGGCAACAGGGCCTCATCCCTCATCCCCCTGGGGGTGGGCTGAGGACCCGGCCAGCCAGACCGATAAGGGGGTTCCAGTTACTGTGGCAACCATTGCAGGCCTGAGCTCTCCGCTTCTAGAAGGGGGTGGGGTGAATGAATGGTTGCCAAAGCAACCGGGGAGCCCGCAAGAACTGGGAAGAGGCAGCTGAGCCCTGTCTCCCCTGCCCAGGGCTGCTGTGAGCATCTCAAAGCACTTAAGCATCATTCTTCTATCCCCTGGCGTTGTTTTAGGGGAGGGAGATCAAGTGCAGATTATGAAACAGGGATTCCACTCATTCTCCCAGCTACCCATCCTGGCCTGGGAGCCCATGATAGCTTTCCCAGGCTCACCGCATGGCCTAGGGTCAGTCAGGTCCGCTCTCTGGATCTCAGTTTTCCCCTTTTATTAAACGGGGCCTGTCTCTCAGGAATGTCCCCTTTCCTGTCTGAGTGTGCCCTCTCTTTCCCTTGCTTAACAGGAACCACAGAGCGGGTATGCCTAGTACAGGGCACAGCAGAGGCCTTGAATGCTGTGCACAGCTTTATTGCTGAGAAGGTCCGAGAAATCCCACAAGCGATGACCAAGCCTGAGGTGGTCAACATCCTTCAACCCCAAACCACGATGAACCCCGACAGAGCCAAGCAGGTCAGCTGGGCAAAGACTGGGTTGCTGTAAAGCCGGGGAGGTTCATGAGATGACACTACCCCCACATCACTGCATTACTCTGGGGTTTCAATGGGACAATGCTGATAAAAAGTTTATCGATCAAAGTCATGATAGTGGTTAGTATCATTGTTAGGGAGTCAGCCCTAATACAGAAGTATAGACAGGACTTCAGACCACTTGGAGTGGGCTTGATTCAGAGCCACAGTGAAGGTCTGGGAGAATTTGGCCCGAACCCCCACTTGTCCTTCCTCCCTGGGATTCTCTGGATCCTCTTCTCCTTCCCACTGCATCCCATTGTCTCTCTGCCCAACCTGCCTCCCACTTCCTGTTCTCGCCGGAAGTGACCTCAGTGACAGCCCAGCCACGTCCAGAATAGTTTAGAAACGGCCTCTTATTCTCCCCCTTCCTATAATTACCGTATGGGGGGTAGTGAGAGTGTTTCGTTAGCATTAGCGAGAGAGGGGGCGGGTCCCGCTCCTACATGGCCCTCTCTAGGAAAGGCTGGAAGGAGGAGGGCAGCACCCCTCGGTTGCCTCAGCTACTGGGAAGCGGTGGCGTAGGGGCGTGGCAGGGAGCACACCAATCGCTTCTCGGCTCTCCCCGGTTGCCATGACGATGGTGCCCAAGGGGCAGGTGGGCTCCTAGCAAAGCCCCTGACAGCTCGGTCCTGACCGGGTTGGGGCCATGAGGGAAGGGAACACGGGGCTGGCTGTGCGCGCTCCCCGTTTTCTCTCCCCTCTGCACTCCTATATACACGCACGCTCCGTGCAAAAGGGGTGAGAAGCCCTGGACTGTTGGGCAAGCCACTTGCGAGGGTCCCTTAATGTCTGCCTTAGAGGCAAAGGCAGGAGAGAAGGCTCGGTGAAAGGAATCTGGAATTCTTAGGTTCTGTCGTTGCCTTGAGGTGGGGGAGACCACGGGCCTGAGTTCCCCTAAGCTCCTGGAGAAACGGCGGGCAGAGAGCCCTGGAGAAGCGCTGTCCGGTGAATCGCTCCCCAAAAAGGCTATGGGCTTGGGGCTTGGAGCGGGGCTGCTGTCCTTGGTGCTGAAGCAATTCAGCGCCTCGCGCCCCGGTAGGCCTCTCTCGAATCCTTCCCCACCAGTAGGGCACAGCTTACTCACAATTTAAAGGAAGGTGAAGGTATTGCCTCTTCCCTCTGCCTTGGTCGTGGCCACAAGAGGCTCTGGGTTCATCAGAAGTTTGTGGATGTTGCGGAGAAAATGGGGTCAGCACCATCTGTGCCTAAGCCTTCCATTGCCTCCCCCTAATCCACAGGAACTCTGAGACAGTGGAATCGAAAGGTTGTAGAACCAGGATTTATCCTCTTCTGCCTTATTATTCGAGGGCTTCAAAGAATGAGCGAGATAATGGCTGAGTCATCCGAAGTCAGATGTTGAATGGAATCCTAGTTCCTACCTGTGCGACCTTAAGCAAGTGACTGGATTTCTCCATGCCTTATTTTTCTCATCTGTAAAATGAGATTTATTATGGTGCCTATGTAAGGGCGGTGGTTAGCGTTCACTGATGTTTGCAAAAGCACTTAGCTTGTATGCCTAATGCATAGAAAGTTCTCAAAAATGTTAGCTGTTGCTATTGTTATTATGGGATTTTTTAGTCAGGAAACAGGTCTATTCCTTTTTTGTCTTGGACTTGCTGTTACTCAGAGCCCCCCCCTTCTGTAGGCCTCAGTTTCTCTTTCTGTACCGTGTGGAAGCTGGGCCAAACCAGAGATAATAAACTGAAATGACTCCAGAATTCAGAAAGGAGGCTGAAGGCTGTGGTCCTCTGGAGAGGGTATATCATCTTTAAAGGGGACAGCTGTTACTCAACTCCTCCAATTCTGCCATTTGGCAACATGGACATAGTATTTGCCACATCTTCCAAATTTTTCATAATCTTTGAAATCAACTGATTTTAAAAGGCTGGCTCAGTTTTGAAAACACTATGAAGGTCAAAGAAAATATGGCTGCAAGCTGGCTGTGGCCTGAGGACCACCAGTTTGCCACCTCTGAGCTAGACCAGTGATTCTAAGCCTTAGCTGATATCTGAGTTATCTAGGTAGCTTAAAAAGCAGGTTCCTAGGTTCCAGCCCAGAACCACTGAATCAGAATTTCTAAGGATAAGGCCTGGGAATCTGAGCATGGACTCTGGCCTGGGATCAGATCTTGACTCTACTACTCACTACCTGTGTGACTTTGTGCAAGTTAATTCTCTGTGCTTCCATTCTGCAGTCTGCAAAATGTGATAATAATAGCACCTACCTTATCGGGTTATTGTGAAGACTAAATAAGTTACTATAAGAAACTGTTTAGAAAAGTGCCTGGCAGAGCTGGCCCCGTGGCTCACTTGGGAGAGTGCGGCGCTTGTAGTGCTGAGGCCATGGGTTCGGATCCTATACAGGGATGGCCAGTGCACTCACTGGCTGAGCGTGGTGCAGATCACACTGTGCCGAGGGTTGCGATACCCTTATAGGTCAAAAAAAAAAAAAAGAAAGAAAAGTACCTGGCAAATGGTAAGCACTGTGTTAGCTGTTGCTGCTGCTGCTGCTACTGTTGTTACTGTTGCTGTTAATAGTAATAGTGGTATTTGAAAATTTCCACAGGCTTGCACTGGGTCAGATGGTCTCTGAGGTCATTCTGGCTCTAAAACTCCTGCAATTCTGTGGCTCTCTGATTCCAAGATTCTATGCATATATTATTCTGAGATTCTACTGTTATAACATCCTGGCACTCCAAGGTTCTATGGGTCTGCACCTGTAGATCACTCTTAAGACACTGTGGTTCTACAATTCTGGGACGATCATAAAGGCAGCTGCCATTTTCTTAGGGCTTACCATGTGTCAGGCACTGGGCAGTCACTTTAGTCATTAAATCTTCCCACTAATTACATGGGGTGGGTGTGGTTATGCTAATATTGGAGATGAAGAAACTGAGGCACAGAGAGGTGAAGGCATTTGCCTAAGGTCACACAGTTACTAAAGAGCAGACTAGGATTTGGATCTTGCTCTGTTGAAAAAGCGGCACCCCTGTTGCCAGCAGTGGTTCTGTCATCACAGCTAACATTGACTGCATGATTACCACAGAGCAGGCCACCAGTATCTCACTGAATACTTGCCAAAACTGTATGGACAAGGAATGTTATGCACATTTTACAGATGTGGAAAAAGTAGCTTTGAGAAGTGAAGGGACTTCCCTAGCCCACCAGCTAGGAAGTGGCAGAGGTGGGAATTTTTTTTAAATCTAACTTTATTCTTTCCACATGATTAGCCAGTTGTCCTCAAACCTTTTTTTGTCTAATCCATTCTTTCTTCACTGTTCTGAAATGTTGTATCACATACTAAATATCTTTATTCCTAGGTCTGGTTGTGTACATGCTGTTCTACCCCTTGATTCAGGGCTGTTTGTTACTCCTGGTGATTCTTTTTTAAGTAACAGCTGTATCGAGATATAATTCACATACTGTAAACTTCACCATTTAGAAGTGTACAACTCAGTAGTTTTCACATATTCACAGAGTTGTCCATCAATCACCATTACCTAATTCCAGAACATTTTCATTATGCCAAAAAGAAACCCCATGTCCATCAGCAGTCACTCCCTTTCCCTCAGCCCCCATTCCCAGTCCTTTCCAACCACTAATCTAATTTTGGTCTCTGTGAATTTATCTATTCTAGATCTTTTATATAAATGAAATAATTATCATGAGGGTTCTTTTCGTGTCTGGCTTTTTGCACTTAACCTAAAGCTTTCAAGGTTTATCTATGTTGTAACATGTATCAAAACTTCATTCCTTTTTATGGCCAAATAATATTTTATTACATGGATATACCACATTTTGTTTGTTCATCAGTTCATGGACATTTGGGTGTTTCTACATTTTAGCTATTATGAATAATACTTCTTTGAGCAGTCATGTATAAGTTCTTATATGGATATATGTTTTCAGTTCTCTTGGGTATATACTGAGAGTGGAATTGCTGCGACACATGATAAATCTTTTGAAGAACTGCCAGACTGTTTTCCAAAGCAGCTGTACCACAGATGTGGGATTTATAGTCAGGTCTGTCCACGGGGATAACAATGACAATAAGCATTTCTTGAGTAGCTGCTATGGGCACATATTAATTGTACACTCACATGGTACCCTATGCTTGACACATATTAAGTACTCAGTACATGTTGCTCGCTTGAATAAATGGATGATGACATGCCCACAGAGGCCAAGCAGAAACATGGCTGAGGGGACATAGGTGTAACCTGGCAGTGGAAGAAGCTGAGTCACCTGAAGGGCAGTCATACTCAGTTCTGGTTACTTGTGGCCATGCTTAGATTTCAAGCTCATAATTGCATGCATAATCTCAATTAAGCCTCATAGTAATCCTAGGGGGAGGGTATGAATATCCCCATTTTACAGATGAAAAAAACTGAGTCTCGAAGATGTTAGGTCACTTGCCCAGCAGCAGTGGTGGAGCCAAGAATTGAACCTTAACAGGTGACTCCAGAGTCCAACACAGGGATTTGTATGCACAGACTGCATATGGGTAGCCTGGCTAGCACATTGGATTGTTTATACTACACAGTGGTGCTTAGACATTTTGAAGAGGTTGCCAACATTTAAAAACTAAGATGCTTCACATTTTACAAATCAGAATTTCCAATGAATCTAGAAAACTCAGATCAGGCTGAGTTTGGCTGAGTCTGACTACCCAAATGTACAGCACCCTACCACACACATGTAAGGATGCTTCAAAAAGGTCATGAAAAAACAGAATTAAAAGATAATATCGGGCCGGCCCGTGGCTCACTCGGGAGAGCATGGTGCTGACAACACCAAGTCAAGGGTTAAGATCCCCTTACCGGTCATCTTTTAAAAAAAAAAAAAAAAGATAATATGAATCTTTCCGTAAACTTTTTGAAGTACCCTTGTACACCCCACCATGTCAGATGCACCAGCTGCCTCAGCCCAGTCTCATTCCCGCTTGGTCCTGTGGGCATGTCATTGCGCATTCATCCTTCCATCCATCCATCCATTCATTCAGCCACCCTTTGCTGAGTATCTACTGTGTACCGTGCACTTCTCAAGGTACTAAGAACCTAGAGAAGTAGGTAACAGTAGTAAACAATACAGCCAAAAACCCCTACCCTCACGGGTTTTTCATTCTTTCACAGGAAAAACAGTAAGTAAATAAAATATATAGGATATGAGAGAGTGAAAAGTGCTTTGAAGAAAAATAAAAGCAGAGGAGGGAAAGGGAGTGTTGGGACATAGATTTTTTTTCCTTTTTATTTTGAAAATGTTTAAAGAATAGTCCCTATACACTGCACTAGGTTCACCAGTTAACATTAGATTCACCAGTGTTAATATCTGCTTTACTTCTTTACACACACATACACGTATTGGTGGTTATTGTTTTGTTTTGCTGATCCATATATCTCCCAAGAACAAGGACAGTCTCCTACATTGTTATATTACTAGTATCACACCTAAGAAAATTAGTATACTGTTATGTTAACAATCCCATACTATTATTTAATAAAAAGTTCATATTCAAAGTTCCCTAAAATAGGGCTGGCTGGTTAGCTCTGTTGGTTAGAGCGCAATCTTATAACACCAAGGTCATGGGTTCAGATCCCCATACCTCCTGACAGCCACAAAAAAAAAAAAAAAAAAATTCCCTGAAATAGTTTTTTTTTTTTTTTTTTTTTTTTTAAAGATGACCGGTAAGGGGATCTTAACCCTTGACTTGGTGTTAGCACCACGCTCACCCAATGAGCCAACCGGCCATCCCTATATGGGATCCGAACCCGGGGCCTTGGTGTTATCAGCACCGCACTCTCCTGAGTGAGCCACGGGCCAGCCCCTGAAATAGTTTTTATATCTACAGAGTATTTTTCTTTTCTTTTATTTCTGTTTGGGGGGGGTGGGGGGGTTTGGTTTATTTTGCAACTTACTGGTACTTAGAGTATTTTTCTGTCCAAGATTCAGTCCAACATTCATTCATTGCATTCGGTTGTTGTATCTCATTAGTCTCTTTTACCCTAGAATAGTCTAGGACATGTTTGAGGACAGAGCCAACAGAATCACTGATTAGATGTTGAGTGTGAGGGAAGAGAGGACTCGTAATTCTTGGGCCTGCATACTAGAAGGATGCATTTTCTATGGTGGAAACACATTTGACAAGGAAGATGAGGAGTTCAGTTTTAGTCTTTAAATTTGAGTTGTCCATTAGGTATCACAGGATGTTGATGTGAGGTTAGCAGTTGGATGTGAATCTAGAGGTATCCATACTGGGGACATAAAATAGACTGTGATAACTGGGTGGTCCCAAAAGGCCTCTGTAAGGAGGTGTATTTGTGCAAATTCCTGAATGAAGAGAGGGGTGAACCCCCTTTTCTGGGGAAGAGCATTCCAGGTGAGGGAACAGCAGGTGCAAAGACCCTGAGTCTGGATCAAGTTTGGCAAGTTGGAGTAGCAGCAGGGAGTCCAGTGTGTCTGCAGTGGGGTAAGCAAGAGGGAGGGAGGCAAGAGTTGAAGTCAGATAGACCCACAGAGAACATAGCATTGAGGGCAGCCACTCTCAGCCCTGTCACATCAACGCTCCCTTTCTCCTACAAATTTTTTTTTTTTTTTTTTTTTTTTTTTTTTTGTGGTGGCTGGCCTGTACTGGGATTGGAACCCTCAACCCTGGTGTTACAATACCATGCTCTAACCAACTGAGCTAATCAGCCAGCCTCTCCTACAAATATTTTGTCATGTCCACTTTACTCTCTGAAATACTAGGATACTTCAAAAAGTTCATGGAAAAAAGAGAATTAAAAGATCATACAAATCTTTCCATGATCTTTTTGAAGCACCACTGTACTATTCATATATTTATATAAACAATTTACACCCATAAGATTTTTTAACAGTTTTATTGAGATATAATTCACATATGTATAATTCACCCATTTAAAGTGTACATCTCAATGCCTTTTATTATATTCACAGAGTTGTGCATCCATTGCCACAATCAATTTTAGAAAATTTTCATTACCTCCAAAAGAAATCTTGATCCCTTTAGCTATCACCCCTCCATCCCCAACCCCAGTCCACCCACTCCCTGGCCTTAAGCCACCACTAATCTACTTTCTTTGTCTATAGATTTTCCTATTCTGGACATTTCCATAAATGGAATCATACAATATGTGGTCAACCATTACCACTATCTAATTCCAGAATATTTCTTTCATCCCCAAAAGAAACGCCATACCTGTTAGCAGTCACCTCCCAATCTCCCTCCTCCTATTCCCTGGCAGCTGCTGATTTACTTTTTGTCTCTGTGGATTTGCATATTCTGGACATTCATGTAAATGTAATCACATGTGGTCTTTTATGACTGTCTTCTTTCACTTAGCATCAGGTTTACTAGGTTCATCTGTGTTGTAGCATGTATCAGTACTGTTCATTTATATTTATTGCCAAGTAATATTCTATTCTATGGTACCAGCCAGCTGCCAAATATATATATATATGTATGTATGTATGTATGTATATGTATTCCATTGTATGGATATACCACATTTTATTTATCCCATGAGACTTTTTAAAATACAGGAGAAATAAAAAGAAGGTGATTTGTTATAAAATAAGATGAATTTTAATATGTAAATACTCAGCCGAGACAACAGTAGAAGAAGTAAGAAAACAGTCAGCGGCTCACAGCTAAACACAGCTAAGTGAAATGGCTAATGCAAAGTGATCCATAGTGCTGTATTGGAGACTTAGTGGCAAGTAGTAGGGACTTAGTGGGACAAGTGGCATTACCACTCATGTCAAGGTTTTCTAAAATGATGAACAACATCTGGTAAAATTCAGAACAAAACAAAGTACAATCTTCTCTTGATTTACTGGTAGTTGCATTCCTGGAAATTTCAGCAGCTCTTAAAACTATGCAAAAAAACCCAGCTTGATCCTTACATGTATTCTGGGATTCCATTCTGGGCTCAGAGATTTATAGACAGGCTTTTCACCAGCATGAATGTCTAGTGGGACATTCAAATGTAGGGCCTGGGACAGTTCTCCACTGTGAGGAACTGACTCCCAATTGCAGTGTACAGACACCTGTGACCCTGCCCACTGAATGTCCACATCTGCCCCCAGACTTTGTACCAACCAAAACTAACTTCCCAAATTTCCCATACGCCCCCAAGGTCTGGCTTGGGGATGGAGAGGAGAGGTGCAAGCTTCAGGGGGTGGAATCCACAGGTCTAAGGGGACACGGGAAGGATTTTTGAGAAGGAGGAATTTATGTGTGAAATGCTCTCAGAGATATGAAAGATCATTGGTTTTGAAATATCCCCACTGGCATTAAGATTGATCAGACTTGTGGCTGCTCAGACAAATAGGTAGTTGAGGGACAGGCTGCTCACAGTGGAGAACAAGGGACCACCATTTTTAAACAGCCAATTTTCTCATCCTGGAGAGGTCTCCTCTCCTAACTCCCTGCCTTCACAGATGTAAGGTTTTGTTATCTTCATTTTAGCAATAACACAACTGAATTAGTCTGCTAGGTCTGCCGTAATAAAGTACCATAGACTGGGTGGTTTAAACAACAAAACTTTGTTGTCTTATGATTCTGTAGGCCAGAAGTCCAAGATCAAGATGACAACAGGGTTGGTCTCTTCTGAGGCCTCTCTCTTTGGCTTGTAGACAGCCGTGTTCTCCCTGTGTCTTCACATGGTCTTTCCCCTAAGTATGTCCTAATCTCCTCTTCTTTAAAGGACCACAGTCATAGTGAATTAGGGCCCACCCTCATGACCTCATTTTACCATAAATACTTCATTAAAGACCCTATCTCTAAATACAGTCATACTCTGAAGTACTGGGGGTTAGGATTTCAACATATGAATTTGAGGGGGACACAATTCAGCCCATAACAATAACAAAGAGGTTAAGTGAGGAGACCATGTCATAAGGTGGGAAGCACCATGGATCAGGAATCCAGGAGGCTGGATTTCATCTCCTTCACTATCTGAGTGACCTGGGGCAAGTCCCTTCACCTCTTAGGCCTCAAGCAGCTCATCTATAAAGTGTCACTAATGAAGCCTTTTCTGGGGCTGGGAGTCAGAGTACTTAGCAATAGAAGGCGCGGACACCTGGGGGCTGGCCCGTGGCTCACTTGGGAGAGTGTGGTGCTGATAACACCAAGGCCACGGGTTCGGATCCCATATAAGGATGGCCGGTTCGCTCACTGGGTGAGCGTGGTGCTGACAACACCAAGTCAAGGGTTAAGACCCCCTTACTGGCCATCTTTAAAAAAAAAAAGAAAGAAAGAAAAAGAAGGCGCAGGCACCAGTGCAAGCTTGGAGCAGGATCCTGGCAGCCTCCACTGGATCAGCCATTAAGCCTTTAGGTGCTAGATGCAGGGGAGGTACTGGGGATCCCAGGGACATGGGACATGGTGGCTGAAGGGTTACTAGGGGACCTGGAATACCTGCTATTAATTTACCAAGGGTTGTGGAAATATTTCGATATTTTTAACAACGAGTAGGACCATACTGGTACACATCAAGGAGGCACGCTGGGCCTGATTGTGGACACTAAAGAGGAGGGGTGGGAAATGAATGGAGACTGCTCAGTCTCTGACCACCCTAAAGACCCTCCCTCTTGCTCCCCACACAGGCCAAGCTGATCGTCCCCAACAGCACTGCGGGCCTGATCATCGGCAAGGGGGGCGCAACGGTGAAAGCCGTGATGGAACAGTCAGGTGCGTGGGTGCAGCTGTCCCAGAAGCCGGAGGGCATCAACCTGCAGGAGCGCGTGGTGACCGTGAGCGGCGAACCTGAGCAGGTGCACAAGGCCGTGAGTGCCATCGTGCAGAAGGTACAGGAAGACCCCCAGAGCAGCAGCTGCCTCAACATCAGCTACGCCAACGTGGCTGGCCCCGTGGCCAACTCCAACCCCACCGGCTCGCCCTACGCCAGCCCAGCTGACGTGCTGCCCGCTGCTGCCGCCGCCTCGGCCGCCGCCGCCTCCGGCCTGCTGGGCCCCGCCGGGCTGGCGGGCGTGGGGGCCTTTCCCGCGGCCCTGCCGGCCTTCTCGGGCACCGACCTGCTGGCCATCAGCACGGCGCTTAACACGCTGGCCAGCTACGGCTACAACACCAACTCCCTGGGCCTGGGCCTCAACTCGGCCGCAGCCTCTGGCGTTCTGGCCGCCGTGGCCGCCGGTGCCAACCCTGCTGCCGCCGCCGCGGCCAACCTGCTGGCCTCCTACGCGGGCGAGGCAGGGGCCGGGCCAGCCGGAGGGGCCGCCCCGCCGCCGCCCCCGCCACCCGGAGCCCTGGGATCCTTTGCATTGGCCGCGGCCGCCAACGGCTACCTCGGGGCCGGGGCGGGCGGCGGGGCGGGGGGAGGGGGTGGCCCGCTGGTGGCCGCTGCAGCCGCGGCAGGGGCGGCCGGGGGCTTCCTGACGGCAGAGAAGTTGGCAGCGGAGAGTGCCAAGGAGCTGGTGGAGATTGCGGTGCCTGAGAACCTGGTGGGAGCCATCCTGGGCAAGGGGGGCAAGACGTTGGTGGAGTACCAGGAGCTGACAGGCGCCCGCATCCAGATCTCCAAGAAGGGCGAGTTCCTGCCAGGCACGCGGAACCGGCGGGTCACCATCACGGGCAGCCCCGCGGCCACGCAAGCCGCTCAATACCTCATCAGCCAGCGGGTCACCTACGAGCAGGGGGTGAGGGCCTCAAACCCCCAGAAAGTGGGATGAGGCCCGTGGTGTGTGCGCCCCCTCTTCTCCCTTCTCCCACCTCCCCCTCCTCCCTCTCCTCCTCCCCAGCTCCTGACCTCAGCTTGGTGTGGTCCTGCTCCTCTGGGGATGGGGCTGGGGTAGGCCTGACTGCACCCTCCCCTTGTGGTAGTCATAGGCAGGATTGAGCGATGGTTGGGGACCGGGCTCAGAAGCCCCCTCCCCAGCCCTGAGCCGACCCCTCCCTCCTCCCTGTCTGTGCTTGACTGGGCCTGACCCTCCTCTCCCAGGGCCCAGTTCTGTGTGATATCTGTATATATTGCATTTTGTTGATTTTAATAGAAAACAAAGCGTTATTTTCTCTTTCTTTCCCTCCTTTTTTTTTTTTTTTTTTTTTTTCTTTTGGTAAGGATTTTTTCCCCCTTTATAAGTTTTTGTTTCTATATGGGAGGAGGGGAGGGAGCCTCTGGGTCACCTGGAATGAGGGGCCTCCCCTAAACACACCACCCACCTCTCTGCTTTCAGTTCCAAATCCAAGAGAAGTGATGGGAGTAGAGGTAGCCGAGGAGTCTGAGCTGAAATGGGGCATGTGGAGCAGGGACCCCAGAGTTCCCAGATTTTCTCAGCTACTCTCCCCGACAGGAGTTGCCCCTCCTAAGTGGGAATTTTCACTCTTTTGTTGTCAGGTTGTTTGGGGGGCAGGGATGGTGCTGCTGGGAAAGAGGTCGGCTCTGGGATTGGGCCAGTCCCTTGGGCAAGACTCTTACGAGAGGCTAGAGCAACTTGCGGTGGCATCTCCTATGGCTTTTCCTAGAGTAATGGGAACGAGGGTCCCTATGGTGATATCAAGTACTTTCTGGGGTACTTCTGGATGCTCCTTATAATGTCACAGGAAGCAGTTCCCCAGAGGTCACCTCCTATGATGATAAGAGAGACAGTATGTCCTATGATATCTCAATGAGCCCTTCCTTAAAGGCCACTTCCGCGATATCATGGGGGCATGTACTTCCTGTGGTGCCTCCAAGTTACTTCCTGTGACGTCACTGGGATGAAACATGCACTTCCTGTATTGGGCAGTAGCCAGTCCCTGACCCTCCTTCTGTACCCACACCCACCTTTGGTGGGTGTTGGCCTTGGGGTCTTCTTAGTCAGAGAATAAGGGGTGGGGCTTGGATCCAACTGGGAGGACTCTAAGAGAAAAAAAAACAGTACTGTCAGGGTCATCTCCATCCGAACACATGAAGTCTGTGAACTTGGCAGGGAGGGGTGGGAGATGGAGCTAGTGAAAACTACTGTCAAAGACCCCTCATTCCCACCCCCGCCTTTTATGTGCATGCCTGTGTCTGTGTGGCTTTGTTGCATTGAATCTGGTGAGCCAAATGTGTGGTGGCTCTGTCAGGCCAGTGTGGCCCAGTGTAGAGTTCAGTGAGCCATAGTAGGGTCCTTCAGCCAGAATGCTTTGTGTGGTCTGCTGGATTGGATTGGCTTGGTGGCTTTCAGCAAGCTGGCAAACTTTGGTAATGTCTGATGGATTAGAATGCTTTGGTGTTGCTCACCATGGGCTCTGAGGATCTAGAACGTTCTGATGGAGTCTGACAAGCCAGGCAGCCCTGAGAGTTGCTTTGGGAGTGGTTCCCTGAGCACTGAGGTGGGATCATCTCTAAGGCCTGTTGGTGGACTGAAATTTCAGAATCTGACAACCTTATAGACTAGGATAGCTGAGACCCACCTCTGTCCCCTCTGTCTCCCCCTCCCCCTTGGAGACCACCTCCACTCCCTCCAACCCAAAGCAGGGCCCCCAGTGCCCTAGTTCCATCATCAGCATCTCTGGGGGAGGGGCACCCCATGCCCACCCTCTCCCCCATTTGTCCTCCTCCTAGGTCTTCCAGACCCTTCTTGTCTCCATGTCTTTGGAGGAATCTGGCCTCCTCATCTCTCTCCCAAAAAAGGAGGGAAGAAAAGCCACAGAGACAATTCCCACTCCTAAAGCCTGGGAGACCCCTGCCCCTCACTAAAGAGCCACCCCCAAATCTAAATGTGAAAATCCCTAGAAAGCAATAGCCTTCGAGGTACCTTGCACTGAATTTCCCACCCCAGCCCTTCCACCTGATGGGAGGCTGTAGCTTGGGTACTGGGGTGACTTTCCATGCCCTCACCATCTCCAGGGTGGGGGACAGGCCCCATTTCTTTGTCCTCCATCCCCCACCTCCCATTGCTGCTGCCCCCACCCCTAATCTCCAGACTGAACCCAGATGGAGATCTGAGTGCCAAAACAATTCTTGATGAAATTTTGTACATATCTTCTACAGTTGAGGACTCTTGGGGTTGGAGGTGGGGGCGGCTCTGTGGGCCATTGCTCCCCCTCCACCTCACAAGACCTTACAGTATTTCACAGCATCTCCACCCGTACATGGGTATTATAGTATCTAGCTGGAATATCCCCCTACGACCCCCCAGGCCCCCATGAAGAGGGGAAGGAGCCAAGGAGAGGTGAAGTAAGGTCTGGGAGTGGGGAGATGGGATATGAAAATGCTCATTTGCATATCATTTGCATCCTCCGCTTGGCAGCCGCTTTGCTTTCTGTAAACCCATTCGCTGGAGTCTGGGTCCCAATCAGCCGGGTCCAGTACTCCTCTCACACAGACACGTCCCTGGAGGCTGGGCCTCCTGAAAAGTGTTCCCTTAGGTGTCTGTGTGATGACCCCCTCCTTATTCACATTTCTCGGGGACCCCTTACCCCGCCAGCCAGGGCTATCCGAAAAGTAGTTTGCTAGCTCAGTGAGCTAGTTCACTCACCATGTTGGTGAGTGGGGAGCCGCACACCTTTCCCCAATTTACCCTGGGAAACTAACTCCACCATCTTCACCATCCCTTGAAAGTCCCTTCTGCAGTCTTTTGTGCTGCAGCTTGTCCAGAAGGGATACAGATGTAGGGCCAGGGATGGGAATTGTTGAAAAACCCACTGCCTCTTTCTTTTCTTTTTTTTTTTTCTTTTTTCCTTTCCCTCTTTCCCTGTTAGCCAGTCAGATCTCTGAGTCTCTGAGTGGCTTGCTTGCACCCTGCTCTTCAGCACCAGTAGGTGCTTAATAAGCGCTTGCTGTACTGAACTGTCTCCCTGTTTCTTCTCATTCTCCCTCCAGTTTCCAATGCCTTCCCGCACTTTCCTCTCTCTTTCTCTGGCTTCCCTGTGGCTCCCGTTGTTATCTGTCCTGTCTCTATCTTTGTCTGTGTCTGTCTTCCTCCTCTCCTCAACTCTCTCTCCCCATTTCCCCATTAAAAAAGAAAAAGAAAAAAAAAAGTGCCAAACTTCCTTGTAACTGAGCCGCTCCGGGGGGAGAGGACCTTGGACAGAGGGGAGGAAACGGGACCATCTCTCTTTGAGGAGGCACCTAACAGGTATTGAAAAAGTCTGTAGACACTGAGCTAAATTGGGTCCTCCTTCCTCATCCCTCCCGCCCTGAGTTTTTCTTAGAATCTTTGTAAGAAAAAAAAAAAAAGACAGAAAAAAATTCTCCCTTTCCCCTACCCTTTTGGGTCCCCCCAAATTCCACCAGCCGGGGAGAACCCCACTTGCCTCCTTCGGGGCAAATCTATAGAAATTGGGGAGGGGGAGGAAATCTCAACCTCTCCTCTGCTGGCCTAAGGGGCAATACCAACTGGATGTGAGAGAAGGACCTCAAAGCACTTATAAGAAGGGGTTCAATGTGCCAAATTCACCTCCTTCATCCCCTGTCTTAGGGAGCTCTGAGCCAACCTGCCCAGCCACCTTCTTCTGCCCTGTCCCAGCCATCTCTACATAGGCAAGGAGGCTTCACTGCAATAATTAGTAGGGGCAGGGATCAGAAGGCAATGATTTTGCCATCTTTATCTGCCCCATGCCTGCCCTGGACTCGTAGGTGGGAATTATGGGTATCCCAAATGGAGCTTATAGATGGTTGAGGACCTGTACTTGGAACAGTATGGTACCACTTTTCTCTGAGTGGTATTTCTTCTCCCCCCTTGACCCCAAATCCCTCAATATCCCCTTGTTCTGTTTCTCCTGCCTATTCCTCCATCCCACACCCTCCTTCTTAACTTTGTTTCTGTTTGGTGGCCAACTGTTGAGAAAATGAGAGGCGTTCCCCTGCACTGACTATTGCTGTTTGAAGACCAGGATTAGAGGTTGTGATAGGGCAGTGGCAAAAGTATTAACAAGAGTGGCAATGAGGATAGCAATTTGGGTGTCCAGGCTGCTAACTAGTGTATACCTGTCGCGACAGCCAGACAGGCCTTCGCTGTTCACCGTGCACCTGCCCAGCCGTCAGGAACCGAGGCTGGCTGTAGTGAAAGCCTGAACTGGATGTCACGATGAGGAGAACGGGATCGCGATACCCAAGTTCGGGCACAGCGGGCCGGGGACACTGGTTTATGCTCTCGTGGAGCTGGGCTCCCCAGCCCTGCTGTCGCGCTCCCTCTCCGCTGCGGTCAGCGGTCTTGATGCCAGGATGGAAGAGGGTGCTTAACACCTTGGCGCCGCTGTGGCTGTGTGTGTGCGGTCTGTCCATCTCAATGCCCTACGACAGTCATGCTGGGGATTGCTGGGTGACAGGACAGAGATACCAAAAGTCTCTGTTAGGGGTGTTGGTGGTGAAGGCTGCTGGTTTTTAACCCCTTTTCAGCCAGTCCAGGATACTCTTGTTTCCCAGAGATAATTGGGGGGGACCGCCTAACCCCTCTCCCCCACTCCTTCTCCCCACTCCACCCCACCCTTCAAAACCACCAACCTCTCATCTTCTAAGTGACTCCATCACCACCGGCCACCGGGACCTGCAGCCTCATTGCTCCAGCCCGCCCCACTCGACCGTCAGACTCGCTCATCGAACTCTTTTTGATTAACCCTTTCTGTGTTCATCCCACGGAAAACTGTGTGTCCGGCAGGGGGGAGGGGGAAGGCTAGGGGCAGTTGCTACCTTTCCTCCATCTCCTCCCACCGCCCATGCCTCCCCACCCGCACCCCATCCCATACCCCCACCCCCATCCCTCCCCGCTAGGGTCGCCCCGCTCTGGGGATAGAGATCTCTATAAAGACCTATGCTGTTTGGCTTTGTCTCTTTAAAAGGCGGGCCCAGGGGCGTGGCCTCCCTCAAGGGGAGTGCTCACTCTGGTCCCACCCCTTCCTGTGCCCCCCACACACTCCCCACGCCTTCGTTGTAAATAGTCACTTTTGTACTGGGTTTGAGCCAGGGGACGTGGGGAGTCATTTTTTTCTTTGTGTTGGCATTTAAGGCCACTGGAGGCATGGCCCACCTCCCGGTTAGATTTGGGAGAATCCCAAGGTGTGTCCTTTCACCTTCTGCCAATGCTAAGGATTTCAAGACATCAGTGTTACTCCGAGAGGGATGGCGAGGGAGAAGTAAGGAAAGGTGTAGTCTGACATGTCTCAGTTGTTCCCATCTGTGAGATAGGTTCCTCCTCCAAGTTCCCCGAGGAGCCTCAGTGAGAGAGTGGTGGAATCATAAAAGTTAGAATCGCTCTTGCCCCTTTTCCTGTTGAAGACAGGGTAAGAGAAGATTGAGGGGTGAGAGTTGGGGGGTGGAGAGAACTGTCTTTGGAGATCTGATTGCTAAATCCTTCCTAGGACCTTAAGCTAGCAACTCCCCAGGCTCGTTCCCTCTCTCGGAAAATGGGGGGACTGGAGGACCTCTAGGGTTCCTTGGTTCTCTCCAGTCCTTAGATTAAAAGGCCCAAGCCCTGGGCTGGCCCCCTGCCTGCTGCCCTACTCCTGCATTCTTGGAGTGTGGCCATGCCTCCAGTGCCTCCATTCAATCTCCTCTAACTGATTCCTTCCATCCTCCTCGACCAGAGACGCCACCCACCTTCTCCCCACCACCTCCAGAAGCTCCTGGCTGGGGCCCACTGCCCTCTCCTCCCCCCTCCCCCCATTTGCCATGCCTGGGCCACGCCCACCCCACCCACCTACCCACCCCCAGTGTCCGTTGTGTGACCTAGTGCACCATGTATTAGCTTCCATGGCCCCCACCCCAGCCCCCCCACACCCCCTTCCCCCACCCCTTCTCCCTCGGCGACTTCACCTTTTTTTGCCGCGATAAACGCCATCTCAGCATCTGTGTCTAATGTTGTCTTTTTTGCTTGACATCACACACTCCTTCTTAACCCATCCCCTTTCCTCTCCCTCCTCCCTGCACCTCCACCCTCATCCTAAATTCTTTCCCCCTTTACCCCAGGGCTCTGGGCATTTAGGGGAGGAGGGTGGGGGGACCCCTGAAGATGGTCCCTGAGTTGGGGGAGGAGGGGAAGGGTGGGCGGGTGGGTATCCAGAGCAAATGTGGCTGAGGAGAGAACATGTTCAAGGTTTAGCTTCAAGATCCTCAGCGTCCAGTCAGGAGAACCAAGACCACCACCACCACCACCACCACACACACACACACACACACACACACACACACACACACACACACACACACATGCACACACAGAACCACAATCCCATAAACACACTCCTGGACACACATCAGCACTGCAAATACACAATCCCAAGTAGAATCAGGACCACCCAGGGTTAAGGTTTTTGAGTCAGGTGAGATCTGGGTTTAGATCCTAGTGCTGCTGTGTTACCCTGAGACTTTGCCCCTCCGAGCCTCCATCTCCCCATCTGTAAAGTGGGATTCTTAAAAAATGTTATTTCTAACCACATGGATTTAATACACAATTTACTTTAAAGAAAAAAAAAAGATTATTGAACCCCTACCATGTGTAAGCACTGTTCTGGGTGCTGGAGATAAAGCAATGAACAAAACAGACCCAGATATCTCTGCCTTCGTGGAGCAGATTCTTTCTTAGCACAGAACCTGGCACATGGGACTAAAAACAATTCAGAGGTTGCAAGCCAGCCAGCGAGCAAGTCTGGCACACACATAATCTCCTTTGACCTGAATGTTTTATGTGGATTTGTCACCAGCATTTGAACATTGGGAGGCTTCTCCTTAAAACCCTGTGGCATCTTTGGTTGTGATTGCCACCTGGCCATAATTGGCTGGTGTGGGGCAGCCTCAGCCTCTTCCCAACCTGCACCAACCATTTGTGTTACATGCCTAGTCCTTGGACATATTTGAGTTTGCAGCCCCTGAGTAAACGTTTAATACTAATAATTTTACATTTTGGACATGTCAGAGATGTGGCTGGGCAGGTGATGACATGCCGAACAGGAGGAAGAACGAAGTTTGAGATGGAAAGGCAAAAGATCCCAGCAGGGGCTGTGTGGAGTGGAGCCAGGGCACCTCACTTCTCTCTGGGTCTCAATCTCCACATCTGGAAAGCACCCTACAAATCTGTACTTCTGGAATATTCCAGAAGAATTCCACATGCAAATCACTCTATCAGTACCTGACATGGAGGAAATGCTCAGCACACAGTGGTCACCAGAGACCCCTCCAGCTGAAAAATAACAGTAACATGACTCTAGAGAAGGACAGAAACCAAGAGGGTGACAGGAGGAAAAGGGGAACTGAAGCTAGAATAAAGTAAGAAAGAGACAGCGATGGGGATTAAGAAGAGGGCAGACGTGGAGATGAGTCTCCAACTGCTTGGTGTGTTTATTCATTCATTCACTCATTCATTCATTCATTCATTCATTCACTCAACAGACATTTATTGAGCACCTACTGTGTTCTAGGGCCTAGGTATATGGTGATGACCATGACAAGTCACTGTTCTTGTATGTAAACATAAGTTTTTACAACCCATGAGCCATATCCCCCAACTCATATAGTACACAGTAGTTGCTCAAAAGTCCACCATCCCGTGAGCCACAGGCACCTCTGGTCCTGGCCTGTGACCCTGAAATACTGCCTAGTATTCAGAAATATTTCCAAGACCAGCCATTTTCAGGAAGTATATATAGAGGAATTTTCCACTAAGAAGCTGGGAACTTGGAAGGAACTTGGGAGGAGAAGGTGGGGTTGGTTTCTGTTCTGCTGTGTGACTTTGGGGAACTCTTATGACCTCTCTGGCCCAGGAGATGGGAAGGAAAAAAAATGAGATCAGGAAGAAGGTGAGTAATGAGGGATTCCTAGCTCCCTTAAGGCTCCCAAACCTTCTCCCCTGGCTGCAAGGGGGCGGGGGTGGTAAGGAGAGAATTGCAGGGGTCAGGCGGCCTCAATGAAAAGAGAGATGAAGAAAAAAAAAACAAATAAAAGAAAAGAATTTTAAAAAGAGAAAAAGAAAAGAGAGATGAAGAAAGAAAACAGAGAAGTTGCCTGGAGGAGAGAGACAAACCTAGAAACTGGGCTGGGATGAGGGATAGAGGTAGGAGGGGGCCTAGGAGGGAGGCAGCAGGTCTTGGGGGTGGCTCTGCACTTCGGAGCCGGGTCATTAAAAGAGGCAGGAGAATAGAGAAGGTGGAGAGGAACTGGAAGGGAGGGAGAGAAAAGCACAAACAGGAAACAGAAAAGAGGCAGAAACAGGAAAGTGATGGAGATAAGGTTGCCAGATTTAGCAAATAAAAATACAGTATGTCCATTGAAAGTGGATTTCATATTTTTTAAAAATTTTTTTACATATAAGTATGTCCCATGTGATATTAGGGCCATACCTATACTAAAATGCTGTATTAGTTTTGCTTATCTAAAATTCAAATGAAACCGGGTGTCCTATATTTTATCTGGCAACAATAGATGGACAAGAACAAAAAGAAATCTGAGGGGCAACCATAAAGCCAAAGAAGTGGTCAGAGGAAGCCCAGGGCATCCAGTCCACCATCCGAATCCTAACTCTGCATGTCTAGCTCACCGCCCGTAACTCTGCCCTTCGGTATTCCCTCTCTCTGCCCCTCTACACCTCCTCTCTGTCCCTCGGTCCCCCTCTCTCTTCCCTTGGGTCTCCCTCTCTCAGCCTCTGGGTCTCTCCCTGTCTCTGCCCCTAGTTTCTCTATCTCTGTCCCTCCATCTCCCCTCTCTCTGCCTTACATTCTCCGCAGCTCTCTGTCCCTAAGGCCCTTCTCTTTTTCCCTCAGTCTCCCTCTCTTACAGACCTTCTATAGCCCCCACACACATACACACACACTCCTCTTGGTTTCTCAGTCTTCCACTACCCTTGGAATCTGCCTCAGACATCAAAAGTGGTTGAGTCACCGTCACTTCCCCAAGTTGTCAAGGAGGGACTGGTCTTTGGGGACAAGGCCTGAGGGGCAAGTGACTGAGGGTGGGAAGCACAGTCAGGGCTGATGAAACTTGGGACTAGGAATAGGCATTGGGAAAGAGACATTCTGCCAGAGGAATGCTCTATCAGCATTGATCTTGGTGATTCTGGCAAGTCAAGGACCTCTCCAAAGTCCCTTCGATTCTCCTGCTATGCCTTCCAGAGTTTAGTCTCTAAAGGATCCTCTCTCTACCAACACCTCTAAGGATCCTTTCTCTACCAACACCTCCATTCCAGCATTCTGGGGAAGTCTCTGTTTCACTGTTTCTGGCCCCCTGCCCCTACCCCTACCTTTCACTCCTCTCTGCCTCAGTTTACCTTTTTAGGGGGTTTTTTGGTGGCTGGTGGTAAGGGGATGGAAATCATTGGCCTTGGTGTTACAACACCACGCTCTAACCAGCTGAACTAATCGGCCAGCCCTCAGTATACTTTCTGTCTCTCTCTGGGTGTGTCTCACTAGGTCTTCCTCCTTCCATTGTTTGGTTTTTGCTTTGTTTTGTTTTGTTTTGTTTTTTTCTTGTCCCTTCTGTGTCTCCCTCCTTGTCTCTTTTGGGGGATGGGGTCTCTGTGTGCCTCTCTGAATCACTTTTCCTGTCTCTGTCCATGTCTGCATTTCTTTCTGTCATCTGTGTACCCATCATTGCTTACTGACAGAGAACAGAATCTACTTGGGACAGTTGAAGCAGAAAGGAACTTATTAAGGAACACAGAGCCTCTCAGAAGAAACAGACTCCAGGCTGAGACTCCAGGGCACTCCTACATCCCGCAGCCAAAAAGGGCCGCCCAGGAGAACTGCTTCTCCGCCTGCGCGATCAGGAAGCCGGCCGCTGGCTCCACAACCACACCGCCTCGCCGGGATCTGCACCGGCAGAGCGGCTTCCTCGGGGTTGCCCCTCTCCCCTCTTACCCTGGTTAGAAATTCAAGCTTCCCGCGAAGGCATGTGATTGGTGCAACCTAACCTCCGTTCAGGTTCCCCCCACCACCACCACCACAGGCATTCTGGGAAATGTAGTTTTTAGCCTTTCAGCCTCTGCTGTCACAAAGTGCACTAGGAGACTGGAATAGATGTTGAAGGGGTCCCACTTTCTCCCCATAGTTGTACACACTCTCTCTCTGTCCAGCTCTGCTTCTATGTACATGTGTTTCACACTTTCAGTCTTTCTCTTTGTCTCTGTGTCTCTGTTCTTCGTTCGTTTGCTTGTCTTTGCCTCTTTTTTCACTCTCTGGTTCCATTCTTCCATCTCTGTGGCTTTCTCTGTTTTCTTTCTTGGTCACCGGCTTTATGACCAGGGCCAATACTCACCTTCATCCCCATCCTCAATTCCAGCTCCACTACTGAGGGGAGTCCCCCTCTTGGCCCCCACCCCATTCTCAGCTGAACCAAAGGCTCAGAGCCATAAGGAAGAGCATGGAGCGGGAAGATAGGAGTGCCCCCTGGTTCCACGGACAAGCCAGGAAGAGGACTCACACGGGGCACTTCTCAGCTATTCTCCCTGCATGTGGGAAGATCTAGCACTGAAAGAGCTGCTGAGTTCCTGGCTAGAGCTGGAATGGCCACAGGGATGGATTAAGGTTTGGCTTGGGGCGGAGCAGAGCCCTCAAGAGGCCAGATGTAACTGATCACAGCTTCCTCTCCTGGACACCATGACCACCGCCACCCCCTCTCCTCTTCACTGTTCTTTCCCTTACCCAGTAATCTTAGAACTTCAGAAATAGAGCTGTATTCTTCTCAGAAAGTACCCAGTCATTCAAAGAATATTTATTAAGCACCTACAATGTGCCAGGCACTGTTTTTTATTTTATTTATTTTATTTTATTATTTTATTCTATTTTACTTTATTATTTTTCAAAAGATGACCGGTAAGGGGATCTTAACCCTTGACTTGGTGTTGTCAGCACCACGCTCAGCCAGTGAGCCAACCGGCCATCCCTATATGGGATCCGAACCCGTGGCCTTGGTGTTATCAGCACCACACTCTCCCGAGTGAGCCACGGGCCGGCCCTCAAGCGCTGTTTTAGACACTGAAGGTGCATCAGGGAACAAAAGAGACAAAAAATTTCCCTGTCATGGGGAGTTTACACTCTACTGAAAATAAACAATAAACAAGACAAATAAGTAAATTATACAGTGCCCTAGAGGATAATACATGTTATGAAGAAAAATGAAGCAGAGAAGGGAAGAGAGGGGCATTGCAATTTTCGATAAGATCAAAAGGAAAAGCTTCACTGAAAATGTGATGTGAGTAAAGACTTGAAGGAAGGGTGGGGGAGTGAGAATGTGGATGCTGGGGATAGAGCATTCCAGGCAGAGGGAATCGCAAGTGCAAAGGCCCTGAGGTGGGCTGTGCCTGGGATACGTATGGAATAGCTAGGAGACAAGAGTGGCTGGAGCAGAGTGAGCAAGAAGGAGGTAGGAGGAAATGAGATCAGAGAGGTGACAAATGGGGTCAGATTATCTAGGGCCTTGGGGGCCAATGTAGGACTTTCAATTTTACTCCGAGACAGGAGCCATGGGAGGATTCTGAACAGAGGGATGTGGGATGTGACATTTAACAGGTTCCTTCTGGCCCTTGTGTGGGGGACAGGAACTAGGAGAGTGGAATAAACAGAGAGCCCAGTGAGGAGGTGACTACAATATTTCAGGCAGAAGATGATAGTGGCTGGACCAACCCGATGGCTGTGGAGGTGGAGAGGGAAGATCACATTCTGCTGGAGTTGGAAGGTAGTACTAACAGCATTTGCTGGCAGACTGGATGTGGGGAGAGAGAGAAAGAGAACAGTCAGGGATGGAATTCTTAGGACTGGATTTTAGTTCCAATCAAGATTAGAAATTAAGAAGGCCGGCCCATGGCTCACTTGGGAGAGCGTGGTGCTGACAACACCAAGTCAAGGGTTAAGAACCAGTCATCTTTCAAAAAAAAAAAGAAAAGAGTTGGCCAAGGGCTAAAATTAGGGATCACTAGCAGTCAGTATCAGTGGAATTTGGCATGGAGTTGAAGAGAAGATTAAGATTCAGGTAAAAATGATAACTAGCCTCAGTATTTACATTCTGGCCATGGTTAAAGTTAGGGTTAAGTATTGGATCAGGGTAAAAGTTCAGGTGCAGGGCCGGCCTGTGGCTCACTCGGGGTTGCAGTGCTGATAACACCAAGGCCACGGGTTCGGATCGCTATAGAGGGATGGCCGGTTAGCTCACTTGGGAGAGCGTAGTGCTGACAACACCAAGTCAAGGGTTAAGATCCCCTTACTGGTCATCTTTAAAAAAAAAAAGAAAAAGATCAGGTGCAGAGTTAAAACTCTGGTTATAGCTAGAATCAAAGTCAAGTATAAGATTATGGCTAAAATCAGGGCTAGGTTTTGATCTAGGACTGGACTGGGATTATGGCTGGGAGCAAGGTCAAGGTGAATCTCTGGTCAAAGCCAGGGTTAAGATTTAGGCTTGGGGTATAACTTGGTCATGATCACTAGACTTAACCGTTAAGGGTAGCATCAGGGCAAGGGTCATTAGAGATAGAATTGTGCTAAGAACGAGCATAGGTTTAGGGTCAAGGACAGTGCTGGAGTTAAGGACAAAGTCACATTTAGGTTTATAACATAGACAGGGTTAGGGATATAGCTGAGGTCAGAGTCAGATGAGGCCAAAGGTAGAATTAAGACTAGGATTTGGAGTAGGACAAACCTAAAGTGTTGACCCAGCTGTTGTCAGGGTGTGGGTTGGATTAAGGTTAGTTAGGCTTAGTTAGGACTCGTGTAGGTTGGAGATGGATGTGAGTTGAAGGTTCGGGAATTTTAGTGTTAGGATATTGTCAGCCTTCTGAATGGGAATGTAGATTGGATGTGGTATGAGGTAAGGCAACATTAACTGCTGTAATAAATAAAATCCTGACATCTCAATGACAACAGTAGGTTACATACTGCTCACATAATGATACAATCTGAGTCTACAGCAGGAGAGGTCAATATTTTGGCTGCACCATCATCAACACGTGCTGCATAAGCAGGCAGAAGGTGAAGGTGGAGAACCTTCCTGACTTCCTTCTGTCAGCCCAGAAGTAACACACATCACCTCTGCTAATTTTCTATTTGCAAACACTAGTCACATGGCTTTTCCCACCAATGCAGAATGTGGCTTTGGGATGGGAAGAGTTGTACTAACAGTCCTGGAATCAAAGGGGAAAAATAAATGCTTGACGGTCTTTAGCCCTGTTGGGGGACTGAGAAGGAGCCATGGCCAAAGGTCCAGAGAGATGGCAAAGACTCAGAAAGCAGAGAAATTCAGAGACAGAGAGAAATGGACAGAAATCAGAAACAATGACAGGAAATCTCGGAACGAGGGACAAAGACTCGGAGAGAGAGAGGACAGAGACCTAGAGAGAGAAGGAGACAAAAACCCAGAGAAAAGGGAGACAGGACAAAGTGGGGGAGAAAAAGACCCAGAGAGAGAGAGAGAGGAAGACAAAGACCCAGAGAGAGATGGTGGACAGAAAACCAAGAGAGGGTCGGGGATAGATATCAGAGGGGTAAGGGACAGAGACCCAAAGAGAGAGAGACAGAAAGAAAACCAAAAATAGAGAAATCTATGGGGGAGGGGCTGAAGGCACAGCCCAGAAGCTCCCTCCTCACAGTCACTGGAGCCACCCTTACCCTCTCTCTTCACTTAGTGAGGTCTGATCCCGTCCCCGTGGTTATGAGTGATTCCTATACAAAGTTCATTTGTTGATTTTATTTTATTTTATTTTATTTATTTATTTTTTAAAGATGACCGGTAAGGGGATCTTAACCCTTGTCTTGGTGTTGTCAGCACCACACTCAGCCAGTGACCTAACCGGCCATTCCTATATAGGGATCCGAACCCGTGGCCTTGGTGTTATTAGCATCACACTCTCCCGAGTGAGCCACGGGCTGGCCCTCATTTGTTGATTTTAAAAAGTGAAGTATCATTTTCTCTTTCTTTTCCTCTTTAAAAGTTTTTTCTTATGTTTTATATCCTAAAGACAAGGGAAAGCGCCTACCCAACTCCAGCCTACCCCTCTTTAAAAACACGCACACAAAAGCTAACCCCTTCCTGTCTTGCTATAGATCCCGGGGGCTGGACAGAACTTTGAGGATGAAGGTAGCAGACACGTGGTCTTTGGTGAGGGGTATCCTCACATCGCCCCACGTGACCTCAGCTCTTTTCTCCCCACCAGAAGGTCGATCCCTGGAGATGCTTTTGAAAGACAGCTCCCTTACGGATAAAGAGCATGAGGGTGCAGAGGTCTCCGGGTCACGTGACACTCGCGGCTTCTGCCTGCCTTCTCTCTCCCTCCCCCAGATTCGTGGGTCCTCGGGCGAGATGTACCTTGCCACCCCCACCCCACCCCCATGACAAGACTTTTCTGAGGGCAAATAAATCCTCCAGGACCGAAATGCCTCCACAATCTAGTGTCTGCTTAAGACCTAGGACACTGAAGGCACAATGCGTGGAGATGGACCCGCACGGGCAGTAGGCAGGGCAGCACCTCGTTGGGGAACTGGGCGTGGCTAGCCCTGGGCGAGGAGGAGGCGTGGCGTTCTGTGGACGGATTTGGGCGAATCCAGACCTGGAATGAACAGGGAGGCGTGGCTTAATGTCCATATGCCTGGGATTGGAGGGCTGAGGAGGGGCGTGGCCACAGGGCTGTGGGCGTGGCTAAGCAACCTACTTTCCCTTCTGAAGAGGGAAGGAAGCTAATGCTCTTTAGCTCTGGGATTGGAAGGCTGGGGAGAGGGCGTGGCTAAGTGATCCGGGCAGGAGTTTGAGCGGGGGTCGGAGAGCAGATGCAGAGCGGTAATCTTGTGACTAGACTTGCGAGCGGAATGTCCGGAAAGTATCCAGGCGGCTTCTCCGAGCGCTCAGTATGTCAGATACACACCCGGTGGACATACAATGAAGCTGATGAAATCTCACACAGCACACACTGCGGAATGACACCAAATCGAATATGCCATTATCTCCATTTTACAGACAGGGAGATGAGGCACAGAGATGCTAAGTAACTTCACCAGAGTCACACAGCTAGTGAGACATGAGCTGGGGATCGAAGCCATATAACCTCTTTCCCGAGCCTATGCTCTGATTTATTAAGATTCAAGTACTCCCACGGACTCCAGGAGCAGACACAAGGTAACAAGTAACAAACGAACACTATGCAGAGGAACATGATCCTATCCCCACGCCTACCCTGCCAGCTGCGGGACCCCAACCAAGCCGCTCCTCCATCTAAGGTCCTCGCCTGATCCAACAGTGATAGTCACCACTTTGCCCACCTTTCCTGGCAGAGCTGGGGTCAAATAATCAGTTTCTGACTCCTGGTCCACAATACCCCCTGGAAAAACTCAGGATGGGCTTTAGGGGGTCCTTGACCCCTGAGATTGAGTTAGTTTGGAGGGAGTCCTGGCCTAATGGCTAAGAACAGAGACTCTGGGCTTGTCACTCTATTTTTTCACTGGCTCCCTGTGTGATCATGGGAAAGGCAACTATTCTCTCTGGTTCTCAGTTCTCCCATCTTTAGGTTGTTGTGAAGACCAAGTAAGTTATCTGCTTATAAAGCACTTGGAACAGAGCCTGGCACAAACTAGGTGCTCTGTATCTGCTAGTTATTATTTCTAGGTGTGAGTCTCAGGGGCATGGACCAAACCAGTCTGAACTTGAGCCTCCAGTGAATGCCCTGCAATCTCACACAAAATTGCACGTGCTTACACACAGCTTTTTATCAGATTCCCCAATGGGTCTGCAAATGATGAGACAGCCACCGAGAAAGACAAAGACAAAGAGATGTCTCTCTCTACAGTAAGGATAAAAGTGACTTCGGATCACATCATTCCCTGCTTACAACTTCTCTCCCCCTATCTCCACCCCCAGTGACTTCCTGTGTAAAATCCACACTACCCATCATGGTCTGCAAAGTCCCACATCATCGACCAGCTCACCAACCTGACCTCGGGAGTTTCAAGCTCAGCCTCCATTGCTCTACTTGCCCCACCCTCCACCTCCAGCCCTCTCTCCATTCATCAGACACACTAAATTTTGTTTTGCTTCACGGATCTTTTACATTTGCTTTTCCTCTTCTTTCCAACCCAAGACTCCCCTAATCACGCGGGTTTCCCTGAACATCCTGCCCAAAATAGCCACACTCCCCACCTCACCCTATCCCAGAGTCTAACAAATACCCTATTTTAGAGACTTTATAGCAGCACTCAGCACTCTTCATTCGTTCATTTCAACATGTATTTATTGAGCATATGTGCCAGGTGCTATTCTAGGCACATAGCAGTAAACAAGACAAGTGAGTTCATAGAGTTCACACCCTGAGATTCCTAGCTTATTCACTTATTTGCTGGTCTGTTATCTTCCTTCTCCTCCCCAACCAAGTAAAATGTTTGCTCCATGAGAACAAGGAGCATTTCTGTCTCCTTCCCTCTAATGGTAGGCACTGTTTAAAATGTTAAAATGTATCCAAAACAGGATCTTCACATAGTCTCAAAGTGTTATTCCACAGATTACTTGGCGTTTACAAAGAAGAGAATTGGAGGACGCCACGTTAACCAAGGGATCGAATTCAGCATCACCAATAATGGAACTAACTGACATCATGTGCCCCTTGATGTGACGCCCAGCACACATACTGCATAAGGACCGGATAGTTCCTGTGCATTATAATTGCACAAAACGCATGCACTAAATCTAACCACAGGAAATATCAGACACCCCAAATTGAGGGACACTCTGCAAAACACCTGGCTTCTTCTTCAAAAAAATATACAAGATCATGAAAGAACGAAAGGTAGGACTGTTCTAGATTAAAGGAGACTGGAGAAATATTACAGCTAAAGGTAGTGCGTATCCTGAATTGGATCTTGGATTTTTTTTTTTTTTTAAATGATCGGTAAGGGGATCCTAAACCTTGACTTGGTGTTGTCAGCACCACGCTCTCCCAAGTGAGCTAACCGGCCATCCCTCTATAGGGATCCGAACCTGAGGCCTTGGTGTTATCAGCACCACACTCTCCTGAGTGAGCCATGGGCTGGCCCTGGATCTTGGATTCAAAAAAGAATAGACAGTACCATTAAGGACGTTATTAGCATGATTGAGAAAATTTGAATATGAGCTATATATTTGATAATAGTAGTCTGTCTATGTTAAATTCTCTGAATTGGACCATTGTACTACAGTTGTTTAGGAGAATGTACCTCTTGTTAGGAGATGCGTACATGCTGAAATAGTTCACAGAGTGTTGTAATGTCTCTAACTCTCAATTGGTTCAACCAAAAAAAAATAAAATACATATATATATACACACACACACACACACACACATACACCCAGTGTGTGTGTTTATATACAATTATATATTATGTAAAATTATGTTATATATAATCATATAGATGTAGATATACACACGTACATATATGAGAGAGAGAGAAAGCAAATGTGGCAAATGTTACAAGTTGGTACTGTATGGGGTTTCATTGTACTATGTTGCAACTTTTCTGTAGGTTTGAAATTTTTCAAACTAAAAATAAAAGTTGGGGGAGGAAGGACAAAGAATCAAGGACACTTACTCAATGAAGACGGTCTACAGTTGTGCTTCAGGGCATCCATGTGCAAAATTGTATGTGGGGGGTATATTTTCCTGGGAAGGTGACCACAGCTTTCATCAAGTTCTCATCTAGGCCTAAGACCCAAAAATGTTGGACAGAGAGATAAGCAGGCCACTCTCGAGGGCATCTCACTTGGGGAGCACAGGCTTTTGTACAAGGCAGTCCAGAATCCCCTGAGGTTGTCCACAAAAATCTTGGGTGTCTGCTATGGTTTGAATGTTTGTGTTCCCTCCAAAATTCATGTTGAAACATAATCCCAGAGCAAGAGTTTTAAGAGATGAGTCCTTTAGGAGATGATTAGGGCATGGATTAGAGCCTTGATAAAAGGGCTTCAGGGAGGGGGTTCATCCTTTTTGCCTTTCTGCCTTGTGCTATGTGAAGACACAGTGTTCATATTGACAGGTTGGAGCAGAGACTAAACCTGCTGGCGCTTTGATCTTGGACTTCCCAGCCTCTAGAACTGTGAAAAATAAATATCTGCTGTTTATAAATTACCCAGTCTCGGGTATTTTTGTTTGTTTGTTTTGTTTGTTTTGTTTTTTGTTTTTTATTATTATTTTTTTCTTAATTTTAATTTATCGATATACAATGTGGTTGATTATTGTGGCCCATTACCGATACCTCCCTCCCTCCTCCCTCTCCCCCCTCCCTCCCGACAATGTCCTTTCTGTTTGCTTGTTGTATCAACTTCAAGGAACTGTAGTTGTTATGTCTTCTTCCCCCCCTCCCCCGGTTTTTGTGTGTGTGTGTGTGTGTGTGTGTGTGTGTGTGTGTGTGTGTGTGTGTGTGTGAATTTATTTATTTATTTTTAGCTCCCACCAATAAGTAAGAACATGTGGTATTTCTCTTTCTGTGCCTGACTTGTTTCATTTAATATCGGGTATTTTATTATAGCAGCACAAATGGACTAAGACTATGTCCATGAATGCTTCTGGGGAACGGATCCATAGCTTTCAAAAAAATTCTGAATATGGGACCCCCTCCCCAATTAATAAACCGAATCATGATGGGGCTGTGCAAGATGACCCAGCAGGAGGCCTGAGAAAATATTAGAACCTGGCTTCTATTTATTTTATTTTTTTTTTTTAAAAAAGATGACTGGTAAGGGGATCTTAACCCTTGACTTGGTGTTGTCCGCACCATGCTCACCCAGTGAGCCAAGAGCCGGCCCTCTATTTATTTTTAATCTGGTCCTTTTTAATTGCTGGATTTTGAAGAAATGTAGCTTATAATGTGTATAAAATAGTTAAGGAAAAAATATAAGCAGTTGGCCGGTTAGCTCAGTTGGTTAGAGAGTGGTGCTGATAACACCAAGGTCCACGGTTTGATCCCTGAACCAGCCAGCCACCAGTAAGAAAAAGGAAAAAAGAAAAAATGTATATGTACAAATATATATATATATATGCAAAAAATATACTTAGTAGTGTATGTGTGAACTTTTAAAAGTGATGCCATGGAGGGCCGGCCCGTGGCTCACTCGGGAGAGTGCGGTGCTGATAACACCAAGGCCCCGGGTTCGGATCCCATATAGGGATGGCCGGTTCGCTCACTGGCTGAGCTTGATGCTGACAACACCAAGCCAAGGGTTAAGATCCCCTTACCGGTCATCTTTAAAAAAAAAAAAAAAAAGGGGGATGCCATGGGGATTATGAGACAATTGGGGAAATTTGAACATTTGAAGTTTGAATATTTCAAATTTGAATATTTGATCATATGAAAGAATTATGATTAATGTTTAGATATAACATTGTATAATCTTTATATTGTTAAGATAACCTTTTGTTAGAGTTACAGACTGAAACATTTATGGTTGAAATGACATTTTGGCTGGGATTTGTTTTAAATAGTCTAGATTTGGGAGAAGTGGTGGGGACAGAGATGAAACAAGATTGGTTGCTAAAAGCGGGAGCTGAGTGCTGAGTATGTGAGGGTTCACTGAACTATTTTCTCTACTTTTGTGTATGTATTAGTCTGCTTGGACTGCCATAATGAAATACTATAGACCAAGTGGCTTAAATAACATAAAATTTATTTTCTCATAACACTGGAGGCTAGAAGTCCAAGATCAATGTTTGACCAATCTGGCTTCTGGTGAGGGCTCTCTTCCTGGCTTGCAGAGGGCCCCTTTTCACTGTGTCCTCACATGATCTTTCTTCTGTGCTCATGCAGTGGGGGGGAGGGGGGAAATCTTGTGTCTCTTCCTCTTATAAAGACACCAATCCCATCAGATTAGGGCCCACCCTTATGGCCTCATTTAACTCTAATTACCTCTCCAAAGGCCCCATCTCCAAACACCAACATATTGGGGTTTAGGACTTCAACAAGTGAATTTGGGGAGGGACACAATTCAGTCCATACCAAAGTACATCTGAAATTTCCCATAGGAAAAAAAAAAAATTTTTTTTTTTTTTAAGCAGCTGTGCAGTTTGGGGATCCAAACCCTTCACCTTGGTGTTCAAGGTGGTACTCTAACCAACTGAGCTAACTGGCCATAAAATAATTCTCAAGGCGAGTTCTTGAATTTCAGCAGGCATTAGAATCACCTGGTGATTGTTAAAAATGCAGACATTTTGAGCTCCCCCTCTCAGAAACATGGGATTCCCTGGTGCGGAACACAGAAGGCTGCATTTTTAACAAGCTCCCCAAGCTCCTTCTTTTCTTTTGTTTTTTGTTTATTTGTTTTTTTGTTTTGTTTTCTCTTTTTGGTGGCTGGCCACTATGGGGACCTGAATCCTTGTTACAACACTACTCTAACCAACTGAGCTAACCGTCCAATCCCCCAAGCTCCTTCTGAGGGTCCTTGGACCATCACCCCTACTCCAGCCTTGCAGCAACAGTGCCAAGGACTGAGAGACAGAACAGCTGGGGCTCGGGAAGCAGGATGCAACTCATAGTCTGGCTCAGAGCAGGAGGCTGGAGGACCCTGGGGTCCCAAATCTGCTAGACCATTTAAAAATCCCAGTTGTGCTTCAGTTGTGCTTAATCCCACTTTATTATTTCGAGAACGTCCCAGCCAGCCTATCATTTCATCCATAAATACTCCAACATGTATCTTTAAAAGATAAGAGCTTTTACAATAATCACTTATTATTATTTTTTTTAAAATAAAAGATGACTAGTAAGGGGATCTTAACCCGTGGCCTTGGTGTTGTCAGCACCACACTCACCCAGTGAGCCACAGGCCGGCACTACAATAATCACTTATAACACAATGATCACACCTAAAATTTTTTATAATAATTCCTAATATCACTTGATGAAACCAATATGACACCTGATATGTTTGAACATCTGAGAGGAGTTTTTACTCTCATGGTGAAGAGTTTGGGGTTGAATCCATGATGGAAAATTAGACCAACACTAACAAATGACAGTTATTCAATCTCATGAAAACAAGAAATTACACGAGAAAAGAAATAATCATAGCATACTACAAGGCTTCACTGGGGACGGGATTTTACTTAGTCGTAGTAACACAGACATGAATATTGATCTAATAATAAATTGGTGATTTTCCGAGGAGGAAGGGGAGAATGGTAGGTGTGTTTGTGCGGAAGGGAACGTGTGAAAGAAACTAAATCCTCACCTGCCACAGAGGATGTCATGGATAATGTGAAAATAGGAGAATAAGAAGTAGCAATTTAAACATGTTATCAAGAAGCTTGGGGGTAAAATACTAAAGGAAACAGCTAAAAGAGCTCAAAGTCGTTTGATAAAGTAAAATGAAATTTAAAAAATAATAACTTACCCAAAATGCATCAGGGGTCCTTAAAGCAGAAGGACAAATGGTCCACAGTCCTCTAAGAAGGATTGGGGTGGGGGGTCCTTGAGCCCTACGGTTGTGTGTTTGTGTACATGCTGTTCAAAGAAGAAGGGTTCTGGAGTCTGGCAAGTGAAGGAAAGGCCATCTGAGCTGAGGAAATAGGGGGAGGGTGGTCTGGGCCACTAGGATTTATGAAGTGTCCAGGGGACTTTCATTCCCACGCAGAAACTCAGGGCCCCTGGAAGAGGGGGCAGAGACTGGTGTCCCTGCAGAAAACACAAGTCACATTACAATTGGTTCATTTGAGGACTTTTAAAAAGGGACTACTTACAAAGGAGTGAGCAGGGTGCAGGGAAACCCCACAGGAGGGTGAAGTACCCTGGCACAGGTAATCTTGGAAGCTGTTCCAGGGGAGTAGGGGGTGCAGTGAGGGGAGGGAATGGGGCAAGGACATGGAGATAGAGAGGGCTTTGGGGAGGAGCCTGAGCAGGAGTAGTAGAATAAAAACACCCATATTCTGACCTTTCTCTCCCCTCCCTCCCATCTCTTTGGGTGGGTGGGGGCAAGCACTGGATGAACTCAACGGGCAGCCAGATCCTGTTGATCCAATCAATATGGAACAGAGAGAGCTGGGAAGGGAAGGGCAAAAATGGATTTGGAAGGGCAAACAGAAGCTACCTGAAAAAGGAAGACCAGTAATGGCTAGGGTTTTGGCAGGGTCGGGGAATTCCTCCGGGGAGGGTCACGCCCCTTCCAACCCCCTAATCCTCTCCCCCTAATCCTCTCAGGTTTTTCTCCTTGTCATCCTAAACTCCACCTTCTAAAACATGCCATCAGGGATTCCAGGAAGCAGCCAGAAGCCACACTGGACTGAGTTCAAATGACTAACGTAAAAATAGATGCTCACTTCTGATAACCTGGGTAATGGGGGTAAAAACACCAGTAGAACACCTAGGAAAGCTTTAACCTGGAGAAGTTACAGTCTGGCCATCTTCTTAAGGAGAATATGTTTGGACAATTGGAAAGGTTTTTTTTGTTGTTGTTTTGTTTTGTTTTAAAAGATGTCCAGTAGGGGATCTTAACCCTTGACTTGGTGTTGTCAGCACCACGCTCTCCCAAGTGAGCTAACTGGCCATCCCTATATAGGATCCGAACCCGTGGCCTTGCTGTTATCAGCACCACACTCTCCCGGGCCGGCCCTTGCTTCCCCAAATTTTAACATATTATGTAATCATGGTATATTTATCAAAGCTCCAAAATTAACACTGGCACAATACTAACAATGAAACTACAGACTTTATTCAGATTTCACCAGTTTTTTCACTAATGTTCTTTTTCTGTTGCAGGATCCAATCCAGGATACACATTATATTTAGTCATTTCTGCTTTGACTCCTCTAACCTGGGACAGTTTCTTCGTCTTTCCTTGTTTTACATGACCCTGACACTTTTGAAGAGTACCGGTCAGGTATTTTGCAGAATGGCCAAATTGAGTTTGTCTGGTGTTTTCTCATAATTAGACTGGAGTTATGGATTTGGGGGACAAATACGACAAAGCCAGAATGCCATTCTCATCTATCATATCAGAGGTACATGGTGACATAACATTGATAACCATGTACCTCTGATATGATACTTGACACACATTAACCTTGATCACTTGGCTGAGGTAGTATTTGCCAGGTCTCTCCACTCTATAATTTCTATTTTTCCTTTCCACAGTCTATTGTTTGAAGTTAGTCCTTTAAAAAAAAATACTGAAGTAAAAGTATGACTCTAACAAAAATATTAGATTTTGGTACTTTGAAATAGAAAGCTATACTAAAATACTAGAATACTGAAATGCTGTGTTGTAATCACCAGCAGTTTCTCCCAGTCCACCCTGGTCTATTTAATTTTGCTCCATCTAGAAGTTCTGGGTGATTGCAGTGAAAGAGAAAGTGGTTCAAGATGAAGCTGGAGAAAAACTTAAAAACTGTTTTCTCAGAGTAAGAGAGTCAGCACTGTATAGGAGACAGAGCCCTTGGCTAGGGTAGGCCCCCATCTCAGCTGTCCCCTCATCTGTTCTAGTTTTGATTTCATTCATTTATCCAAAAAAGGTTTCTCTGAGTTCCCATCCCTGTGTGGGGCAGTGCTGGGGACACAGCTGTGACCAAGACATTCCTGGCCCTGCTCTCATGGGGTTCTTAGTCCTGTAGAGGAAACAGACCCATCCCTAGATAGTGACAACCCAGAGCTGCCAGGACTGGGATGGAGGAAGCATAGTATGCTGCTGGAGCCCAGAGGGGGCACCTGACCCAGCCTGGGAGTCAGGGAGGACTTCCTGGAGGAGGGGACATCTGAGCTGAAGTTTGAAGGAGCAGTAGGAGTTAGTGGGTAGAAATGTTTCAAGCAGGGCCGGCCTGTGGCTCACTCGGGAGAGTGTGGTGCTGATAACACCGAGGCCCTAGGTTCGGATCCCATATAGGGATGGCCGGTTAGCTCACTGGCTGAGCGTGGTGCTGACAACACCAAGTCAAGGGTTAAGATCCCCTTACCAGTCATCTTTAAAAAAAAAAAAAAAAAAAAGGAAGAAAGAAATGTTTCAAGCAAAGGGAGCAGCACATGCAAAACTCCAGAATGGAGAGGAAGCCTGCAGTGTTTTCTAAAGCTCAGATATGACCATGGCTCTCTACTGCTTATGAACCTTCTTTGGCTTCCCAGTGCCCTTCTTAGCACACAGTCCAAAGTCTTGACATTCATACATTTGTTCATTCATTCATTTGTTTGTTCAACATTCACCTACTCTGTGCGCTCTGACAGTTGAGTGGGAGTTACTCAGGCCCTATACCAAGTAGTGCTAGGGACACAGCAGTCACTGAGAAAGTCCAGCCCTCCCTTTGGTACATCAGAATTGGGTCCTGAGGTCATTGTCCGTGCAGGAGGGGAAGGGATTTATTTTTACAGCATAAAAGATCAAGCTATGAAAAGACATGAATGAAACTTAAATGCATAATTCCAAATGAAAGAAGCCAATCTAAAAAGTCTACATACTCTATGATGCCAACTACATGACATTCCATAAATTGAAAAACTATGGAGACAGTAAAAAGATGAGTTGTTGCCAGGGACTAGGGGGAAGGAGGGATGAATAGACAGAACACAGATGATTTTCAGGCCGTGAAACTATTTTGCAGAACACTACAATGGTGAATACACGTCACACATATGTCAAAACCTATAGAATGTGAAACACCAAGAGTAAACCCTAAAGTAAACTATGGACTTTGGATAGTGATATATCAATGTAGGTTCATTGATTGTAACAAATATACCACTTGGTGTGGGATGTCATGTATGGGTGGGGACACAGGGTACATGGGAACACTGTATTTACTGCTCAATTTTGCTGTGAACCTAAAACTGCTCGAAAAGTAACATTTATTAATGTAAGAAAAATGAGCAAAGTATATGAAAAGACTTTGTCCAAGTTATACACATACACATAATAAACAATATATAATGTATAAGCATGATGTATTAGTTCATTTTGTGTTGCTATAACAAAGTACACTGAACTGGTTGATTTATAAAGAAAACAAAATTATTGCTTACAGTTTCTGAGGCTGGGAAGGCCAAAGGCCATCTGGTGGTGGCGACAGTGACCCAAGGGTCTCACATTGTAAGATGGTTGTTTTAGTCCATTTTGTGTTGCTATAACACAAATATCTGAGACTGGGTAATTTATAAGGAAAAGAGGTTTATTTGGCTTATGATTCTGGGACAGCCGCATCTTGCACCGGCCTCAGGCTGCTTCTACTCATGGTGGAAAGTGGCCGGGAGCCGGCGGGTACAAGCAGATCATATGGCGAGAGAGAGAGAGAGAGAGAGAGAGAGAGAGATGGTGCCAGGGTCCTTTTAACAACCAGCTCTCCCGGGAACTAACAGAGCGAGAACTCACTGATTAATCCCCCCTCCCCCATGGAGAGCATTAATCCATTCATGAGGGATCCGCCCCCGTGACTGAATCAGTTTCCAACACTGCCACATTGGGGATCACATGTCCATATGAGTTTTGGAGGGGACAATACATCCAAACTCCATCAATGGTGGAAGGAGAGAGAGCAGAGAGAGCAAAAGACAGAATCTTCTCTTTTCTTAAAGCCCTCTAAACCACACCCCTGACCACCATTTTTAATCCATTCACTACTGCACAGTCCTACAATCCAATCACCTCTTCAAGGCTCTGCCTTTCAATTACCATAATAGGATTTCCCACCCTCTTAACAGTCACAGTGGGGGCGAAGTTTCTAATACATAAAACTTGGGGGACACAATTCAAGCTTAGGGAGTTTTGGTGAGGACATAACTCAATCCACTACACATGACATACAATAAGCACATAGAAACAGGCTCATTATGATTACTCATTAGGGAAATGCATATTAAAACCACAGTGAGGTACCACATCACACTCACTAGGAAGGATAAAATCAAAAGGTAGTCAACAAGTATGAGTGAGGATACAGAGAAATTGGAAACCCCCTAGCTTGTTGGTGAGAATGTAAAATGCAGTGGCTTTGGAAAACAATTTGATGCAATTTTTGGAATTTTCTCAAAATCTTAAAAAGAGTTACCGTATGTCTGAGCAATCCTACTCCAAGCTATATAACCAGGAGAATTGAAAACTTAAGTCCACGCAAAGCATGTACATTAATGTTCATAGAAGTACTATTTATAACAGCCCAAAATGTTCATTACCTGAGGAATAGATCATCAAAATTTGGCATATACATATAATGGGAGTATTATTTGGCCAAAAACATAAGTGAAGCATTGATACATGCTATAACATGAATGAACCTTGAACATATACTAAGTAAAAGAAACTAGTCAAAAAAGAGCACGTATTGTTTGATTCTATTTATTTATTTATTTTCAAAGTCATAGGTGAAGATTTTAATACCCCTTCCTAAATAAATGATAGAATAACTACACATACAAAAAAATCAGTAATGACATAAATGATTTGATCAACACTGTTAGCCACATTTTCCTGATTGGCATTTATAGAACATTACACTCTACACCTGTAAAGCACGCTCAACACCTGTAAAATACACATTTTTTTAAGTCCACAATGTATATTCACCACCACAGACTATATGATGAGTCACAAAACATGTTTTCATATACTGAAGTCATACAGAGATCAACCAACGTAATCTAATTGACACTTATAGCACACTCTACCCCAAATGGCACTTTTCAATTGCACATGGAACAAATAGGAAAACAGACCATATTCTGGGTCATGAAACAAACCTCAACATGTTTAAAAGAATCTACACCATACAAAGTATAACCATTTGAACATGACAAAATTAACCCAGAAAATCAGTAACAGAGAGATTTGTGGAACATATACAAATATTTGGAAAACGAGTGGCACATTTCTTAATAACTCATAAGTCAAAGAGAAAGGCACAAGGGAAATTAAACCTATTTTAAACTGAAATGATAATGAAAACACAACATATCATAATATATGGATTTTTTCAACCAAAGTAATACTTAGAGAGAAATTTATATCATTAAATGCTTATATTACAAAACAAAAATATCCTCAAATCAATAATCTCTTCTTCCACATTAAGGAACTTAAAAAATAATAATAAAATAAATAAATTAAACCTAAAGCAAGCAGAAGGAAGGAAATAATAAAGAGAATAGCAGGAATCATAGGATTGAAAACAGAAAAAGAATCCAAAAAATCAATGAAACACTGGTTTTTTGAAAAGATAAAATTGATAGACTTCTAGCCAAACTAATATTGTATGATTCTATTTACATGCAGTGTCAAGAAAAGGCAAGTCTATACAGACCGAAAGTACATGATTGTTTGAAGCTGGAGGGGGAAATTGAATGGGATTGGGGATGTGAAAAGTTCCTACTAATGGGCACAACGTTTTTTTGGAGTGTTGCAAATGGTGATGATTGCACAACACCATGACCGTAAAACCACTGATGTGTACACTTTAAATGGTAATTTCTGTGGTATGTGTATTATATCTCAATAAAGCTGATTAAAAAAAAAAAAAGAATTGGGAGCAGGGAGAGGGGGTTGCAATTACAAATCCCCAGCCACACCTGCAGTGATTCAGAATCACATGGGGTGGATGCACACAGATCAGCATTTCTTACAGGCATCCCATGTGTTTGGATGCAGGTGGTCAGGGAAGTCACTTTAAGAAACACTGGTTTAGGGCCAGCCCGTGGCTCACTTGGGAGAGCATGGTGCCGACAACACCAAGTCAAGGGTTAAGATCCACTTACTGGTCATCTTTTGAAAAAAAAAGAAAAAAGAAAAAAAGAAACACTGGTTTAAACTCTAGTTTATAGTCTGATGACCCTGTATGACGCGGGCTGGGTGATATCTCTTCTCCATGCCTCAGTTTCCTCATGTGAAAAATAGGGGTAATTATTCTCCTGCTGGGTCAGTTGTTTTTCTAACAAAATATTTGTCTGTGTGATGACTCATTTAATATCAGTCTCACTGGTGTGTTTCCAGCACTTATCACAGAGGAGCCACTTGTACACGAATGAATGAATGAGTGAATGAACGAGTGAATGCAGTGGATCCTCACAACTCCCCACGGCTCACCTCTTCATTGAGAGACAACATAGCAGTAGCATGAACGCTGGAGTCACAGGTTGGAATCCTTGCTCTCTTACTTACTGTGAATGCTGTCACAGTTCTACAACCTGGCTGTGCCTCAGCAGGGTTAAAAGAAAGGCACCCACTTCTTAGGGATGTTGTGAGGATTAAAGGAATTAACACATGCTAATCAGAGTTAACAGGTGCTTAGAACAGTGTCTGACACATAGTAGGTGCTCAACAAATATCAGCGATGATTTTGATCTTTACATTGTTTCTCATGGGGTAAAAACAAATGACAGCAAATATTAAAGAATTCAGAAACTGAAGGAAGCTCAGCCTCTAGGATTATGTGTGCATCTGAGCATTATGTGTGGTCCAGTTATTCAGCCCATTTTACAGGGGAGGAAACTGAGGCTCAGAGAGGGAAGGTCAATATGCCCAAAGTGACAGCCAGTAAGGGGCAGAATCGGGGGAGAGCCCCAATCTGTCTGTCTGACTCCATGGTTGCTGCTTTAGAAGGATCCCCCAGGCTTCCTTATGGAGCCCCCATGCACAGGTAGCCTCAACTCTGTCAACAAAAATCAACGTATCTATACTGCCCATATGTCAAGCCTAAGAATACAGCAGAGAATATGCCCAACAATGCCCTGCGAGGCTCATGGTGTAGTGAACAAGCTGATGTGTTAACAGGCTAATTTGTCTTTTATTTACTTATTTATTTTATTATACATACATGTGGGGTACAACATTGATTTTCATAATTGTGTACAATGTGTGGTGGTTAGATCAGCATAGTTAGCTTATTCGTCATTACAGTAGGCAATCATTCTTTGTGTCTGGTTAACAGGGTAATTAAAGAGGAAATAGAGATGAAACAGTGAGGACCTGGGTGGGAGGGGGCGAGCTCCATAGAGAGTGTGGCCATGGAAGGCCGATTTGCCTGTGGGCCAAGACTTGGATGATGCTTGGGTGTCAGATTTACAAAAAAACAAGGAGATGTGGAAAAAGGAAACCCCAGTACACTACTGGTGGGAATGTAGATTGGTACAGCCATTACAGAAAACTGTATGGAGATTCCTAAAAAATTAAAAATGGAACTACCATGCCACCCAGCAATCCCTCTTCTGGGTATATACTCAAAGGAGATAAAATCACCATCTCATAAAAATATCTGCACTCCCATGTTCGTTGCAGCATTATTCACAATAACCAAGATACAGAAACAATCTAAATGTCCGTTGACAGATGAATGGATAAAGAAACTGTGGTGTGTGTATATATATATATATACACACAATGGAATATTATTTAGCCTTAAAAAAGAAAGCAATCCTGTCATTTGTGTCAACATGGATGATCCTGGGGGACATTAAGTGAAATACGTCAGGCACAGAAAGACAAATACCACATGTTCTCACTCACATGTGGAAGCTAAAAAATTTGATTTCATAGAAGTTGAGAGTAGACTAGTGATTAACAGAAGCTGGGAAGGGGAGGAGGGAAGGGGAGGAGAGGTTGGTTAATGGACACAAAATTACAGCTAAATAGGAGGAATAAGCCCTAGTGTTCCACAGCAGTAGAGTAACTACAGTAAACAATAATTCGCTGTGTTTTTCAAATAGCTAGAAGACAGGATTCTGAATGCTACTAACACAAAGAAATGATAAAGATTTGAGGTGAAAGATTTGAGGTGATGGATATGCTAATTACCCTGATTTTATCATTACGTAGTATATACATATATCGAAATATCACACAATACTCCATAAATATGTATAATTATTATGTATCTTTTTTTTTTTTTTTTTTTTTTTGGCAGCTGGCTGGTGCAGGAATCCGAACCCTTGATCTTTATGTGGCAAATTTAAAAATACATATTTTTTTTTTAAAAAAAGGAGATCCTGCCATTTGCCACAACATGGATGGACCTGGAGGACATTACGGTAAGTGAAATAAGCCAGACATAGAAAAATATTGCACAATCTCACTTATATGTGGAATCTTAAAAAAAAAATCTAAAAAAAGTCAAATACATAGAAGTAGAGAATGAAACAGTGGTTAGCACTGGCAGGTAGTCAGGGGTATAGGAGGAAATGAGAAGGTGTAAGTCAGAGGTTACAAAGTAGCAGATGTGCAGGATGACCAAGTTTAGAGCTCTAATGCACAAGGAGGACTACAGTTAATAAAACTGTATTGTAGGACCGGCCCGTGGCTCACTCGGGAGAGTGCGGTGCTGATAACACCAAGGCCATGGGTTCGGATCCCATGTAGGGATGGCCTGTTTGCTCACTGGGAGAGCGTGGTGCTGACAACACCAAGCCAAGGGTCAAGATCCCCTCACCAGTCATCTTTAAAAAAAGAAAAACAAAAAACTGTATTGTATTAGGAATTTCTGTTAAATAAGTAGATTTTAGCTCCTCTTGTGATCAAAAACAGTAACTATGTGAGATGACAGATGTGTCAATCTGCTTCACTATAGTAACCATTTTACTATCTTTATGTGTCATATAAAATTATATTGTAAACCTCAAATATACACAATAAAATTTATTTATAAAAAAACAAGAAGAGAAGAGAGGTACAGGGAAAGGGAAATAGCAAGTGCAAAGGCCCTGAGGCACAGCTGAGGGTTAGAACGGACACCTGCATGGCTAGAGAAGAGTGAGCAATGGAAGGAGATGATAGGACATGAGATCACAGAGGGATCACAGGGGCTGGGAGGGGGCCTGACACACATCACCTAGGGAACTATAGGCCACATTAAAGTTTTGGGACTTTATTCTGAGGATAATAGGGAATAAGAGAAGGTTTTAAGCAGGAGGAGTGACAAAATCTGAATTATATTTTAAAAATCTCACTCTGCTGCTACGTCACATTCGACATCCAGCCACTTCTCAATGCTTCCTCTCCGCCTCCTCCCTGGCCCAGCCACCGTCACCTCTCACATTGGCCTCACCATGATCCCAGCTTCTGCCCTCAACTCCCACTGTGTGTTCCCCCACACGGCAGCCAGAGGGACCCTGTTAGATCCTGAGCCATCATTTTCCTCCTCGCTCAGACCTCCCACGGCTCCCACTCACTCAGGGCACAACCCAAAGTCCTTCCAGCGTCCCACAGAGTCCTGCAGTATCTCGCCTCCATTGTCTCTCACCTCCTCCCATCCTCTCTCTTAATCCACGCAGCCACTCTGGCCTCCTCAATGTCCCCTGAACACACCAGTCAACGTTCTGACCTCAGGGCCTTTGCACCAGCTGTTCCCTCTGTCTCCGACTGTCTTCTTCACATATCTACAAGCCTCCCTCTCTCACTGTGGGGAAAATATAAGGAAAATGGCCAGGGCTCCTTGGATGTTGGGAGTCTTGCTGAGCACCGGAGGTGGGTGTGCGCATGTGCACAGGTGATCCTTGTTATTGTCTAATGTGATTGCGCATGTGCATCCAGGGTTTTTTTTTGGTTTTTTTGTATTTTTTGGTTTTTTGGATTATGGACTTGAGTAAAAAGGACTAATGGTGCAGATGCGGGAAGCTTCTGGAGGATGCTGGGGGAAGCCATATTAGGTCGACGGCTCCTAGCTCTGAATAAAGCCTATTATTTCTTCACCCACTGTTCCAAGGACCGTTATCTATTACCTAGCTCATAGACCTGCCTGTGAAGGGTTTGTGACCTAGTCTGGACAACGGGCTCGAGGGGTCTGTGAGACCGAGCCCTAGCTCTACACTCACGTCCTTTAAGATTCTTCTCAAATGTGCCAGCCCCTTGCTCACTTGGGAGAGTGCGGTGCTGATAACACCAAGGCCACGGTTCGGATCCCTATATCAGGATGGCCGGTTTGCTCACTTGGGAGAGTGCGGTGCTGATAACACCAAGGCCACGGGTTCGGATCCCTATATCAGGATGGCCGGTTTGCTCACTTGGGAGAGCGTGGTGCTGATAACACCAAGGCCACGGGTTCGGATCCCTATATCAGGATGGCCGGTTTGCTCACTTGGGAGAGCGTGGTGCTGACAACACCAAGTCAAGGGTTAAGATCCCCTTACTAGTCATCTTTTTAAAAAGTAATAGTAATAAAATAATAATAATAATAAAGATTCTTCTCAAATGTTACCTCTTCCAAAAGGCCTCCCCTGAGCACTCCCCATCTCCCTTTATTTTTTCTCTATAGCGTGGAGCCTGACCTGACATACTACACTTCGTTTATCTTATTCTTATTCTTTCCCCACCCTCTCCCCCATTTGTCTTCGTCTTATCAGCACTCTCCCGAGTGAGCCTCAGGCCGGCCCCTTGTCTTCGTCTTAGATCTTATTTGTTATCTGTCTAAAATTTCAGCTCTGTGAGGGCAGGGATTTTTGTATGTTTTTTGTGTGTGTTTGTTTTGTTTTTGACCGGTAAGGGGATCACAACCCTCCTCACGGTGTAGTCAGCACCACGCTCAGCCAGTGAGCGCACCAGCCATCCCTATATAGGATCTGAACCCATAGCCTCGGCGCTATCAGTGCCGCATTCTCCCGAGTGAGCCACGGGGCTGGCCCTTTGTATGTTTTCTTCATTGCTGTGTCTTTAAAACCTGCAACAGTGCACATTAGAGATTCAGTAAATATTTGTTGAATGAATTAGATATTCAGACACACATTAGATATTCAGTAAATATCTGTTGAATGAATGAGTAAACATTTTTCCATCTCTCTGTGCTCCATCTCTCTGCCTAGCACTCTTCAGTAAAATCTTGAGTGAAAGAATAAAATTTAAAATAGTGGCTAATGGGGCCGGCCTGTGGCTCACTCAGGAGAGTGCAGTGCTGATAACACCAAGGCCACGGGTTCGGATCCCATATAGGGATGGCTGGTTAGCTCACTGGGTGAGCGTGGTGCTGACAACACCAAGTCAAGGGTTAAGATACCCTTACCGGTCATCTTTAAAAAATAAATAAATAAATAAAATAAAATAGTGCCTAATGCTCACTATGTACCTATTCTAATGACTCACCTATATTGTCATCTGTCATCCTCAAAACAGTCCCAAAATAGGGAATTTACGATAATCTCCCTTTTTGTGAAATGGGGGAAACAGAGGCCTAGATAGGTGACATCACTTGCTCAAAGCCATACAGTTGCAACTGGCAGAGCTAGGATTTGAACCGAGCTCTCTGGCTGCAGCGGCCCTCCTCCCAAACACCACACCACGTATCACCTTATTCTTGTCTTCTCTCCCTCCTGTAGGCTCTGTCTCCTTAGATACTGTGAGTGGGAACCTGACCTTCTTCTCTCCGCAGACCTGGGTTTGAGTCCAGGCTAACTGAATGACTTTGAAGAGAGATGTCACCTCTCAGAGCTTCAATTTCCTGCTCTTGGGGAAATGTTATGTTACAAGATACTTGACAGGTATGTTGTGAGGATTTATTAGATCGAGTAGGCGAGCACGCCATAGACACCACCAGGACAATGACAATGGCCATGACCTCACTGGCTGGGGGGGGGGCGGGGGGGGTCTGTCTTTCCCCTGGTCTTCATCCCCTGTCTTAGTCTCTGCAGGAATCCCTTGGCCTCTCTGGGAGTCCTTGCTGCCTGTCTATGAATCTCTTCTCCTCTTTCTCTGGGTTTCTTACCTTTTGTCAGCGTTTCTAACTGGCCCCTCTCTGAATCCCACCCCCACGAGAGGTTTTCTGCTAGGCTTCAGGCTGAGAAGGAAACTCACAAGTAAACAGGGAGCCTTGGAGTCTGGTCAGCAGAGTGGTCTCCTGTCCTTGGAGAGGAGGTGGAGGTTATGATGGAGTAAACACCATGACTGATAAATTTCTGATCAGTATCATCTTCAGCTTTCCCTTCACACACAGCAGCAACCACACCACAGAAAAATGTCTTGTCTGTAGAGGGGTGTCCTTCAACTGACTCATCCAATAAAACACTAGGAGGGGAGGAAGGGAAGCCAGGGCCTGAATAACAGAGTCCTGGAAGAAAATAATTGCCGGGGACGAGGTGGGGATAAATAAATGATAAAGAAAAAATAAATCAGACTTGCAGGCAACAGAATCTGGGCTTCTCCAAACAATGGGTGTGATTATTTTGAGAGTCATGGAATCTTGAAAACCTTGCCTCTTCTTACATCACTCTCGGATGTCCAGTGGATGTCACTGCTGCAGTGACTGCCACTGGGTCATTGGGTTCAGGCCCTGACACACAAGGGGACTCACATCTCCCAAGGTGAAGTTCATAGCTGTGATTCTGTAGGAAACACTTAGCACAGAGGCCCCCATGTTCGTCATGGCTCCTCCATCCAAAAGCCTGTTCTTCCATACGGCAGACCACGGTTTCTTGTGTCTTCAAGTATGTCCATCAGTGGCCAACAGATCTCATCTGTTCCCTCTGTGAAAAGCTGTGTGACTCAGATACCCCTGTCTTTACTGGTTTCCCACCTCAGTCTGTCCCTACACCTGGCAAGTCCCCCCAAGCTCTGCTGCTTTGTGTTGACCACTTACGCAGGCTCTTGGCTCACAGCAGGCTTGTGTGCCTCCTCACTGGGAGCAGGTGGATGTCCTGGGTCTGGGTCAGACAGCCCTGGGTTTGAGCTCTAGCCTGCCACTCACTGTCCATATGACTTTGGACAAGCCCCGCTGTCTCTCTGAGCCTCCCTATGCTCATCTGTAAAATGGGACTATTAACAGACCCTATTTCACAGGGTCTGGGGGGGATTCAAAGAGATGACAAAGGTAGATCCCTGAGCATGCTGTTGGCTCAATAAATGAATCCCCTTATGATTATTGCCTTAACTGTGTCTTAATTATCACAGCTGACATTTAATGAGCATGTCCCATGGGTCAGGCTTTGTGCTAAGGGCTTCACAATCACAATTGCAGCCCATGCTCTGGGACGGGTGCTGATATCATCCTTGATTGACAGATAAGGAAATTGAGGCCAGGAGAGGTTATATAACCAGCCCACAGCCACTTGGCAAGCAGGTGGTAGAGCTTGGTTTGAACTTAGGGCCGTTTACTGAGCGCTTACCTACGATGCTGCTCCCTCCCCAAACTGTGGGGGGTTTTGTGCTCAAGTCACCCCACTGCCCAACCCAATGACCCCAACGTTATAAAGCAGGGGATCTGACTCAGCTCATCAGACAGATGAACTGGCAGAAAGCCTCACAGCCCATCATACCACCATTGTGTGCTTATATTTATCAGGTTTCCAGAAAGTGTTTGGTGCATGCATGAATCCCAGGACCTTGGGCTAGGAACTGTGGCTTTAAGAGCTACAGAACCTTCCCATCTTGGGACCTTAGTTTCCACATGTGTAAAATAAGAAAGTGGGGTGAGCTGAACCAGATGATCTGGAAGACCCTTTGTAGCTCTGAGATTAATTCATTTATTCATTCCCTCATTCATTCAGCTGACAAGTATTTATTGAGGCAGTACAAGGCAATGGTAAAGGGACAAAGACTTTGGACTCAGGAAGACCTGGGTTGGAATCCCAACTTTGGTGTCTGCTGGCTGTGTGACCATGGACAAGTTACCTAACCTCTCTGAGCATCAGTTGCCACCTTTGCAAGTCAGGAGTAATAACAATGCTTAACTCAAGGAAGCAATGCTTGTTAAATGACATGAGGTACATAAAAGGCCTTGTGGGAACAGCCCCGGCTCTATCCTCAAGGGCTCACAGTCTAAAGGAAGACTCACCAGTCAGTGATGACTCAAAGTGGGCAGGGCTGTGATGAAGTCAACCAGAGATACCAGCTGACCCAACCTGGGAGTCAGGGAGGCCTTCCTGGAGGAGGAGATGTTAGAGCTGAGCACTGAAAGACATCATAAGCACTCAAGACATAAGAATCCCCCATGTGAAAGACATTTTATTTGTCTGTGGGCATTTAGAGAAAGGATATTTAACATTGTCTGGGGAGTCAGGTTACCTCCATCCATTCATTCATTATGCTGACACCTCCTGCTCTGCTCTATGCCCACCCCATGCTGAGCAATTCTAGAGCCCCTCAGTGACCAAGACAGCCCTGGCCCTGAATTCCCAAGATTCACAGATTACCAGGGAAAACAGACATCAAAGTCATCATCCAAATCATTACTTCAAAAGAAAATTACATCCCTGTACCAGCCAGCCACCAAAAACAACAACAACAAAAACCTTGCTTTTAAAAACAAGGATGGCTGGCCAATTGGTTCAGTTGATTACAGCATGGTGTTATAACACCAGGGTCAAAGGGTTCAGATCCCCATACTCGACACCCCCCCCCAAAAAAGGAAAACCTGGGAAATCACATCACAAGACCTTTCCTATGACATTCACAAATTCCCCCCTTTGTCACCTCGCAACCATGAGCCATCCACAGAGACAATAAGTTCACCCAATAAACACTTATTGAGCCCTTTCTGGAAGCAAGATATGGTCTACGCCATCAGGGAGTTCTCAACTGACTTTGTTCAGACTTTGCTCCCTGACCAAACCAAGACAATGTGAGATGGCAGCGACAGACCTACTGCCCCATTCAATCAACAGCAACAGGAGGATCTTCCTAAATCACAGTTCTCATTATGTCTCTTTCCTACTTAAGTCCCTCAGTGGCTCCCTATTGCTCTAAAGGTGAATAGCAACAGTTTGACTTGGCCTGCACCCCTGATTTTTAACCCCATAAGATCCAACATCCACTTTACATAATATTTTGAAATGCCCCTTTAGTATCTTGAAATTATACTCATAGGTAAAATATAGCCCACCAATGTGAAAATCTTATTTTCAAAAATCAATATCGTGTCCTAACTAAAATATAAAGGAGAAATAAAAAGACAACAATTTATAATAAAATAATATCTATTTTAGAAAGGCACCATTGGCACAGGGCCACTCCAAAAGTCATCTCATCAGGCAGACACTAGCCTCTGCGTGTAGATTCACCACGAATGAGATAGAACAAATGGTGTGTTGTTTGGAGACAGATACCACCATCAGCCTTGCCTTCAGTGATATGGCTCCTAGAAATGGTGAATAACTGGATAAATTTCCCCAAAAACCAAGAACAGGTAGACTACAATGAACACAGTGGTTGCATTTCAAGAAAAGTCAGTTTATCTTAAAATACTGCAAAAAGCACTTTGTGTTTATATATAAAACATAACTAAGTTTTGGACTGGGATCATTACAAGTGGGGGTTTTTTGGGGGGTTTTTTGTTTTCTTTTTTTTTTTTTTGCCTACATGGGTATCCAGTAGGACACTAGAAAGTTAAGTGGGGCCCAGGACAGATCTTGGCTGAGTGGACTTTGAGATAGCTGTCATCCTTGGTCCCTGTCCATTAAATCCAGACACACCTCCAATCACTGTGACAAACTCAAAATGCTCCCATCAATTCCAAAACATCCCCTAAGGGAGATCCACAATCTGATGATAACCAGCCCCTGTAAACGGGGAAAACCTCATCTTGGGACTCTCACTCTGTTCTGCCCACTCTAGCCTCCTTGCTGCTCCCAAATTTCAGGGTCTCTATATTTTATGTTCCTCTTTCTGAACAATTCTACTTTATGGTCTCAGCTTCCAGGTCACATCTCACAGCCCAGCCTGGTCCCAGAACACCCTGTTTATATGCAATCAGGTCTTTGCAGTCTAGTGTTTTCTCATTTGCTGGCTGCTCCCCGGCTGGACTTGTTGCTCATGAAGCAGGTACTTCGGTCACTGCTGAGATTCCAGCACACAACATGGGGCCTCAATGAATATGTGCTGAATATCAAGGCAACCAATAGAGACTGTTAGTGGAGGAAGAATCCCTGGAGATGGGGCAGGTGGAGGCAAGAATTTTGCTTGGTCCCAAAGGCCAGGAAGGATTTGGGACAATGGATGGGGCCTAGGCAGGGCATTCTAAGTGAGACTGTCCCATGCAAAGTTCCTCTTCCGCTTCTAACATCAATTCCCAATTCCCAGAGCGGTTAAGAAACTCAACTTTGCCATTTCCCTGCTGAGTGACCTTGAGTACATTCCTTAATCTCTCTGAACTTCAAATCTTCTTCTGTAAAGTGGAAATGATAGTAATAGTACCCACCTCCTTCAGTGGTTATGAGGCTCAAAGAGATCATGTTTATAAAACACTGAACACTGCCGTATGCACCCAATAAATATTCATTGAATAAGTCGCTCCTAGTTTAGGACATGATGAAAGAGAAGGTTTTGATCCAAAAGAGGTAGAAGGAACACTTACTTTGGAACCCCACAGACTCAGTTCTGCTACTTACATGCTATGTGACTCTGGGCCAGTGAATTCCCTTCTCTGAGCCTCAGTTACACATCTATAAAATGGGATCATAACTGTGTTTCTCTCATGGAGTTGTGAGGATTAAATCAGATCGTGCAGGTAACTGTGCAGCACAGTGTATGGCTCATAGTAAAAAGCTGTTATTACCATCAGGAATGGCTCTAGAGTATATGGAAGGAGCAGGCCCTCTAGCCTAGGAGGAAGGGAGGTGGGGGATATTTGCAGACATGGACCTTCATGAACAGATAGGGAAACTGAGGCCCAGGATGTGGAAAGATCCTTCCAAAAGATACAAAGCACGTTGGAGGCAGAGCAGGGAACAGAGACCAGGAGAATGACCTTCCAGATGTCTGGGTGGGACTAGAGTCAGATGGGAGTCATGGGCAGGGAGTGGGCCCTTTAAATCCTTAGCTCCACCTTTGCTTAGAAGAGTCTCTGGGGAGTATATAAGTGGGTGCAGCTCTTTTCTGCTCCAGAAAGCTCCTGCTACTTCTGCCTGCTGGCCCCTAGGTTGGACCCTCTCAGCCACCCACCACTGCTGCCTGGGTGCCATGCAGCTGCCACCCTTTGACATGTGGAAGGACTACTTCAACCTGAGCCAAGTAGTGTTGGAGCTGATCCAGAAACGGGGGCAAAGCCTGGAGCCCCAAGAGATTGACCAGCCAAGAGCCGGGACCCAGTTGGGGAAGGATCAGCAGCTGAGGGAGGCAGGGGCCAGCGGGGGCGTAGCCGCTCTGTGCAACTTCTGCAAGCACAATGGGGAGTCCCGCAACGTCTATACCTCACACCAGTTGAAGACACCAGAGGGCGTGGTAGTATGTCCCATCCTGAGGCACTACGTGTGTCCTGTGTGCGGGGCCACTGGTGGCCAGGCCCACACACTCAAGTACTGCCCGCTCAATGGTGGCCAGCAGTCTCTGTACCGCCGCAGTGGGCGCAACTCAGCTGGACGCAAGGTTAAGCGCTGAGGACCGTGAGAAACCGTCGATCACCCACACCCCTAACCCTACTGGTTCTGTTCCTACCAAGTCCCTAACTCCTCTCCCCCATTTACCCAGCCCTTTAGAACTTCTTGGCCCCAGAATACCATCCCTGCTGAATCCTGAAACGATGACGGCTGCTGGCAAGCCTGACCAGCCCTGCCCCTTGGCCCTCTCAGCCCTTAGAGTTCTGTCCTGTGGTGGGTGTTTGTAGATTCTGAGGGCAGCAGGATCCCGGCCTCTTGGACTGCATAGCCCTATGGCTTCCTCTGAGCCACAGTCCATGGATCATTAGGCCTTCTGAGGCCTGCTGGTGACACTACCCCGGCCCTTTGACTTCTCAGCCCCAAAGCGCCATTCCTTGTGGAATTCTTGGTTCCTTGGACCTACTGGACTCCACTGTGGTCTCCCAGGCCAGGGCTCAGAATTTGGAGATTGTGAACAAGGCCGGCTTGAACCCTCCCACCCAAGAACTTCAAGATGGGATACTGACTTGAGAGCAGCCTTTGCCACCTTCAGCCACTTGCAGACGCACAGTTTCATCATGGACCACACTGGTTCATTCCTTCCCTGCCCTTGGCCCCACCATCAGGAGGAGCTGGAGGGGGACAGACTGGAGGAGTGCATGTCTTCGCAGGTGTACCTGGGGATGCAGAGCCTGGGGGTGAGCTGACACCCTTCAAATCCCTCTGGTTGTTCTTCCCATAGTTCATCCCATTTCACTTGGCTTTTACCCCCAACCCCAAACCACTGACGGTCCTTTCCCCCAGCTAGAGGTGTGTTTCTCTGTCATAGTTAGCTAAAGGTCATTTTTTTCCCCTGTGTTTTTCATCTTCCAACAGTTAAGACAGGAAAGGGGTTTGAGTGCCCGGATGGGAATGGCAACTGCCTAGATTTTATTTTAGGGGCAAAGAGAAGAAGAGCCCCAGTCAGATTTTAAGTTGTTCTGTTTTTGCCTCAGGGCTGGGGGCCCGTGGGTGTTGAGCTCTGGTGAATAAAGAGCATTTCTAGTTGTCTTTGAAATCGCTGTGCCTGTTTCTGTCTTGTCGCCACCTTCAGAGGGAACTGGGAGCTGCATTTGCCCCAACAGGGAAAGGGGAGGAGGGGGAGAGAGCAGGAGGTGAGGGAGGGAGGAGTCCTGGGTTCCCTCCCCAACCTGCCCTCATACATCCTCCTGCCTGTGGACTTGTTCCCAAGTTCCTTCCAGCCTCTGCCTTGACCTCAGATTCCCTTTACATGTCCTTCCTCAGGCACTGTCTGGGGGGTCCCACTCCCACTTGAGAAGACTATGGGTCTTGCAGGACTGACAATTTGGTAGTTATTAAACTTTAGGCTCCCAGACTCCATTGGAGAGGTGCTGAAAAGTATGGTCCCTGCCCCAGGGAAATGCATGCATGCACAGAATGTTGCAAATAACATTAGTTTCTTTTGTATATAATATAATGTCAAGTGGGTGACAAGTTCAATGAAGGAAAACAAGGCAGGGTACTGGGATGGAGAGCAAAAGAAGAGGCTATTTTATACTGGGTCATCATGCAGAGGGGACCTGTGAGCAGAGTCCAAGTGAAATGAGGAAACCAGAATATCTGGGGGAAGGGCATTTCAGACAGATGGGAGAGCAAATTCAAAGGCCCTGAGGTGGGACTGAGATTCTGCTGTGTTTGCAGAATAATGGGGGAGGGGGGATGAATAAGAGATAAGATCAAAGTGGCAGATGGGGTGGACAGAGTTCAGGATGTTGCAGACCCTGCTGAAAACCTGACCTTTACCGTGTGTTATTAAACTCTGAAATCTGCCTGTGCATTCTGCTCACACATACACTAGCTACATAGAGAACCAAAGACCCATTTAAGGACCTCTGCTCACAAGGTCCTTTCCCCAAAATTTAGCTCTGCCCAAAACAGAGACTCCCAAGTTAAACCAAATAGTAGGGAAAAAAGCAGCCCCAAGCCCAGAGCTGTGGTGTGCACTGTGGCAGGTTGAGCCTAGCACAAGGGCACCCAACCCTAGGGGAGGTAGAATCTGGCCCAAGTGGGGCTCTGTCCACCTGGAGGAAGGGGTGCCCCTTCCTAATTCCCACCAATGGCTGCAGCAGGCAGGAAGCAGATGGCATCCCCGAGGGGTGACAAGAAGAGGTTAATAAAAGGACCCGTCTCTGAGAAAGTGTGGGCAGCTATTACAGAAATCAACTGGGGTGGTGTCCTCAGTCCTCGGGAGAATTACATTGGGAGGAAGGGTGGATTCTTTAGACCAAGAAAAGTGAGGTCAGTCTGGGATGTGAGGAATACCACATGCCTGGGGACATCTGAGGTGAAGCGTCCAAGTGTCTGCTGGACACCTGGGTCTGGAGCACAGAAGAGAAGGCTGGAGACAGACACTATACTGGTCATCACATTTTTGTTTTCATTTTTTAATTAATTGTCATTTATTCAACAGATAATTAAATCGCAGGGTAGTTGACAGGAGCACTGAGGATACTAAAATAGCTAAGGGACTAACACCCTGACCTCTCTCTCCTCCAGCACCCTTGGAGCTCCAGACACCTGCTGAGGCTCCTACCTCCAGGTTTCTCATGGCCTTCAAACAAGATTTAGACTCAACTCTCCCCTCAGCACAGACTCCCACGGAGCCAGCAGCACCCTGGATGCCCAGGGGAAGGGCAACATCTGGATGACACCCAGGTCTCTGATCCAGGTCCCAGTTGGAGGTATGGCATCAGTTAGGATATGGTGAGGGTAAGGTGCTCAATGGGTGCTATGTATTGAATTGTGTCCCCCAAAAGAAAAGACATTGAAGTCCTTACCCCCAGTGTTTCAGAATGTGACCTTATTTGGAAATAGGGTCATTGGAGATGTAATTAGTTAAGAAGAAGTCATACAGGAGGAGGGTGGGCCCCTAATCCAACACAACTGGTGTCTTTATAAGGAGAGAGAGACACACAGAGGGAAAACAGCCATGTGAAGACAGAGGCAGCGATGGGGGTGATGCTGCCACAAGCCAAGGAAGGCCCAGGGCTACCAGCAGCTGGAACAGGCAAGGAAGGATCCTCCTCTACAGGCTTCAGAGGGAGTGAGGCCCTGTCCGCACCTTAACTTCAGATTTCCCGCCTCCAGAACTGTGAGACAATAAATTTCTGTTGCTTTGAGCTACCCAGTTTGTAGTACCTTGCTATGGCAGCTCTAGGAAACAAACACACTGGGCATCCAGGGAGCCGCTGGCTCCACAGGACTCTGGGCTGAGGTGTGTGCTGTGTGTCCATCTGGTCTGCAGCTCATGAGAAGGCTGGAGGTAGAGAGCCAAGGGCAGAGGTGTATGGAGCTCTGCAGGTATGGGCGGTGGAGGCTGGATGCAGGAGAGCTGATCATACTCCAGCACCTGCCCCATCTCCTGGAGGTACCTCCCATGGTCCCAGAGACAAGCAAGCCAGGTGGATGGACAGCACACAGGGCACCCTCCTGGGCTCAGAGCAGGCAGACAGGGGCAAAGTGGGCCTGGAGGGGCAATGGGAGACTTCTGCTCTGCCCACTCCATGCAAAGCAGAGGAGCAGACAATGGCTGGGCAGTGAAGCAGATACTTAAGAACAACCTCCTCCCTCCAGGACCATTTTGGGCTGGGCGGTGGGGGCAGTTCTATAACCACTTAGAGCCAGGGAAGGAAAAGTAGATCCACTAAAGATAGACCCAGAGCGCCACGGAGTTCCCACTGTGCCCTGAAGTGTGCAAGGCTAGGCCTGAGTCCCCAAACCTCGCACTCCCCCCGTGGTCACGCGTCTTACCATTGTCTCAGTCCCTGAAATCGGATTTGGCTTCCAGGGGTTCTGGTGAATTGTGACCATAGGTCAAAGCTGATTTCCAATGCTAACAAGAGTCTGGCCCATTCTGGAGAATTTTATACAAAGGAAGGGAAAGACAGCCCCAGTAACGAAAGCCTTTTTATTTTTAAACTGTATTCCCATTTAAAAGGTTGAGAGATCACTTTTAGGTTCATCTTTCTGTTTCTCTGTCTTTCCATCTGTCCATTCTGTCTTCTTCCTCCCTTTCCTCCTTCCCTCCCTCACTCCTTTCCTTTCAAAATGCACCCTGCATCTGACCACCTCTCCCCAGCTGGCTACTCTCTGACCCCCACCATCTCTCAAACCGACTGCTGCAGTAGCCTCCTCCCTGATCTTCCTGCTTCTGCTCTTGACCCCCAAGAGTATATTTTCAAACCCAACAAAAGTGATCCCATTAAAACACAAGTCAGCTCACATCCCTCCTCTGCTCAGAGCCTTCCTGTGATCTCTGTCTCACTCACAGTCAAAGCCAAAATCCTCACGTTGGCCCACACGGCCCCACACAATCTGCTCCCCTCTCACATCTGACGTTCTCCCACCCTTTCTGCCTGGCTCACACCTCTCCAGCCACTGTGGCCTTCTCAGTTCCTTGAACCCTCCAGCCTCAGGGCCTTTGCACTCACCCTTCTCCCTCCTTGGATTCTCTTGCCCCAGATACCCACAGGGCTTACTCCCTTGCCCCCTGCAGGCCTTTGCTCAAAAGCCACCTTCTCCATGAGGCCTTCCCACCCCCACACTCCTGATCCCTCAAACCCTGCGCTACCTTTCTTCCCTCTTTAGCTCTTAGGCCCAGAGAGGTTAAGTAACCAGTCCAAGTGCACCTAATTAGTAAGTGGGAGAATTAGAACCCAGACAGGCTGGAATTGGAGTTGAGCAATTTCCACTATCGTATGGTATGGCTCAACAACCTCTGAAAATATACAAGCGAAACAAATTGCCTCAAGGTGATACTTACCTTATGACATACAATGCATTCTGATATTTTCCTATTCTGTTTTATTTTGTTTGTTTAATGCTGGCTGCAAACCACTAAATATTTTCCTGAATCCACTAATGGGTCAAGACTCACAGTTTGGAAAACATGACCTTAGAAAGTCTTCCCTGACCTACCCCATCCCAAGGGTCTTGCACCCCAACCTCCTGCGTCTGGCCTCCACCTGCCCATAACTGCAGAGCTCCATACACCTCTGCCCTTGGCTCTCTACCTCCAGCCTTCTCATGAGCTGCAGACCAGATGGACACACAGCACACACCTCAGCCCAGACTCCCGTGGAGCCAGCGGCTCCCTAGATGCCTCCCCTGGATGCCCAGTGTGTTTGTTTCCTAGAGTTGCCATAACAAAGTACCACAAACTGGGTGGCTCAAAGCAACAGAAATTTATTGTCTCACAGTTCTGGAGGCTGATAATCTGAAGTCAAGGTGTGGACAGGGCCTCACTCCCTCTGTTCCAGCTTCTGGTAGCCCTGGGCCTTCCTTGGCTTGGGGCAGCATCACTCCCTTCTCTGCTTCTGTCTTCACATGGCTGTTTTCCCTCTGTATGTCTCTCCTCTTCTTATAAAGACACCAGTCATGTTGGATTAAGGGTCTGCCCTACTCCAGTATGACTTCTTCTTAACTAATTACATCTCCAATGACCCTGTTTCTAAATAAGGTCACATTCTGAAGCACTGGGGGTGAGGACTTCAATGTCTCTTTTTGGGGGGACACAATTCAACCCGTAACGCCCACTGAGCACCCTACCCTCACCATATCCTAACTGATGCCATACCTCCAACTGGGACCTAGATCAGAGATCTGGGTGTCACCTAGATATTTTCCTTCCCCTCCCCAGCCTATGCTCTGTATATTCTTTTTTTGTTTGGTTGGCTTTTTACTTTTTGTGGGGTGGTTGGCTGGCATGGGGAACTGAACCCTTGACCTTGGTGTTACAAGGCCATGCTCTGACCAACTGAGCTAACCCATTAGCCCTTCTCTGTATATTCTGCCTCTCAAATGTCTCTCCAATTCATTTCCACCCTCGTCATTGTCCTTGCCCTGGTCTAGTATCTCCCCTCCCCATGCCCAATTACCTCCTTGCCCCGGCCTAGACTTCCCTTGACTTAATAGTCTTGCCTGCTCTCATCTACCCTCCACAAGCAGCCAGGGGGACTTCCTAAAGGAACAATCAGACCCTGTCCTTCCTTGCTCAGAACCCACTGCTTATAGGATCATGCTTAAGCTCCTTAACATTGCCCATAAGACTCTGCCCCTGATTCCAGGACCCTGACACCTCATGGGGCACATGGTAGGACTTCATCTAAACCCAGCACTGGTGAAAGTCAGCTGGCCACCCACTCTGCGCCTGTTCCCCCCACCCCCAGAGAAACATGACCAGAGAAAACACATCACAGGGACTCACCTCACCTCAATTTCATAGCCAATAATCTCAAGTGGTTTGTTCCATTTGTCTACATTACCCTGTCCCTGTCTCTCCTAACCTTAGCACCTCCCTATCACTCTTGATCCTCCTGCCTTCTCTACTGGAACAACAAAAGAAACCAGAAGAGAATGTTCACATATTCCTGACACCACATCTCCCCACCTGCTTGCCTCTGTGCCCATACAACCCGTCCCCATTTACTGTGACTGAACAGCTCATGCCCCTTAGACCACCCTCCACTTGTGCCCTGGGTACCCCCTACTGTGCCAACTAAAGGAGTTGTACCTGCTCCCTTAGTAACCTCAGTCTTACAGATGTAAATTGCTCCAGCAATTTCTCCCTCTCTCCCCTGCAGTATCAATCTTCCTTCTTCTGGATCATCCTCCTTGGTGCACAAACATACTGTTACATCTCTTGTCTTAAATAAACTTATGATCCTATGCCCCCTTCCAGATACCACCCCATTCCTCTGCTCAAATGCTAGAAGGGATCATCTATGCTGGCTCTCTCTAAACCCTCTTAAACCCACCCAATCAAAACTGCTCTTTTCACGATTACTGATGACTTTCCATATTGCTAACCCCAAAGGTCAGTTCTCAGTCTTCATCGGACTTAGCCTCTAGGCCACATTTGGCACTACTGGTCTTCCTCTCCTTTTTGATTTGCAACCTTTACTTGGCCTGCAGGCCAGCACGCAGCCTCAGTTCTCCTCCTGCTTCACTGACGCCTCCTCCTCAGTCTCCTTTGCTAATTCCTGCCCCAGCCTTCCGTATTGGAGTGCCCCCAGCCTCAGGCCGTGGACCCATAGCAACCTCTCCTAGTCTTACAGATTTAAATGTCACTTATTCACTGACAATTCCCAAATTTATATTTCAAGATGATACTTCAAGATTTATATTTGAGGGCCAGCCTGTGGCTCACTCGGGAGAGTGTGGTGCTGATAACACCAAGGCCAATAACACCAAGGCCACGGGTTCGGATCTCATATAGGGATGGCTGGTTAGCTCGCTGGCTGAGCATGGTGCTGACAACACCAAGTCAAGGGTTAAGATCCCCGTACCAGTCGTCTTTTATAAAAAAAAAAAAAAGGTTTATATTTGAAATTTATATGTCAAGATTTATATGTCAAGATCTCTGTCCTGAAGTCCAGATTCAAATATCCAACTGCCCACCCAGCATTTGTACTTGGTTAATTAATGGGCATCTTAAGTTTGGGCAAACTTGAGCTCCTGATCCTTTTATAGCCCTGCCCATCTTCACTTCTGGCACCGCCAAAGACACTGGTGTCACCCTCGACACCTCGCTTTCTTATATTCCAGGTCTAATTCCACTTCACTTCACCTCTGCAGCTACCAACCTGGCTGGAGCCACCACCACCTCTCACCTGAACCATTCTAGTCACCTTCTCCCTGGGCACCCAGCTTCCACCCTCGCTCCCTAAAGTCAGGTCTCCAGATAAATGCCACTAAATCCAGAGTCAGAGCACATTCTTCCTAATGGCTGCACTTGCTCCCTCACCTCCTTCACGTCTCTATTCAAATGTCACTTTCTCAGGAAGGCCTCTGCCAGCCACCTTATTTTAAAATTACAGACATACACACACAAAAACTTCCATCCTCGGGCCGGCCCGTGGCTCACTCGGGAGAGTGCGATGCTGATAACACCAAGGCCCCGGGTTCGGATCCCATATACGGATGGCCAGTTCGCTCACTGGCTGAGCGTGGTGCTGACAACACCAAGTCAAGGGTTAAGATCCCCTTACCGGTCATCTTTAAAAAAAAAAAGAAAAAGAAAAAAAGAAAAAACTTCCATCCTCAACTCTTTCCTACTTCCATTTCCTTCATAACATTTATCACTTTCTCACCTATACTTTTCTTTTTTTTTTTTTTTTTGCTTATCCTGTTTCTCCAAACTAAAAAGTGAGCTCAGTTTGGATAGGGATTTTGTATATGTTCATTGCACCTGAAACTGTGTAGGAGCTCATAAATATCTGAATAGATGAATGAAGCACCATTTGTTGAAATGACCTTGAGGACTCCTACAGCACACTGAATAGAATCTTCAGCTGTGCTTAATTCCATCATTCCGTCATCCGGTCCACCCAACCTGTGTTCTAGCTTCATTCCTGCCTCCACGCATTTGCCTTAAATCGTGCGCGCACCAGGATCACTCTCGCTACCGTCCAAGAAACTTTTCCCTGTGATCTGCCTCCCCGCTCCGTGACCTTAAGGTGTGAACTGTAGGCCATCAGGCGAGATCAGCAGGTTGATGGATTGCTAAGGTTGCTGCATCCGCCTAGGACGGAATATTCCCAGGGTGCTCCACCTCTATCGGTAAGTAGTAGTTCCCCACCGGCCCAGTGCCCAGGCGGCTGCGAGAGGCTGCAACGCGGTTTCCTGACGGCCCACACCGACCCCACCCACGCAGTTGTCATGGAGACGAAGCGCTACCTTCCAGGGCAGCCCCCTTCCCCTTTCTCCAAGAGAAAGAGACACATGCGTAGTTAGAGCGCAGGCCGGGCTGGAAGACTGTTGGAAAGGCCGGGACGCCGCTCAGTCCTACCGCTGTAGCCAGCGTCAACCCCTGTTCCTCCAAGGATTGCTACGCCTGCGCCGAAACAAAGTCCGACGTACCTTGACCAGCCGGAGCAAGGGACGCGCACGCGCCCCTCGGAGTTTTGCGCGTGCGCCGTTGTGGCACCAGGGGGCTAGGGAACGAGCGCAGCGCTAATCTTGCGGCTGCGCAGCTACGGCCTGCTGGTGGAGCCCGGCGGAGGACAATTCTGCGCTTGCGCCGTGTTGGGGACGATGGAATGAAACCCAGGCGGTAAGGGCTTTGGGGCCGACTGATGCTAGACGCGCCTGCGCCCTGGCTCAAGGGGCGGCCAGGGGCGGGGCCAAGAGAGGGGAGAGAGAAAGGCGGGGGTTGGTGGGTAGGGAAGAGGCCGCAGAAGCCCGAGCCTTGACCCACCGGCAGGCGGGGGCTGCGGCGACGCCGGTGAGTGACCCGTGGCCCGACCAGGTCCCTACCCTCCGTGACCCTCGCTCTTCCTGGAGTCCCCGTAGGCTTCGTTGTCTTCCTCTGGTTCCGACTCCCGTTATTCCCAGATCGCCCCTTAATTCCTGGCAATCCCCAGAAACCCCCAAATCCCCTCAGACCCTAATCCCTAATATTTTATCGTCCCACCTCTCCCACTGACCCAGGAGCCCCCGTCTCACCATTATTACTGGACATCCCCTCTTGGGACCCCTTCTCAGATCGGTCCTCAAGACGCCCCATTGCCCCCGAAACCCCCAGAGCTCCCTTTGCTCCAGATCCCTCCCTTCTTGCCGCATCGCCCCTTCAGCATCTCCTTACCCCCAAGACACCTCCATTCTCCTATTTCCTATTCTCTTATGCTCTCATTCTCCTCTAACTCCTGCAGACACATCCTCTTCCACTTTTCCTCATTTCCCTCCATCCCTCCAGACCCTCCCCCAATTTCCATCAACTCCTCGGCGTGGCACTTTGCGCCGCGCGAAGCACAAGATGAGCACTTAACCGGTGTCAGCTACCATTGGGTACTTCTGACTGCCCCCAGCAGCCCGTCGCCTCTGCCCGCCCCCGGCCCCGAGCCTCCACCCCTTCCCCGGGACGTAGGAGCTATTGTCGGGGTGGCCCTGTTGAGGCGGGCGCCTCGGGAATGCCGAGCCCCCGCCAGCGCCATGCGCCCTTTGCCCGCAGAGCCGGCGCCCCCCATGCGCCAGGCGGCGGGACGGCGGCGTCGGGGGGCGCCATGGCCTCGGCGGCGGCGGCGGCGGCGGGCGAAGCGGAGGAGACCACCCGGCTGCGCAAGCCGCGCTTCTCGTTCGAAGAGAACCAGATCCTGATTCGTGAGGTGCGCGCCCACTACCCGCAGCTCTACGGCGCGCAGAGCCGTCGGGTGAGCGTGGCCGAGCGGCGGCGCGTGTGGGACGGCATCGCCGCCAAGATCAACGGCATCACCAGCTGGAAGCGCACGGGCCAGGAGGTGCAGAAGCGCTGGAACGACTTCAAGCGCCGCACCAAGGAGAAGCTGGCACGTGTGCCGCACTCCACGCAGGGCGCCGGGCCCGCCGCCGAAGACGCCTTCTCCGCGGAAGAAGAGACCATTTTTGCCATCCTGGGGCCCGGTGTGGCAGGGCCAGGGGCTGGTGCTGGGGCCGAGGAGCCCCCTGCGGCCGCCTCTTCGCAGCCGCCGGCCCCCAGCGCCTCCGCCCAGCGCTGTGTGTTGTCCGAGGACCGCAGGGAGGATCGACGGGCAGGTGAGTTCCTTTACCGTCGCTTATCAAGAGCAAACACTCACAAAGTCTGCTTTATGCCCCGTGCTGTTCCAAGCCCTTTTTGTCGCTCATCACACCCTCACTACAATCCTGTGAGGTGGGTGCTGTTACTATCTCCATTTTACAGCCTGAGAAACTGAAGCTCAGAAAAGTGAAATGACTTGCCTCAGGTCCCATGGCTGGTAACCGTCAGTCAGGAATGGAACCAGACCTAGGAGGCCTGGCTCGAGACCACACCTGGGATCATCTGCACACGCAGGATTTCATTAAATGCAGTTAGGGTAGTGGCTCTGGAGACAGACTGTCTGGGCTCCAATCACAACTTCGCCACTCAACTGTGTCATCTGAGTAAGTTACTGCACTTAAGTTTTGGCATCTGTAAAATGGAAATAAAAACAATCCCCACCCCAAAGGGTTGCTTTGAAGATTAAGTGAGTTAATATGGGTAAATTGCTTAGTCCAGCACCTTCTGAACAGTCTTTCTTAGCTCTTGATATGATAATTATCAATACTGTGAGGTACATAGTATTTCAGCATTTTATAAATCAAAGACTTGGAGAGGTTTAGGAACTTTCCTAAGGCCATGGCTTGAATAGAGGAGGTGTGGAGAGCTGATTACAGAGACTTCCCTGATTAGCCTTGACTGTGGATTGTAATTTATTCTATAGCTATTCTCTGAACACCTGCCCTGTGTGGGGTGGTGCTGGGGACACATTGATAACTGAGACAGTCCAGTGGAGTAGACAGTTATGACCCAGAGCAGGCAGGGCTGGAGTTGGGGAGCCCAGGGTCTGTGGGAGCCCAGAAGGGGCACCTGACCCAGCCTGGGGGGTCAAGGAGGGCTTCCTGGAGGAGGGATGTGAGAGCTAGGACACAAAGAGTAAGAATGAAGAGCGGGTGGGAAAGTGTTCCTCATAGAAGGAACAGTATGTGCAACAGCTTGGAAGCAAGAAAGCTTGGCCAGACCATGCTGGGCCTTTAGGCTAAGGTGAGGAGTTTGGATTTTTATCTTAAGCGCAATGTGGACATGATCAGACAAAGGAGTTCAAAATCATATGATTGGAAGAGGTTCATTCACCCACCCAACAATACACAGCAAGTAGTAGAGTCACGACTCAAACACATGTGAGTGTCCAATTCCCAGTCCATGCAGTTAGCTTAACCACTGGACTAGACTGCCCAGCAGTAACGACAACAGCAATTAATATTGACTGAGAGTTAAATGGGTATGCCAGAATTAGATAACAGGTGGTTTGTAAGTCAAGGTCAGGACTTTGGATTTCATCTTGAGGGCATTCAGGAGGCACGAAAGTATCTTAAACAGGAGAGAGACACAATCACTTGGGACCCTTGTTCTCAGCTTGAGTCAAACCTCACTGTTTCTATCTGTGAAACAGCCCCATTGAACCAGAACAGAGGTGGCAAACTTATTTTTTCAGAAGCTGTGCAAGCACTTAATATTCACTCATTCATTTAACAAACATTTATTGAGAACCTCTTCCAAGGCAGTTACTATGGTATGTGCTGGGAATACAGAAGATAAATCCCCTTCCCTTGTGGAGCTGACATTCTAGATGGGGAAACAGACCACAGACAAGTAACCTCCAAAACAAATTGTATACCAGGAAGTGATAGGAACTAAGGAGAGAAATAAAGCATATTAAGAGGATAGTGAGTGGTTGAAGGGGGCTATATAGACAGGGCAGTGAGGGAGGGCTTCTCTGAGGAGATGAAATTCAAGCAGAGACCTGAATAGAGATATCTAGCGGATATCTCTCAGCTAGAAGATAGGGCATGTGCAACAATCCTGAGGCAGGAACATGCTTAGAGCATCCGCAGTTAGAATCTTACACAGATTACCCACTGTGTAAAACTCAGAAGGGGCAGCCTGAGGCATCTTTGTTGACACTGGAGAAATCGCTAAGAAACATTTATCTCTGACCTAATATTTGAAATAACAATAATGACATTGAGAATTTACTATGTCCCAGGCAGTCCTAAACCCTGTATCTGTAGTGACTCAATCCCTATGATGGCCCTCAGGGAGATGTTATTGTGTCATTTAGTCCCACACTCATGCATACCCATTTACAGGTAGGGAAACTGAGGCCCAAAGATTGCAAATAAATATGATTTTAACTCTCATAGCGGCCCTTCCTTGTCTCCTGTGAACTCTGTGGGCACAAAGGCTGGGCCACTTTCTGTTCCTTTTTGCTCAGTAGACTTGAAAAGCCACATTTCTGAGTGGCTGCAATTTCCATGCCCCTTATAAGGGAGACTCCCCTTTCCTACCCCAACCCCAGGCCCACAGCCCCTGCCCAAGGGGTGGTTAAAAGCATGGGCTATGGAGCCAGCCTGGGTTCAAATCTCCCCTCACCTGTTTATCAGCTCTATGACACCTCTTTCTGGACCTCATCACCTCATCTCTAAAATGGGGTAGAGGGCTGGCTGGTTAGCTCAGTTGGTTAGAGCACAGTCTTGTAACACCAAGGTCAAGGGTTCAGATCCCTATACTGGCCAGCTGCCAAAAAAATAAAATAAAATGGGATGATGGTCGTGATAGCACCTGCCCCAGAGAATGGCTGGGAGGACTTGGTGAAGTAACGTAGGAGGAAAGTTTAGCCCAGGGCCTTGCTGAGGGAAGTGTCCAGTAACTCTTCCCACCTCCCCTGGCTGGCTGGCCCAAGGAGGCTGGACCCCCAGCATTCAAGGCAGGAGGGGTCTAGCTATTTTTGAAGGAAGAGCAGGGTCATCTGATTGGTTGAGGACGGGGAGGTAGCCTTCTCTGGGGAAGGAACATCTGAGCTGGGCAAGGGGCAGTGCAAGGTGAGGTTATGATCCTGGAGGAGGGAACGGCATGTGCACTGACCCTGAGACAGCCTAGAGGGTCAGAAAGGAAGATGTGGGGGCAAGAGCTGAGGCCTTGTAGCCCGGGGAAGAGGCTAAACTTTCATTCTGGAAGCCACAGTTCTTTTCTCATTAAAGAAAAAAATTTATGCTGGACATTGTTCTAGGCACTGGGTAAACAGCAGTAAACAAAACAAGGCCCCGCCTGATGGAGCTGACATCCGGAGGAGGAGACAGACAACAAATACAAATTAATACTATACCAGGTGGAGATAAGCGCTATACCAGAAATCAGGTAGGGCTAGGGGAGATAAAAGGAAAGGGACGGGAGCTACTTTCAATTATGGTTGAGAAAGGTTTTCCAGAGGAGGCAACATTTGAACAGAAGCCTGAAGGAGGTAAGAGAGGAAGCCAGGAAGGTATCTGGGGAAAGACCTTTCCAAGCTAAAGAATGGCAAGGGCAAAGACCTGAGGCAGGAGCAGGCCTAGTGTGTTTGAGGACCAGCAAGGAGGCCAAAGTGACTGGATCCTAGTGAGTAAGAGGGAGACAGAGGGGTGAGAGATGAGGTCAGGGAAGCAATGGAGGCAGAAGGTGCAGGGCCTTAGGGACCTCAAGGACTTTGCTCTTGCCCTGAGTGGGATGGAAGCCAAACACAGGAGGGTTTGAGCAGAGAAAGGACAAGATCTGACTTGTACTATTTTAAACAATTTTATCCAGATGTAATTCCCGTAGTACACAATCCACCCATTTAGAGTGTACAATTCTATGGCTATTAGTATATTCACAGAGTTGTGCAACCATCACCACATCAATTTCAGAACATTTCATCACTCCAAAAAGAAACCCTGTACCTCTTAACCACCCCCTCCCCCATATCCCTCACCTCCCCCCAGTCCTAGGCAACTACTAATCTACTTCTGTCTCTATAGATTTGCCTGTTTTGGACATATAAATGGCTCATATGATATGTGATCCTTCATGACTAGCTTCTTTTCCTGTAGCCTAACTGACTTGTATTTTAGTTGGACCCTCAGGCTGCTTGCTGAGGAGAGACTGTATAAGGGGCATGGGAGGAAGTGGGGAGCCAAATGAGGAGGCAACTGCAGTAGTCCAGGTGGGAAATGCTGGTGGTTGGACGAGGGTGTGGGCCATGGAGGTATAGAGAAGAGGATAGATATTGTATATACCTTGAAGGTAGAGCCAATGGCGTTTGTACTTAGTTGGTGTCTTGGGAGAGAAAAAGAAGAGTAAAGGTGTTTAGCCCTAGTAGCTGGAAGGATGGAGCTACCATCAGCTGAAATGGGTATGGCTAAGAGAGAAGCAGGCTGGGAGGGGATCAGAAGCTCAGCTCTGAACAAGTGGGTTTGAGGCTTTCTTAGACAATCCAGTGGCTAGGCTGAGGACACAGCTGGAGATGGGAGTCTGGAACTTAGGGGAGAGGTTCAGGGTGGGCCCGGGAATCTGGAAGCCTGTTTGCACACTGTGTTCAAGTCCATGAGCATGAATGACATCCCAGGTGAGTGGAGACTGAGGAAGCCCAGCAGGCCAGGAGTTAAACTAGAAAATCCTGCCATCCTGGTTAGAGAGAGCCTCCAGAAGTGCCCCCAGTGCTCCAGACACTCCACCTCTCTCCCAGGCCCCCAGACCTCACCAGCATCTAGCAGTGCATCCTGAGAGGTGTGGTAGGGAGTGTTCAGATGGTTTAGAGCCTTGCAGAATGTTGGCTGTTACTGAGATGGGAGCTGTCTAGCCCAGCAGGAAACTTCCAGGACTCTGTTTCCACTAAAGTTGGAATAAGCCACAAGGTTAAATATATTGACTCTTTCCCCTGGGTACAAACACTGGCCCATCATGGGGATTCTGTTCCAAAGCACCATCTGACAGGTTTTGAAAGGATCGCTCCAGGATCAGGGTAGGGGGAAGGTGGAGAAGGGAGAGAAGGGGAAATCAAGGCAGCGTTCCGGGGTCACTCACACCTTACCTGCATCTTTCTCTTTATAGATACACTAGCCCATGTCAAGGGGGGCTCCAGCAGCCCGGAGCCCTGGGCTCAGCCCTCCTGCAATCCTCAAGAAGGGGACAACCCACGGCCCAAGGAGTGTGAGTCCACACCCTCTCCAGCCCTGCAGACAGTGCAGCTGCCCCGCCTGGCCTTGTCTCCACCACCCCCAGTCCCTCCACCACCACCCCCACCACTCTGCCAAGTGGCACCTTCGCCCCCCAGCTCCCCACTCCTTCCTCGGCCTCCGCCCACACCCTCAGCGCCAGACCCATCCCTGGACTTCTTGCGGGCCCAGCAGGAGACTGCCAACGCCATCCGGGAGCTGGCTGGTACTCTTCGGCAGGGACTGGCCAAGCTGAGTGAGGCCCTCAGTGCCCTGCTGCCTCTTCTGTCAGGAACTCCAGTGGACCCGCTGCCCCCACCTCTGCCCCCGCCCCCACCTCCCAGGCCTGTCTTGCCCCCACCTGCCCCCAAGGTGGAGATCACCCCAGAGCCTGTGTCTGTGGTGGCTGCTGTCATGGACGGGGCCGTGGTGGCAGCCAGGGGGGTGATCATTGCCCCCAGGAGTGAGGAGGGGGCACCCCAGCCACCCCCAGCCCCACTCCCTCCCCATGACTCACCTCCACACAAGAGGCGAAAAGGTTTCCCTACACGGAAGAGGCGGGGCCGATGGAAATCTCCCTGAAATCTGCTGTCCATGCTCCTTCTGCCTGCACCCCCTCTCCCCAGCTTGGCGCAGTCGAGGGAGCATTGCTTTTTGCCCATCCCAGCTGCCCCCTGGCTCCCTGCTCCAGGGGCATAAGCACTCCACTCCCTGTGCTAGTTAGTGCCTGATTGGCTGGAGGGTCTCATGGATGGACTTCTCCAGCCCCTTTCTCTGGTACAGTGCTTCTGCCTGGCTGCCTCCCTTAACCCTGACTTCTAAGCCATCAATTTTATGTTATTTATTATTGCCCTTTGTGGGATGGTGAGGGAACCTCTCGGGTCTCCACATATCTCCTTTCCTAACAATTCCTCTTCTTGACTTGAAAATAATTGACCTGTTGAGGCCTCCCTACCTCCCCATCCCAGACTTTGGAGGGGCTGGGAGTTGCAAGACAAATCAAAATATGGATGACAAAGAGGGATCTGTACCCTAGGGAGGGGACAGAGTTCTGATTGCGGAGGTATAGGATGGGTCCTCTGCCTCCCATTGCTGTTTCTGACCTTCAGGGCTCAACCCCCTCCTTTCTCCTCAGTGGTGACAAGATATCAATAAACTTATTTTTAATACAATTACTTGAGGCTCTGTGTGAGACAGGCTTGGGAAACCAGCACCTACACCTGCCCCATCCCCTCCTTGGACAAGAAACACCCCCTCGAAGTTGGAAGCTGGTGGATTTCCATACTTTTTGTTTGTTTCTTAAAGCCATCAAGTCCTGTGTTCAAATGAAATCTTACTGTTATTCATCCTTAAGATACCAGTTTAAATGTCACCTCCTCTGGGAAAATGTCCTGGTTTCCCTTCTCCAGGATGAGATGGGCCTGCCTGTTAGATTCTGTTTCCTATGGTTCATCATAGTGTCTCTAAGTGAACATATGCCCTTATCTGTTTAAGGCATGTTTCTCCCATAATTTCAGGAGGACAGAAACTGGTTCTCTTTCCCAGGACCTGGCAGCAGAGTAAATAATAACCACCACTGTGGACTCAGACCTGGGTGGTGCTGCGCTGGCCAGCTGTATAGCCATGGGCCTCCGTTTTCCTCATCTGTAAAATGGGCCTAAAGAGTTAGGAGTCTTTACTTCCTAGAATTAGATTTTATTCATCCTTCAGGTCTCAGCTCAAATATCACTTCCTTAAGAAAACTTTTCCTGACACCCAGCTTCCATAGGAATTATCAAAAAATTTAGTTAATCATTTGAGCAAAATCAAAATTTATTGTCTGCTTCCATGTCAGGGCAAGGCCTAAGCCAGTCTCAGTGACTGCTGTGTCCCCAGCATTGCCCAACACAGAAGAGAGGTCGAATAATGGAATTAATGCATAGCTTAAAAACAACTTCCAAAAAAAACTTCCATTTATGGCACTTCCCTTCTGTGCCAGGCACCAAGCTAAGCATCGATGTGCATGTTTGCACTTCAATCTGAAGGTAGCCATGAACGAACAGACTCTAGGGATCTCCATTTTTTCCTAGAAGTTTAGGGCCTTGCCCAAGTTCACAGTTGGTCAGAGGCCAATCCGGTCCACTTGAAGCCTAAATCTAGCCAGAACTCTTCCCCCCACCCCCTTTTTAAAAAAAAAAAATTTTTTTTTTAAGGATGATCGGTAAGAGGATCTTAACCCTTGACTTGGTGTTGTCAACACCACACTCTCCCAAATGAGCCACGGGTCGGCCCCTATCCCCTTTTCTTTCTTCCTTTTTTTTTTTTTTTTTTTGGTGCTGGCGTGTACGGGAATCCGAACCCTTGGCCTTGGTTGCACTCTAACCAACTGAGCAACTGGCCAGCCCCGTTCAAACATGTTGGAGTGCATAACGTGGACCCGGGCCTAGAGAGAGGAAGGGGCTAATGTGGGTTAGAAGCTGGAGATCCGCCTCCCCGCCTCCCCAAAGCCTGCCTCGCACTGTTCCCGATGCCTGAGAGAGAAAATATGAGGGTTCCCAAAGCCTGGTTGGGCCTACCAGGTAGTAAGCACTCAAGGTTGGGGAAAGGTGCTCTGGCGCTTGCCCTCCCCCAGCAACCCCCTCCTCTTTTTCGCCATCTGTTGACCCCATTCCCTTCTTCCAAATTGGGGGGGGGGCAATAGAGGGTAAAGGTCCCCGAAGCACCGTGCTCTGGAAGCACGGAAAGCGCCCCCAAAAGTTGGGGGGGAAAGCAGCGGGAATCGGGAAGGCCTCCCCCCACCTTTCGGACAGCGGAAATACGTCAGCATGTCCGCGCCGCAGAGCATTTTGGGAATTGTAGTAAAGTCGGGGGGCGGGTGGAAAAGCCGACCGTGTAACCCTTTGGAGACCAGAGCGGGCCGGGAGATTGAAACATAGTTGGAGAGCGCTCGGTCACTCCCTTCCTTTAGCAGATGAGGAAACTGAGGCAGAGGCCTGGTCGGAAGCCCTCAGTCCTCTCCTTTCTCCTGCTGTGGCTGTCCCCAAAGGCTGATATCTACGATTCTGGGGGAGGACGAGGTGCCAAGTAGACAAACCCCTCACTCCAGTTGCCCTCTTCCCGTCCCCTGCCCTGAAACCATCCAATCAGGTCCTCTCCGCCCCGCCCCAGGAGCTGCTGCCTTCCTAACCCGTCATAAGGCCACTTTTGATGGGCGGGGAAACTGAGGGTCAGATGAGAGAGCAAGACAGCCTAAAGCTGCACAGCAAGTTGGAGCAGAAATTAGGTGCCTGAGACTGTTCCTCCCCCCCCCCACCCGCAAACACACACAACTTTTTTTTTTTTTTTTTTTAATATGACCGGTAAGGGGATCTTAACCCTTGGCTTGGTGTTGGCAGCACCACGCTCAGCCAGTGAGCGAACCGGCCATCCCTATGTAGGATCCGAACCCGTGGCCTTGGTGTTATCAGCACCGCACTCTCCCGAGTGAGCCACGGGCCGGCCCTCACGCAACTAATGAATCCGTAGTAGCCCTGAGCATTTGTATCACATCCCCGTCCCCCACCTTTGTGTCCGAGCTCCTCGGAACGCGCCAAACTCCCCCCTTCGTCGTGGCTAGGAGTAGTAAGAGTTGCGCGCGGAGAGGCGGCGCGCCCCCCCCCCCCCCCCCCCCCCGCCGCCCAACGTCCCCTTTAAGAACTGGCCCTGGCGGGACTACGTTTCCCAGAAGGCTTTGCCGGCGCGTTATGTAACTTTCCCTGCGAAGCGGCCTCTGGGGCAGAAGAAGGAGGTGGAGGCGGCGGTGGCGGTGGCGGTGGCGGTGGCGGCCGTTGCAGCGGCGGCGGTGAGAGCGGCGGGAGCCCGAGGCGGCGGCGCCCGAAGCCCATTGCGGGGCCCGAGCTGCGCGCCTCGGCTTGACGCCCGTACCGGGCGGGGGCACCGACGTGCCTCTGCCTGCCTCTTCAAGGGAGGCGGGAGTAAGGAAAAAGGCTTAGGGCCCAGGGGGCGGGGAAGGGGGGCCGGGCCTGGATCCGGCGGGGAGGCCGAGCCAGAGGCCGGATTGTGGCTCGCGCTGTCCCGGGGACGCGATTTGAACGTCGGTGGCGCGGATCGAACGTCGTCTGCGGGTGGAACGCGGGGGCCCGGCAGTGCGCGCTCAGGGGCCATGGCGTCTGTGCAGGCGTCCCGCCGCCAGTGGTGCTACCTGTGCGACCTGCCCAAGATGCCGTGGGCCATGGTGTGGGACTTCAGCGAGGCCGTGTGCCGCGGCTGCGTGAACTTTGAGGGCGCAGACCGCATTGAGCTGCTCATTGATGCTGCCCGCCAGCTCAAGCGCAGCCACGTGCTCCCGGAGGGCCGCTCGCCCGGACCCCCGGCCCTCAAGCACCCAGCCACCAAGGACCTGGCTGCGGCCGCTGCACAGGGGCCCCAGCTTCCTCCCCCGCAGCCCCAGCCCCAGCCGTCGGGGACCGGCAGCAGCGTCTCGGGCCAGGACCGCTATGACAGGGCCACATCGTCAGCCCGACTCCCCTTGCCCTCGCCCGCCCTGGAGTACACGCTAGGGTCCCGCCTGGCCAATGGGCTAGGCCGTGAGGAGGCTGTGGCTGAGGGGGCGAGAAGGGCCTTGCTTGGCTCCATGCCCGGCTTGATGCCCCCCGGGCTGCTGGCAGCCGCGGTGTCTGGCCTGGGAACCCGAGGCCTGACGCTGGCAACCGGCTTGAGTCCTGCCCGTCCAATCTTCGGTTCCGATTTTGAGAAGGAGAAGCAGCAGAGGAATGCGGACTGTCTGGCAGAACTCAACGAGGCCATGCGGGGCCGGGCAGAGGAGTGGCACGGGCGCCCCAAAGCTGTGCGGGAACAGCTACTGGCGCTGTCCGCCTGTGCCCCCTTCAATGTCCGCTTCAAGAAAGATCACGGGCTGGTGGGGCGGGTGTTCGCCTTTGATGCTGCTGCCCGCCCTCCAGGCTACGAGTTCGAGCTGAAGCTCTTCACCGAATACCCTTGTGGTTCTGGCAATGTGTACGCAGGGGTCCTGGCCGTGGCTCGCCAGATGTTCCATGATGCTCTGCGGGAGCCAGGCAAGGCACTGGCCTCATCTGGCTTCAAGTACCTCGAATATGAACGTCGGCATGGCTCAGGGGAATGGCGCCAGCTGGGGGAGCTGCTTACCGACGGTGTCCGCACCTTCCGCGAACCAGCTCCCGCGGAGGCCCTGCCCCAGCAGTACCCAGAGCCGGCCCCTGCAGCTCTATGTGGACCCCCTCCGCGAGCCCCATCCAGGAACCTGGCACCCACGCCACGGCGTCGCAAGGCATCCCCTGAGCCCGAGGGTGAAGCGGCTGGGAAGATGACTACCGAAGAGCAGCAGCAACGGCACTGGGTGGCACCTGGCGGCCCATACTCCACTGAGACCCCTGGTGTGCCCTCACCCATTGCCGCCCTGAAGAATGTGGCCGAGGCCTTGGGCCACTCACCCAAGGACCCTGGTGGGGGTGGGGGTCCTGTGCGTGCAGGGGGCACCAGCCCGGCAGCCTCCTCCACGGCTCAGCCTCCAACCCAGCATCGTCTAGTGGCTCGCAATGGTGAGGCAGAAGTCAGTCCCACGGCTGGGGCTGAAGCTGTGAGCGGGGGTGGTAGTGGCACTGGGGCGACCCCTGGAGCGCCCCTGTGCTGTACCCTGTGCCGGGAGCGGCTAGAAGACACCCACTTCGTCCAGTGCCCCTCGGTGCCCGGACACAAGTTCTGCTTTCCCTGCTCACGGGAATTCATCAAGGCGCAAGGCCCAGCAGGGGAGGTGTACTGCCCTAGTGGAGACAAGTGCCCGCTGGTGGGCTCCTCTGTCCCCTGGGCCTTCATGCAGGGCGAGATTGCCACCATCCTTGCTGGAGACATCAAGGTTAAGAAAGAACGGGACCCCTAAGCCACCACTGCCACCAGGCTACTGCCCCCTGCCCCCTTGCCACCCACCACTGCTGCGGATAAATTATTCCCTCCCCCACCCAGCCCAGTGCCACCCCCAACTGTGTACATACCCTCTTCCTCTGCCCAGATGGGTCCCCTGGGGTAGATGCATTGAGGGTGGGGGGAGAAAGCTTGTGGCTCCTGTCCGAGAGGGTGTTTGGGGTCACTTGGCCCCTCCAATTTTCCTCTCCCCTCCTTGGCTTGGCTTTGCTGCTGCTTGTAGTTGGGGGAGAAGTGCCCCACTCCTTGAGGAGGGGCTTTCTGAAAACTCGCTCTTTATAAACGAAGCAGAAGCATTTTATTGCCTCCCTCTTCCTCCTCCTTTTCCTCCTTCAATAAACCGAGAGATGGTTTTTTTTTTTTTTTTTTTTTTTTTTTTTTCCTCCTTCTTGGTCCCTTAATGTGAGATGTGTGACATGCTGCGCCCCCTTTGGGACTGAAATGGTCTGGCAAGGGAGAGGATGTTACGTGGTGACCTCCAGGTGGCGCCCTTCACCCAGGCGGGCCAACTGGCTGAGATTTTTTTTTTGCAAATGCTGTCCATTGGTCAAACTTTCTGGCCATCGGCCCCTTTTCCAGATGACAGACTGAGGCTCAGAGAGGGGATGGCTCTTGCATGGGAGCCACAGGCTAGCTCGGGAATAGGTTACCGTTCTGAAGCTGGGCCGTACCCCTATAACTACCCAGAATGTGGAGGACTCAGTGCCCACGAAGGGAGGGGAAAGAGGCGGCGAGGGGCTTCGTAGAAGGAACGCGCGGTGGGTTCTTGCCAGGCAGGGAGAGAATTGAAGCTAGACTGCTAGAGGGACTGCCTGAGGGAAGAGGAAATTTTCCTGCACGTGGTAAACTAACAGGATACTTGGACACAAAGTGGCTGCTTCTCGCCTCTGGTGGTGCCCGAGAGGCGGACACTTGGGAAGCCAGAACTGGGCTCCTCACCCTCATCTCGGGAGACAGTTCCCATCGGTGGCCACCCTAGAACACCGTGACGAACAGGGTGAAAGTCGCTCCCCCCGCGGCTGCCTCTGATGTGCGCGGCCTTGTCCCGCACCTGTCCCAGTGGCTGATCATTAACCAGGACTTCCTGCTCACTGGCGTCACGGGGGCGGGGCCTGAGCGGAATGCGGCAAAGCAAGGGTTAAGGGGAGGGGGCGGCCCCTGGAGCCCAGCCCCTACCCCTGCGGCCTCCCCCACGACCCTGAAGTGGAGATTACAGGAAGGGGGAATGCCAGGCTCAAAGGCCAACGGATGGACAGAGAAATGGGGACTGACTGTACCCTACCATCGTACAGCACTGTCAGCTCTGAAACCCAAGGTTGCCCCCAGATCTCAAGAACCCAGGTGTTTCATCACCTAAATCTGGAGGACCCTAAGGTCCTGACCCATCCTCTTGGTTTCCCAGGCGTCCCACTCACACTTGCAGGCCCACATGTCCTAAATCCCACATATTAGGGACCCTGGAGCTTTGTCCTTCAGTTCTGGAGGACCCTCAATTCTCAGACTGAGGGGTCCCATACTCCCCAACCCCCCACCCCCAGCCATTAGCTCTCAGGTGTTCTGCCACCCAGGCACTGCCAGCCTAGGCTCTGGGCAGGGCTGGGAAAACCACCCCTGATTAAATACACCAGGCGATAAGCCCGGGGCAAGGGAGACTCTGGATGGAGCTCTGTGCCTGAGCTTCCCTCCTGGGCAAACTCGTGGCCTGATGCAGCTCAGCAGACCCAAGTGCTGGGTATCTCTCCCTCCCCCAAATCCTTAGAGCACAAGGCTTCCAGACACCTGGTCCCTATGCCCCAGTGGGGGCTAAAGAGCTGAGAAGGACACCTGGTCCTTTAAGAACAGCTGGTAGGTGGGTGGGGGGCAGGGGAGTCACCCCCAGCCTAGTTGGTGTGTATTCTAGATAGAGGTTGGGTTAACCATTAACAGAGCAGAAGGCCTGACCTGTGTGGGTGTGAGGGGGCTGTATCAGTCCCCCTTTCCCCAGTGCCAGGGTGGGGTGAAGGTGCAGGGGCTCTGGATTTATTGGGAATCCAAATAAATGATTCCGAAATAAAGTGAGTATGTGAAGAAACTTTGAGACAGGAGAGATGCAAAGAGAGACCAGCTCGCTGAAAGAGACAAGGAGACACATGAGCCAGAAACCTAGAGAGACAGAAAGAGACTGGAGAGAACCTCAGAGATAAGGGAGATGAGGCAGAAACAGCAGGAGAGACAGATGTTCAGAAAAGAGAACTAAATGGAGCAATATCCAGCTACGTTGAGAGGGACTGAGATACACAGATGAGATGCCAACAATAGAGACATAGAAGGAAGACAAATGCAGAGAGGGGAATAAAGAGCAGATGAGAGACTGAAATCAGGGGGAGGCACAGATTTGAACTGGAGAGTTGAGACATCCTCAAACTCAGAAGTTTTATGAGACAGATGAAGAGAATGGGAACTCAGTGAAGGGCAATGCTGGGTCTGTTGTAGTCATTTGGTCTCCAACGATCAGAACAGGGTCTGGTTCACTCCGAGTTATCCTCCAGGTTGCAGCCTAGCTGACATCTCCTCCAGGAAGCCTTCTTGGACCCCCAGGCTGGATCAGATGCAGTTTTTTGGCTCCTAAAATCCCCTGCACTTTCCCATCCCAACCCTGCACATGCTGCATTATCACTGTCTGACAACTGCATTATGAGCCCCAAAGGGTAAGGTCAAGGCTCTCTTGGTCACCACTTGGTCCTCAGCATCACTAAGCACAGGGCTTGTTTAAGGGAAGGATGGATTAATGGGCTCCTTCTCTCCCTAAACAAATGTTTAGTCAGCATCCACCTTATGACAAGCATAGCAGTGGGTGCTGTGGATAGAGCAGGGAACAGAAGGCAGCCCCTACTCTCATGGAGCTGACGTTCAGGTGGGAGATGCAGACAGACCTGTAAAATATGACAGCCACGGAGCAGTAAGTCCTATGGAAAAAAAAAATAATAAGCCAGGGAAAGGGGACAGAGGATGATGCAGGTTCCTGTTTTAGAGAGGGATATAGGGAAGGGCTCCCTGAGGAGATGACACTAAGAACTGAAGGAAGTGAGAGAGAGCCTGGGGAAATCTGGGTGAATAGAGCATGTGTGAAGGCCCTGAGCTGGGAGCCTGCTTGGGTTTGTCCCAGAAGCAGCCATGTGGGCAGTTATGGCAAAGGGAAGAGTCATAAGTGTCAGGGGAGCCTGTAGGCTATGATAAGCACTTTGGATTTTGTTTTCATAGGAACAGATGGAAGGTTTCAAGCAGTGGGTGAAGGGATGGAGCAGAAGAGACAGAAGTGACAAAGAATCGGCTGGGACAGACATTCATTTATGTGTCCAGTGATCAACAGAGGGCCTAGCACATATGCCCAGCATCAGTGTATATGTGAGTGAGTGAGACCCAAACCCACAGAGAAAAATCAGAATGGGCTGGCCGGCTGGCTCAGTTGGTTAGAGTTCAGCGTTATAACACCAAGGTCGAGGGTTCAATCCCGTTACCAGCCAGCTGCCAAAAACGTCAGAATGACATCTAGATGGATAGATGGACTCAGAGACCCCCAGGGAGAGGCCAGCTAAGGACCCGGACACCCAGGGACAGCAGATGCAGACAGACAGACAGAAGCCTGGCTGAGAAGTCCTATTCCTTCCAGAGACCTCCCCACCCGGAAAGCTTCCCAGGAGCTGGAAAATCCCCCTGGGCCCCCCTGCCCGCCTCACCCGTGGCGTGCCCACTCACACCTCAGGCAGAGGAAGCTGGCAGGCCCCACAGGAACCTTTCTGTGCGGGGGGAGTGGAGGCGGGCAGGCGGCAGGGACGAAGTGAGAGGAGTGGCGGGCAAGCGGGCAGTGGCTACACAAAGGTTCCAGTGTCTGCCCCTCCTGCCCCTGGGTACAGATATAAATAATATGTACATATACCTTTATATATATATATATACCAGTAGGCTGGGGGTGGGAGGCTAGGGGCCTCACACTCCCCCTAGTCATAGCAGAGTCTGCTCCTATGGGGTTGGGGGCTTGGGCACCCACAGAGATAGTGGCCAAGACTAAGAGAATCAGGTTAAATGGGACACAGTGACAGAGAGAACAGAGAGACACTTACTAAGTGAGAAAGAGAGACAGAAAGAGGCTGGCTGAGAGCTACCCAGAGTTAGAAAGCAAGCAGCAGAGAGAGTAGGCTGACTCAAATGGAGATGCATCCACAAAACATACAGAGAAAGCAAACTTCACTGAAGGGAGACAGAAAAGTCAGAGGGACAGGGACAGTGACAGAATGAAAACAGGCCATTCCAGAGAAAGGCCCAGGAGAGAGGAAGGAGGGACAGAAGAAAACAGAGAAGTCGGGAAACATCCAGAGAGGGACATGGAGAGAGAGAAGCAGACAGACAGATAGATGGGGCCGAGGCCAAGGCTGGGGGTTTGGGGAGGCTGGTGCTCAAGGATGCAGGGAGGGTCAGGGCACGTCTCCAATTTGGGGGGTACCATCTGTGAGGCTCTGGCCTGGCCCAGTCCAGAGCAAGCTGAGGGGCAGGGAGCAGAGGTGAGGGAGGTGGCTCTGGGGTTCCGGATCTTGGTGTTTACCTGGGGCAGGCACTGCAAATAGGCGCCCAGGCTGGCCCATGGGAGGCAAGGGTGGGATGGGTTGGGCCCCAGCCCTGGCACCAGTGGGCCCGGCACGCCCACCTGTGGCCTGGGTGGTGAGTAACATACATGGTAACACCTGGGTAGATGGTGACACATGGGGGATAGACACAGTGACACACAGGGACAGATATAGGCAGACCCACAGTGACAGGTCCAGAGTGACAAAGACATAAATAATGACAGAGACACACCGTAACAGACACAGTGACAGATACACACACCATAGTGACAGACACACACATACACATAGAGAACATAATGACAGGCAAACATGTTGTTAGGCACAGAGACACAGTGACAAAACACAAAGTGACAGACACATGTACACAGTGATACAAACACAGCAACACCTACATTAACCTGGTGGCAGACACTGACACAGAGACGTATAAGCACACACACTAACATGCTGAACAGAGACACATCACAGAGAAACACACAATCCCACAGACACAATGACACTGATATGATGACACCAAGACACATGAATGAAGCCCAGTGACAAACACACTGACTTGGACACACACATACACCCTTGTAAACTGCCCAGACTGCTGGCTTCTGGGTATGACCCCCTCTCCTCCTGCAGCAGGTTGTGGTGGGAGGTGGGGGTGACTGCCAGGGACGGCTTGGGACCCCGGGACTCAACTGTGCTGCTGCTGCCCCTCCCATCCTCCAGAATAGCACGGGGGTAAGGGCACTGAGTCTGGGCCAGACTGCCTGCGTTCAAGACCTAGCACCCCACTCACTATCTGTGTGACCTTGGAAAAGTCACTTGACCTCTCTGTGCCTCAGTTTCACCAACAATAAAGTAGGTGGTGGGCGGGAGGGGCAATCCGTTCTGTAAGGTGCTCACACAATGTGCCAGACACATACATGTAAGTCCTAGTAGCTCTTAATAATTATTATTATCGTCACCATCATCATCATCTCATGCCTCCCGATGCAGACAGCCCTCTGCCCACAGCTGAGACCCTCCGCGGGCCTTGTTCTCCTCCATAGGCCCCTCCCTTGGACCATGTCACCTGAGGCCCACAGCCCAGGTCCCTGTGCCTACCCCTCCATCCCCGATCCCTGATGTCCTCATATCTGTCCATGCCTCCCACATTTGACTGTGGTACTTTTCCATGCTGGACATCAGCCGGCTGTCCCTGGGGTGAGGGTCACACCTGCCCACGCCAGCTGAACTGGTGGCCACCAGACACCCTGACGGATGGCCCCACCCTCCCCCGTGGACCCTACAACAACACTCCGCCCCTCGGCCACCTGAGGTCCCCACTGGGGCGGCCTGAGGCCTGAGCCTGGGGACAGGAAGCCCCAGGCCTGGCCGCCCTGAAAGCCTCTTTCAGCCTGGGCCTCCTCCCGCCGCCACCAACTCCTCCCGCAGAATAATATTTGGGCTGTTGGCCGGGGGGCGGGGGCCAGATCCGGAGGCCGCCCGGGAGAAGCCAGAAACCGCAGGGCTTCCTGCCTCGGGCCGGCTGACTCCGGGAGAGACCCCCAGGCCCGAGGGAGGGGGGCGGGTGCCCGGGGAGACTGAGGGCCTTTCTCTCGGCCCCAGTTGTTTTTTCCAGGAACCAGGAGGAATTCCCGGGCCTGCCCAGGACAGCGAGGCTGGTGGGACGGCTGACAGGGAGCCAGCACGGCAGGGGGCGGGGGGTGACACGCAGCCGGCAAGGCGGGCGCAGTGACAGAAATAGAGGGCCTGGCCTGCGAGGTGGCAGGTAGAGGCGGAAACTCAGGGAGCTGGGACAGGGAGGGAGGCCAGAGAAGAGAGACAGAGATGAAGAGATCCAGAAAAGGAGTGGGGGAAACAGCCAGAAAGGAAGAGTTCCCGTCCCTGAGAGAAGAAGGGAATAACTCAGAGAGAGGGAGGGATGGAGCCAAAGCAACAGAGAGAAAGAGAGAGAGACAGGGCAGCAAGGCAGACGTGTGAGAGGCAGACAGACCGAGAAAGCACTTCAGAGAAGTCAAGGGACGGAGATAAAAGCATAGAGAGAGGGTCAGGGACAGAGGGACACAGAAAGAAAGGACGCTAAGAGACAGGGAGAAAGACGAACACACAGAAACTAGGAGAGACATCACACAGGCTCTCGTTTGTACACACAGACATACACACACACACACACACACACACACACGGGTGGACAGAGACAAAGTCTTTGGTCTTTAAATGACTGAATGGCTGAGGAACAAATGAAGGAGTGACCAGAGCCAATTACTAAGAAAGGCAAATGCAAAGTGAGGAGAAGACAGTATCAGACCAACCCTGCCCCTGCTCCAGCCCTGCTAAATGGCTTTGTTTTTTTGTTTGTTTGTCTTTTCTTGGCAGCTGGCCGCTATGGGGATCTGAACTCTTGACCTTGGTGTTATAACACTGTGCTCTAACCACCTGAGCTAACTGGCCAGCCCAGCTAAATGACTTTGGCCCAATCCCTTCCATTCTGGAAGCCTCAGTTTCCACTTTGATAGGAGAAGTGTGAAGTGCACAAGGGTGTCTCTGAGAGAGCTATGCCCTCAGAACATTTGAGTGGCAGACAAGCAGACTCAGAGCCTCGGGAGACACCTGGAGGGATAGACACCTAGACCCCCAAACCCAGACAACCCAGCTCCTTCACCCGTCTCAAGAGTGACAGATGCTCGGGCCAGCCCGTGGCTCACTCGGGAGAGTGTGGTGCTGATAACACCAAGGCCCCGGGTTCGGATCCCATATAGGGATGGCCAGTTAGCTCACTGGGTGAGCATGTTGCTGACAACACCAAGTCAAGGGTTAAGATCCCCTTACCGGTCATCTTTAAAAAAAAAAAGTGACAGACACTCATAAGTGTTAGCAAACCCTCTGCACATGTTCACACACACATGCACAACAGTGGCAGGCACATACATTATATGCAAACAAACGTACACACTTTTAAAAAAACATACAGACATATTGACTCACAAAGATACACATAAAACACACAATGATAGGAAGACCCACAACACAAATGTCACTCACACACACCCTTTGAGGCAGTGGATAGGCAGAAAAAATGATATTCATAGGCACCCATGTAGCAAAGTGAGACCCAGAGGGACCCAGTGACAGGCGTACAAAGAGAATCACACAAAAATAACAATAAAGACACATACACAAGAGCCTGATGTTCCAAGACACCTGCAGCAAACACAAACCCAAAGTATGAACAGACACACAAAACCCACAAAATTGAGGGGCACAAACAATAGATAACACCCTGAAGTAGACCATGGGAACTCCAATGGGCATCTCAACAGGCAAAGTGATATCCTGTAACCCACAGAGCATACACACGCACTGATAAACTCCAACACACACTGCACACCGTCTCCAGCTCTTCAATTAACACCTCATCTGTCCTTTTTCCTTCTCCCCAGCTTAACTAAAAATTGAGCAGCCCCTAGGTTCCCTGAGCTTCAAAGCTAGAGGTGTGTGCCTGGGAAATGGGGGTGGGGAGATGGCCTTGGTCACTTCACAGCCACCCCCCCTGCTGCCCTGGCCCCATTACTGCGGGGGCTGCTATCTGTGAACAAACTGTCCTTGGGGTCAGGGACAGCAAAGAGCCAAAGGTCAGGTCGATGCCTCCCCCAGCCCCTCCCCCAGAGGCAGCCAGCTCTTGGGGGCAGGAAGGTGAGGGGACAGGGGAACAGAAATTCAAGCATTTAAGCCCCACAGGGCCTACCTGCCAAGGAAAAGAGACATTCAGCAAGAGGTGGCAACAGTGCCTTTAATGGGCAAACACAGTCAGTATCCCGCTTCCCAGGCAAGAACCAGACTTCAGCAGAAATTCCCCACACCCTAACCAGCCCATTCTGGCATCTCCTGTATCACAGTAGGGCGATGAGCTTCAGAGTATTCTCATCTCTATCCCTCACCCAACCCACACCAAAGAGTGGTGATGACATGGCCCTCTCCACGGGGCTGTGGTGACTATCTTGGTGCACAGTGGCACAATGATAATGTTACCCAGCCAATATGGTGACCATCAAAGCACCCAATGGGCCAAAGAAGATGTCATTGAAATGTTATCGCCATCACATCCAAAAAGGGTCAGCGAAGAAGATGTCTGTCACAGCACTCAAAGGGCCAACCAGGATGTCATCCCAGATGGTGGCCATCAAAGCACTCAACGGACCAATCAATAACATCCATCAACATGGCAGTCTTCGCAGTACCCAAAGGGCCCACCAAGATGTCCATGGCAGTTATCACAGTACCCAATGGATTAACATGATGCCCATATAGACAGCAATCATCACAGAAGGGAAAAGATCAACCAAGATGTTGACTGATGGGACAAGCAAAGTGTCACCAGAGATCAGGCTCCAAGAGCCTGATGGTGTGAGCTCCAGTCATTCCCCACCACTATGTTTCCAACCCCCTGCTAGGATGCATTAAGCAGAGAACGGGAATAGAGGCCCTGGTAGTAGACCCCAGGCTCCCCGCCCTCAGCCCCATAACCCCCAAATGCCATGTCCAGTTTGGGAGGCGCTGGTGTCTGTTCTGACATGAGGTTGTTGATGGAGAAAGGGTGGTTGAAATTGTAGGGCACGTCCAGCTTCAGCTCCCCTGGGAGCTCCAGGCCAGTGAAATAGGATGTGGAGGAAGGGGGCGAGCCACAATCCAGAGCCCCCACATCTTCCCCACCCTGGGCCTCAGGCTCAGAGGATGGTGGCTGAGGCTGGGGCGGGGAGGTGACTGTGGCTGCAGGGGTGTTGGTTGAGGTGGCAGACCCTGTACCGTTCCTGGCAGTGGTGGTCCCACTGCTGCCTTTCTTCACCTTCTCCTCCAGCTTGAAGCGCTTCTGGCGGCGTAAGTAGCAGCCGTTCTCAAACATGTTACCCGAGCTGGGGTGCAGGGCCCAGTAGGAGCCCTTGCCTGGCTTGTCTGGGGAGCGCGCCACCTTGACGAAGCAGTCGTTGAAAGAGAGTGAGTGGCGAATAGAGTTCTGCCAGCGCTGCTGGTTCTCCCGGTAGTAAGGGAAGAGGTCCATGATCCACTGGTAGATCTCGCTCAGCGTCAGCATCTTGCCTGGTGCTTGTTGGATGGCCATGGTGATGAGCGAGATGTAGGAATATGGCGGCTTGGCGTGGGCCAGGGGCCGCCGGTACCCTTTTGGCATCTCCTTCCCATGCACCAGTCCTGGTCCTGGGCCCCCGTAACCTGAGCCACCGCTGCCTCCACCACCGCTGGCACCCAGGCCTGAGAAGGTGGGCCCCAATGGCCCCGTGGGGGCTGGGGGTGCCAGGGGTCCTGAGGGCAGTGGGGAGGTGGGGAGCCCCCCAGGGGGGTAGGGAGAGCTTAGAGGGTTCAGGGTCACGTAGGAGTTGAGGGGGGCCATGGTGGGCACTGGAGTCACCGGAGAGTAGACCTGCAGGGAGAGAAAGAGAGATGGGGAGGGGTCAGTTGGTCTCCACTCTGCTCGTCAGCAAAGGATCACAGGACCTACTATGTGTCTGTCAGTCAGTCTGTCTTGCCTCCTTACAAGTTGCTTCCATCATTGATTGCCTTTCTCTGTAGACAGCTCTTTCTCAAAGTCTCTTCTCCCCTCTCTGCTTCCCACCAGCTCACCCCCCATGCTTCAATACACTCCAAGTCACACTTTAAATGGTTCTCAAAGTGTGGCCTAGGACACCCTCGGGAGTGTCCAAAACCCTTTTAGGGTGTCCCTGAGGTCAAAACTATTTTCAAAATAATGCTAAGATATTATTAGCCTTTTTCACTCTCTGTCTCACGAGTGTACAGTGGAGTTCTCCAGAGGCTGTGTGACATGTGATATTGCAAAAGACCAAATGTAGAAGCAGCCAAGAGAATCCAGCTGTCTTCTACTGAGTCAGACTTGATTTGCTAAATTTTTTGAAATACTCTGTCTAGTTATTTTAATAAAAATGTTATTTATTCTAACAAATTATTGCTATTTTTTTCTTTTTTGGCAGCTGGCCAGGATCCGAACCCATGACCTTGGTGTTATAAGGCTGTGCTCTAACCAACTGAGCTAACCGGCTGGCCCATACTGTGATTTCTAAATGAATTAATACATATTTTTTAAATTTCTCAGTTTTAATTTCAAGTACAGTAAATATGGATAGACATAACCCATATCAGCAAAACTGTTTGGGGTCCTCAACAATTTTAAGATTGCAAAGAGGTACTGAGACCAAATAAATTGAGAACCTAATAAATCAGCAGTTCTCAATTTTAGTAATAGCTAGTTATTATAAATCTCTAATAATGTGTGGGTCTCTATCAGTCTTTTAGGTTATAAAATTACTGTTTTTATAGATCAGAAGATACACATAAAACACACAATGAAATCACATTTCAACCTAATATACAAGTGTATCATTTATCTATTTCTTTGTGTCATCCAATCTAAGACTTCACTGGAAGTTGCACTGTTTTTTATATATCAATATAAATGGGGGAAAAAATACACTCAGTTAAAATCATTAGACCCCATTGACTGTAAAATGCATTCTATTTTCAGAAATGTTCAAACGGGGGAAAAAGGTGCATCTTAGCTTAATGAAATATGGTAGACATTACTATGTCTCTCTAAATAACCCCCTATATATTCTTTTATCCATTCAACAAATATTTATTGGCCATATACTCTGTGCTAGGCACTGCTCCAAGCACTTTACAGAAATAGTTTCCTTTAATCCTTACAAACATACTATGGGGGAGGTGCTATTATGATGTCCATTTTACAGCTAAGAGAGCTGAGGCCCAGAGAGGCTGTCCAGGGTCACATAGCAAGGAAGGGGAAGAACTGGGATTCCAAATCCAGACTGTCTGGCTCCAGAGCATGATCCCATGTTCTGGATCATGCTATATAAGCAGCAACCAAGACAGACAGAAATGCCTGCCCTCATGGAGCTGACAGTCTAGCAGGAAGTTGACAGTGAAAAGGATAAGCAAGGAAAACATAGAGCATGCTGGATGGTGGTTTGTCTCTTTCTGTATTTATCTACCCCTCTCACCTACTGCCTTCAAGTATCTCTACCCCAAGGCTCCTGCCTGCCCGGTCCCCTCCCCCAGCTGGGATCTCACAGCACTGGGAGTGCCACTATAGCCCTGGTCAGAGCCACCTTGGCTGTGGGTTAGTGGATACCATCTGGTCCCCTGCCACTGTAAGTGTCTGCAGGTCCCAAGGTCCAGAAAGAAAAGGGACTTGCCAGGGTCACTTAGGAAGTCAGGAACAGGTGGCAACCATGCCCAGGTCTGAGTTCCAGTGGAGAAAAACTCCCCTATCTCCTTCATGTGTTGTTCCAGTTGGCTCTTTTCCTTCTTGTCTCTGAATCTCTTTGTTGGCTATTTTTGTTCATTGTTGTGTATCTGTCCATATCTTTCCCTGTCTCAGTACCTCTACACTCCCTCCCTCCGTGTGTCTCCTCCCCCCCGTCACCCCATCTTTCTCTTTCCCCTGTCTCTCTCCTCCCCATTGTCTCCCCATCTATTTTGCTCTTCCTCTCCCACCCCAGTCCTCTCTCCCCCACCCCCATTTCTCTTTCCCCTTCCTCTCAGCCCTTGTCTCTCTCTCTACCCCTCCAGCCCTATCTCCCCTCTTTGGCAGTATCTCTCCCTCTGTCTCTTTCAACCACACTCTCCTCCCACACCCCATTCCCACCTCTCTTTCCCTTTCAGCACATCTTTGTCTCTATCTACTCCTTTCCTCAGCATCTCCATGTTCCCAGAGGTCTCAAGTTGAAATTGAATCCACAGCTACATCTCTCCCCCACACACTGGTCTCCCCAGCGGTTGGCTGCTCCTGCCCCCTCCCTAGAATAAGGAAAGAGATGAGGAGAAAAGGGGATGGATTCAAGGGGCTTCACAGAGAGTACCTAAATCCCTCTGCACCCCCATCCTGACTTCTCCAACCCAGTCAGGCTCTCTTGTATTGTAGAGTAAGACACACTGGGACCCCAAGGCTCTCCTTTGCAGGCTCCCCACCCACCCGGAAGTCCTCCTTGAGGTCTGACCTCAAGCACTCCAGCTGTTCTAATCCACCCTAGACTTTCCCACGCCCCAGGGCTGGGATGAACCCCTGGTGTCCGGGTCTGAACCGGATCTCCCCAGCCAAGGCGGGGCTGAGATTGGGGGGAAGCCCTTGGGGGACCTGCACCCTCACACCAGGAGGCTGGAATTTCTCCCCTTTCATTTCCTTATTGTCTCTGGAGAGAGGTGTGACAGGGAGCAGGGGGAGTCGGTGTGAAGCCAGAAGCATAGTTTCTAGTCCCAGACTGGACTCAGGACCCCAGCACTCTGCTGGACTTCAGATTTTCCATCTCTAAAATGGGGGAGCGGTTGGACCAGCCGATCTGTAAGAACCTGAGGCCAGCCGGGATGCCCCAGGGTGATAACTTTCCAAGTTCTCTCCAGATGGTGAGACAGCCCCAGGGTGTTAACATCACCTCAGCAGGAAAGTGCAAGAAGTGGTTTGAGGAACCTCTCAATTCTTAATTGCTGGTTGAGTGCAGACATTTCTTTCCCCATTGTTCTAACCCAAGGGGAAGAGGTGGGCTCATCTGATGGGAAGGCTAGGGAGACCCTCAGACCTATGCCCCAGAACATTGCCAGCCCCTTTTATGTCGATTCTTCTAAAAATGCACCCGAATGCTGATTATCTCCAGACTGTTCCTCAATTTCTGACACAATTTCCACATCTATTCAGACTGTGCCCCAAATATTGACTCCTCCTGCCTAGACCTCCACAATTTACTTATTAAAATGTACCCCTAAAACACTGATTTGTAGTCTGTTCCCTTAAATCGTGTCCCCAGACTCTCAGCTCTCCAGCAGTCCAGCTGGGATCCCCCCACTACCTGGGAGCCTCCACCTCCCCCACCTTGGTCTCTGATAACTGATACCTCCAGCCGCCCCACCTCCACCTCTGAGCACTCCCAATCCCTTCTCCAGTCAGCCCTGCCCCACCCACGTGCACCTCACACCTCCCAGACCCAGGACTGGCCCCTCCTGGGCACCTTGCCAAGCCCCAAAAGCCTGGGGATCCAGGAGTCCCACACTGAAGCTTCAAACCCCAGACCCAAGATTCAGGAATGCTTGGGCCCCCCTACAACTACTAGATCTTGAGTCCTTGGAGAACCCAGCCATTCCAGCCCTATACCCCCACCTCAAGCCCACAGTCCCCTTCCAGGTTAGGAATGCGTGTCCAGACTCCCATAACTCTCATATCAGGACCCCAGCCCCCACCCCCAATCTCACAATATTGATTATAGAGCAAGTGGGCTGTGGGGTAGGAGTCCTTGCAACAAGAGGAATGGAAGATAGACTTTGGGAAGGACTTTCTGTCTGCTGGGGTGAAGGAATTGGATATGCCCCCACACTCTACTCCAGGGAGGCCTTGTCTGAGGTGGGACTGAATAAGGACTTTAGCAATTGCTGGAGATTGCCAGATGCCGGGTTGGAGGTGCACAATCTGAAGTCCTCCATGCCTCCCACTTGGGCAGTCCCTCCTGAGGGTCATGGGTAGGGTTGGGGGGCAATGAAGATTGACCTTCTCCTGCCAATGCTGATGCCCACATCTCATGCGCTCAAGTCCTCAACTCTGACTCCATCTATATGAGCCCCAACTCTAAGCCACCTGTTATTTCAGACTCCAAAAATGAAGCTTCATTTCTGAGCACTTCCATTTCTCACCGCTGAGTACCAAGTCCTGTTTCTGACCCTATCTTAGTTCGCCAGCCAATACCTACCCCTGAACACCAATTCTGATTTCTACCTCCACAACCCCCAACTTTAACTCTATATTCTAGCCCTGTGCTCCCACCTCAGACTTCCCTTAATGGTCACCCCCTCCTCCATCTCTTAGTCCTTATCTTTCACTCCAACTTCGAACCCCATTTCCTGAAATCTTCCAGCTCTGTCACCTACCCTTGAGCTCTGATTCTATCTTTGGTTTGTTAATTTCAATCCCTTGGATTTTGGGGCCCCCAACACCTGGCCCTCACATTTAAGGTGTGACTGACCCTTGCCTAAATCTTCCTGACACCCATTTAAGCCCTCGCCCCGATTCGCCTGCCTACACCGCGCTCCTATGCCTTGTTCCCCATTCCTGACTCCCACACCTGGTCTCCATGTCCCTAGCTCCTCAGCTCCCCAGCTAGATGCCTTGGCTCCCATTTGAGCCCACATCCCGGTCCCTGACCCCATTTAAGCCGGCACTCTGATGCCTGCCCCCCACTTCCCTCTCCACCATCCCCGAGGACACACCTCGCCCGCCTCCGGGTAGTAGCTCCACTCGGCCAGGTCATGGGCCTCCATCTTCACCGAGCCCAGCATCCCCCGGGCCTGAGCCCCCCCACCCGCCCCCGCTCCGGCCCTGGGGGATCGGACTGCTTCGGATTTCTTAGCGGGCACGGCCCGAGTTCCGACCGCCGCCCGCCCGTCCGACCGCCCGGGGTCCCGCTGTCCCGGGCGCCGCGGGAGGCGGCCACGCTTTATAGCCGGGACAACCACCCCCACCCCCCGCTCTTGCCCGCCCTGGGCTCCCCTCCCGCCTCCCCGAAGGCGGCGCTCTCGGACTGCGGCGCCCTCTGCGGGATTGCGAGGAGACAGACCTCAGGCGCCGGGAGCCGCAGTCCCGGTACGCGAGAGCTGGAGATGGCTGAAGAGGGCGCACTGGTGGGAGACACGGCTCATACTAAGAGTCCGGGGCCAGAACTCTGGGGCCTTTCTACTCCAGAGGGTTTCATCATCTCGATATGAGAGGACGAAAAGTCAGAGTCCAGCATGACCGCCGCCGAGGAAAGGGGGCTCAGAGCGCTATGGAATCAAGGGTACCTATATGCCACTATAAGGGCCCGTAAGAGACCCTCGAAACCACATTCCCATTGGACAGACGGGAAGACTGAGGCTTCCGACGGCTAGAAATGCTTCAGACTGTGTAAAGACGCAGGACCAAAGGTGGGGGGGATCGGGGTCTCTGCTCAGTCCCCCACTAGGGCAACCGACCACCTCCAAGACCTAGGCGCTTCGCCGCCGGGACTCTTCATTCTAACACCAGCCAGCCGTCCAGGGATTCAGAACCACCGGGAACTCCATTGCCCAGAAGCCCCTACCTCCCTTTCCGGTAGGTGCCTCTACCAAGGAACTACATTTCCCAGAGGGCATGGCGCTCGAAGGCCGGAAATGGCGGGCTGCCGGGGCTTAGTTGGAGGGAAGGCGGAAGGCCGCTCCCGGGGCACGAGGTAGGGGCAGGGGCCGCTGTCTGGACTCCATTTCCCGGCGGCCCTGCGGGTGCGGCGTGCGCGCACGGTGTCACGGAAGAGAACGGAAGATGGCGGCGGCAGCGGCGTCTGTGAAGAGGCGCTGCTGAGGGGGCGCGAGGGGGACGGAGGCCGGAGCGGCGGTGAGCTGGAGGCGGCTTGAGGACCCACGGACGAAGGGACGAGGGGCCCTGAAGAGGCGGGGGCGCGGTCGGGGCTAGGGCCGCTATGAGGAAAGGGGAGCAGGGGATTCGGGACCCCTATTTCTTCCGCTGTTTGGGATCCTTCCTTGGCTCCCTAGTGCCCTTAGGGCAGGGTTCCAACGTAGCCCCCCAACCCAGGCTTGTCCGCCCCGCAGACCTCGCCGGCCTCGGCTGTGCTTCTTTGCTCCTTCCCCGCTTAGCACAGCAGCTCTTTCGGTTCTTCAAACTCGCCATGCGCCTTCTCGCTTCAGGGTTTTTGCACAGGCTGTCCCCTCTGCCCGCAATATCCTTTCCCTTATTCTGCCTGGCTGATTCCCATTTATCCGTCGGGTCTCGGCACTAACGTCACTTCCTCTGCGAAGCCCTCCTTCCCCGGCCTCCGTCGCGAAATCCGCACGCTAAATGCTCTCATAGGTTCCTGTTTCTCTCCTTCATGTCTCGTGTGGTTTAACTTGTTATTGGATCTTTATTTGTGTGCTAGTTGATTGTGACCGTGACCGTGCTCCATGAGGACAGGGACTGGGTGTGTCGGTCACCGCTATGTTCCCTGCATAGCTCCACCGATCACACTGGACACAACCATTTAATGTTCGTTGAATGAATGGAAGATACAACTAGAGCCACCCTGTGGGGTGAACAGGGGAGTTGTCATACTCCCAGGTGGGAGTGGGACAGTGGTACCCCTTGAGTACACCGGGAGGAAGGGAGAAACAATACCATAGTTCGTAATAGCAAAACTACAGACATCTCAAATGTTCTTAAATACGAAGACTTGCTGAAAAAACCGTGATACATCCCATAATAAAATTCTCTGGCAACTGTAAAAAGGAATGAAGGAGGGAAAAAAAAAGAGTGAGGAAAATCCCTATACACTGATAGAATGGGCTCCGACATATATTAAGTAAAGTGGAAGATAGTGTTTATTGTATACTCTCTTCTTTACAAAAGAAAGGGAAATGTATATATATTTTTAAAAACCCAAGAAACTAAAAGGATAAATTAAAAAGCAGAAGAGGAAGGAAACAGGGTAGGAAACTTTGGTGCATCTTGATGTATTATCATTATGAAGAGAGTGGAAAGGTTCATTATATACCAACCAGGACGCAGTACGCTGGTTGTCAGGTGGCCGTGCCGCTTCGCTTACATGAAAAGACGTGGGGTAGAACAATTCCTTGCTGATAGATACAGCATAGTGGTAAGAAAGATTCTGCAGCCATACTGCAGGATCTATCCTTTTATAAGCTGTGTGAGTTGAGCGACCTTACCTCCCTAGCTTTCAGTTTTCTCATCTGTAGAATGGAAATTAAAAATAGTACCTAATTCCAAGAGTTGGTGTTATGCAGTTTAAATTAGTTAATGTGTTTATTAGAATTGCACTCAGCACATATTAAATGTCCAGTAAATATTAGCTGTTATTTTTCAAGCATCCTACAGCCAAAGGGCAGGGATCCTGAGCCCAGTGACTGGGGATGCCCTTTGGCAGGAATGTTGATTCATTCAGCATGTATTTATTGAGCACCTGCTAGGTGCCAAGCACTGTTCCGTGATGTATATAGAAAGTGAGCAAACAAAAATCTCTGCCCTCATGGATTTATAAATCTGTGTTGATGATGATAAAAGCCATGGAGAAAAATAAAGCAAGCAGATGGGGATGGAGAGGGAGTTGAAATTTGAGATAAGACGAGCAGGGAAGGCCTCACTGTGGAGACATTTGAGTGGAGCCCTGAAAGAAATGGGAGGGAAGGAGTTTGGCTGAAGTCTGGGGGGAGGAGTATGCAGAAGGAAGAGAAGCACAAGGCTTTGAGGAAGGGGCATGCTTAACTTGTTCATGGGACAACAGGGAGGCCAGAGTCAGACTACCTGGAGCAGAGATAGCCAAGAGGGAGATGAGGGCAGAGATAGAAAAGGCCAGATCCTATAAGTTCTTGTAGGCCTTGGTGAGGATTTTGGCTCTGACTCTGAGCAAGATACAGAGTGACAGGCAGCAGGGAAACTAGGGAGGAGGCCGTTGGATGGTCATTCACTCGGCAGACACCTACTGTGTAATACTACTGTGAGTAGCTACTTTGTGCAATATATTATGTTCCTTTTAAAAATGTTCTTTTTGCCCTCCTCAGATCATTGCTACTTATTGTAACTATTAACACTTTATGCAATATCCTTCAGATCTTTTCCTGTGTACATAAAAATAATAGTTATCCTTATCTAGTGTTAGTATAGATAGTACTATGCTAACTCATTTAATCCTTAGAATAGTCCTGGGAGGTAAGCACTATTACTATCTCCGTATTACGGAAGAGAAAAGAGACCCAGAGAAGTTAAATTTCTTGCCTCAGATAATTCTGTGTATACATACACAGAAACTTGGCAAATTGGATTAAATTGCATGTGTTCTGTGATGCAACAGGCTATCTGGACTACTTTTCAGGATGGTAATACGTTGAGATTAACCAAATTTTATCCTGTTTCCTTCCTCTTCTGCTTTTTGGTTTATCCTTTCAGTTTTTTTCCTCTTTTAATATACATACATATTTCTCTTTCTGTTGTAAAAAGGGAGCATACATAAACACTGCCTTTCACTTTGCTTGTTTTCACCTAATGTTTTCAAAATCAGTCTGTGGGGATTTTCTTCATTTCCTTTGGTTTTCTCATTCCTTTTTTGTTAAGTGGCTGTATCGTAGTTTTTTTCAGCTAGTCTCCCTGTTTGAGAACACTTGCTTCTAGTCTTTTGCTATTATGACTAGTGCTGTAACTGATATCCTTCTTCATTAATTGTTTCATAATTTTGCCAGTGTAGCATTGTGATAAGTGCCCCAAAGTCCCCTTCCCTCCCTTTTAAAAACAACTCCATAGTATTCTAGAGACTGGCTGAAGCAGAATATATTTAAGCAGGCCTTTTTTGATGCATTGAGTACCTGCTGAGTGCAGGGCTCTGTGACTGGTGTTCCTCAGAGCTATGTTTTAGAAAGCTTGCTCTGGTGCCCAGTCCAGAATATAGCCTAGATGGAGAGACAGGAAGCACGGAGACCAGTGAGGTAGCTACTGTGTGTTCTTTTGATCAATTGTTCAGCAGGTGTTTGTGATTGACCCACTATGTGTTAAGTACTGGAGGTGAGGCTTAAGAGTTCTGCCTCTGCCTTGGGAGACATCAGTCTCCCCCAAATTACAACTCCTATGCACTTATGCTTAAGCCAGAGACAGACTCTGGAGGGGAGAGGGGCTTTGGAAGGCTGGACAGGGAAAACACAGGCTGCGAAGGAGGGTTGAGCCCTTTGCAGGTGTTGGGGTGGCAGTCCAGCCCAGCCCATGCACAGGAGCCAAGAGTGTGATCCATCCCTTTCTCTTCCAGGGAGTACCTGACAGCAGCCATGGCAAGCAGCAGTGGGGACAGCATCACCCGCCGGAGTGTGGCATCTCAGTTTTTCACACAAGAGGAGGGGCCAGGCATCGATGGCATGACCACCTCAGAGAGGGTGAGCATGACAAGAAGGGTTTGGAGTATGGAGACACAGCCCGTCTTTAGTCAATCCACCTCAGCTGGCAGATCCCCACGGGGGCTGGACTGGGCTGGCAAGGCTAGCACTTCACCTGCCTCTCCGCCTCCTTCCAGGTGGTGGATCTCCTGAACCAGGCAGCGCTGATCACCAATGATTCAAAGATCACAGTGCTCAAACAGGTGAGGACAAGGGGGTGATCCTGGGCTGAGCAGGACAAGGGGAGGGCGTTGAGAGCCTGTGAAAAGAAGATACTGGTATTGACACTACTATCCACAGTTAAGCACTTAGTGCACATCTGCCATGGTGCTCAGTGCTGTGCAGTCATGCTCTCATTCAATCCTTACAAAAGCTCCATAAGGCAGGGTCATTTCATACCCATTTGTATACAGAAAGCAGACCTCAGAGCTAAGTAATTAGCCCAAGGTCCCTCTGCTAGGAGCTGACTAAACTGGTTCTTGACTCCTGGATTCTGAGTCCAAATTCTGTGCTCTTCATTGTTGCATTTCGTCTCTGCCAGGGTCCAGTCCAATGGGGAAGATATGCCTGTCATTAAACAGTGATGACTCAGAGTGGGCAGGGCTTAGATGAAGAAACCCAGAGGGCTGTGGGAGCCCAAAGTGGGCTCCTAACCCAGCCTAGGGATTGGGGGTCAGAGAGGACTTTCTGGAAGAGGCCACGTCTGAGCCAAGCCCTGGAGGATAAGAAGGAGAGAGGCATAGCAAATGGGAGAGGAAGAGTATCTCAACCAGGGGGCACAAAAGTGTATGCAAAGGCAAAAGAGGACATGGGATACGTGGGTGGCTGGTCATGGTTCAGAACAGGAGGCAGTTGGAGTTCAGAGATTGTGGGGTCAGGTTGCATGTGTGAGAATCCCAGTTCTTCTACTTGTTCAGCGTATGGCCTTGGGGAGCCAACTCTACCTCTGTGGTAGAGTGGGTGTTGATGGTGTCTCCCTCGTTGAGTAGTTGTGAGGAATGTTCAGCAATAGCACCCTGAGTTGTAGGAGCCAGGTGCTGTGCCAGCTCTGAGCTTATAGGAAGATGTCTACAGGAAGGGCTTATTCCAAAGAGCCTGGCAGGTATAGGGCCTCAGGAAATGGGTTCTCATTGTCATAAGATGCTTGCTGAATTGTGGCAGTGTGAAGTGGGGAGTAGAAGCAAAAGGAGAGTGGGGAGAATTGATGGACTGGTGAAAGGAAGCCAAACCTCTAAAAGGTAGGAGCCCTGGTGTATTTTCCTCTTCTCTTTAGCCCCCTTGTGTACCATGTCCTCACTATCTACTAGGACCTTTGCCTTCTAGGATCTCATTGAAGCCTCCCAACAGCCCTGAGAGTTGTTTAAGATTCCCAGTTTACAAAGGAGCAAACTGAGGCTCAAAGGGGAAGCCACTTGCCCAGGACCGTGGTTGGGAGTGGCAAGGCCAGAAATTGAGCTGAGTTTATCTGCTGCCTAGCCCTATACTGTCTTCCCCCACATCTCCTGTCTGCATTGATAGACCGTGGTTTTATATGCATGTTCCTCCTACCCAACTCCAATCTCCTTCCAGGTCCAGGAGCTGATCATCAACAAAGACCCCACACTACTAGACAACTTCCTGGATGTGAGTGACTGACAGAACAGGAAGGGATCTGGGTATAGGGGTAAGGGAAAGGATCCTGGTGTAACCCTGACCCGCCTTCTCTCTTACGTTGGCAGGAGATCATTGCTTTCCAAGCAGACAAGTCGATTGAAGTGCGAAAATTTGTCATTGGCTTCATCGAGGAGGCATGGTATGGGCCAGCGCAGGGAGTGTCTGAGAGCACCCATGTGGAGTCAGCCTTTTCTGCTCCTGGCCTGACCTGGAGCCTGCCCTGAGAGTCCTACCCATTCTCTTTCCCATGCACACTGACTCCATAGCAAATACTTAATAAGATTGCAACCCTGGGGGCATCTCTGATTTCTCTACTTCTCCCACACTTCACATCTACATCCTCCATAAGAACTGTTGGCGCTACTTTCAGAATATATACAGCATCTGACTGTTTTCCAACCACTTCCTCTGCCGTTATGCTGGTCCAGGCTACCATTCCCTCCTGCCTGGCAGACTTCGGTGGCCTTCTCTCTGGCTCCCCTGCTTCCACTCTTTTTTTTAATTGAAGTGAAATTCGTGTAACATAAAATTAATTATTTTAAAGTGAACAATTCAGTGGCATTTAGCACATTCACAGTCTGATTTCAAAGCATTTTCGTCCCCCAAGAGGTATCATTGTACTCATTATCACTTCCACCCTTGCACCGGCAGCCAGTGTGATCCTTCTAGCATGTAAATCAGATCTCAGCACCCCCCTGCTCTCAGGCCCCAACTGGCCCACCATCTCACTTAGGTTGAAACCCAAACTCCTTACCCTGGCCTCATCTGGCTTCTGGCCCTCTCAGGACCCTTTTCTGCTCCTCAGAAAACACTGTTGTAAAGTCATGTACCACATAACAACATTTCAGTCAACGACAAACCAAATCTACAATGATGGTCATAAGATTATAGTGGAGCTGAAAAATTCCTATCACCTAGTGAAGTTGTAGCTGTTGAAACATCATAGTGCAACACATTGCTCACACAGGAGCAGTAGGCTACACCACATAGCCTAGGTGTGTAGTAGGCTGTATACCACGTAGGTTTTTGTAAGTACATTCTATGATGTTGGCACAACGATGAAATTGCCTGACAACACATTTGTCAAAACACGTCCCTATCATTAAGCGACACATCACTGTACTTCACAGTCTATCCATTCTCTGTGTCTGCTCATCCACAAGTAGCCACCTGGCTCTCACCCTCATTTCCCGTGGGACTCTTCCTCAGAAAGCCCTTCCTGACCACCTTATGGCCCCCACATCTCTGGTACCCTGTCTTTGCTGTTTATAGTGTTCCTCACTAATTGAATTTACTGTGATGATTCCCTTCCCCACAAGATGTTAGCCCTGTGAGGATGAGTTGACTTCTGTGTCTTGTTGGCCACTGTATGCCCAGTGGCTATCTGCAACAGTGTCGGCACCTGGTAGGGGCTGACTACATATTTGTTGAATAAGTGAACTAAATTATAGCAATGACCATGTAAAATGCTTACTCTGCCCTACAGTTTGTTGGTCCGTCTCCCATGTTATCACCTGTAATATTTACAACAGCTTTGGAGGGGTCCTGTTATCCTCTTTTTTACAGAAAGGGAAACTGAGGCTCAGAATGGTAAAGTGACTTGCTCAAGCTGGGTTATTCACTCATTCATTCAGTAAACATTTACTGGATGATTTGTGATGGGGAAGAAATAAAGTAGCCCCAATTTACTAAATGTTTTCTATTTGCCAGGCACTGTACTAAATGCTTGACTTACTTTGTTATTCGATTTTCAACATAACACTGTGGATTAGTTGTTTGACCCACTTAACTGAAGAGAAAACTGAGGCTCAGAGAGGTTAAATGAGTTTTCTTAAGGTCACACAACTGGCATGTGGCAGGGCTGGGATTTTAACTCATGTCTGTGACGCTAGAACCCAAATTCTCAGTCTTCCCCCTTTAAAGGAGAATTTGTGGCAAATGTTCTGAGTTTGCAAAAAATCCCATTTGTTCAGCAATTATGTATCACATGTCTGCTGTGTGCCAGGCATTTGTATCAGGCTATAAGAATATATCAGTGAGCAAAAACATTGTTCCTACCTTCATGTAGCTGACAGTTGTTTTATATTTTTTGACTGATTCAATTAATATTAATTTCAGGTTGTGCTGTGAAAATTATATTTATGCGCTGAGCTCTACGGGTCAGCCTTCTTGATTTTCTTTATTCATTGAACAAACCTTTACTGGAGGCCTTTTTTTCTTTCCTTCAACAAAAATGACCCTGCTAGTACTTGGTATAGGGAAAGGGCTCCACTTTCAGATTTCTCAGACTTAGGTAAACAAAACTAGTGATTATGTGCTTTAAAATAATGATGGCTGGTATTTATTGAATGCTTTCTACATATCAAGCACAGTTCTAAGCACTTTATGTGTATTGTTGCTGTTTTCATAATATCCTGTGAGGTAGGTACTGTTATTCTAAATGAGATCGAGTCACTTGCCCAAATTCCCACAGTTGTCTGGCTCTACTGCCCCTTGTGTGAACAGCAGGGCCTTAAGAGAGCAGAAGAGTGGGGGTTGCAGGACCAGCCTAGATACCACAGAGAGTTCAGGGGCAGCTCAGTCCAGAGGTGCCAAGCATTGTTCTCAACTTGCAGATGTGCTGGCAAACACTGCAGGTGCAGTCTCTCATTCTGTCATCTCCATTCCTATCCCCTAAGACATGGGCCCTGATTTCCCTTTCCTTTTGGACCTCCATGACCTTCAGCCTCCCATGATCTGCCCTAAGACCACCTTGACCTTGCCCCTTTTCCTCCAACCCCCAGCAAGCGAGACATTGAGTTACTGCTGAAGCTAATTGCAAACCTCAACATGCTCTTGAGGGATGAGAATGTGAATGTGGTGAAGAAGGCCATCCTCACCATGACCCAGCTCTACAAGGTGGCCCTGCAGGTGAGCACTCCCTCCCTACCCAGGGTATCCTGCCTGATAGGTCTCATTTATAGACTAATCTGTTAGAGTTCAAAACCAGGGTCAGAAATCCTTTATGGAGAGTGTGGTGCTGAGAACACCAAGGCCATGGGTTCGGATCCTCTATAGGGATGTCCGGCTCGCTCACTGGCTGAGTGTGGTGCTGACAATACCAAGCCAAGGGTTAAGATCCCCTACCGGTCATCTTTAAAAAAAAAAAAAAGAAATTCTTTATCAGCAAGATGTGTTGTTGGTCTGTGGAATTAGACAAACAAGGGGACCTAAATGTCTACTGGATTAGGAAATCGCCATTAAGTCATCCTTCCTTCCATTGATTCATTCATTCATTCAGCAAACATTCCCCAAGTACTTCCTCTGTTCCTAACCCTGTGCTAGGTGATACTGGGGACAGAATAATGACCAAGAAAAGTCCAGGTCCGCCTTCATGGTGCTGATAGCCCAGTGAGGAAGACAGACCCTAATTAAAGAATCACATTAAATATTTATGGACTCTGAAAGGAAAAGAACACATTTTGGCATGATGGTCATTGGCATTAATAGAATAAATGGATCTATTTAATCACCACCACCTTGTGAGGTCAGCCTTGTTATTCCTTTGTCTTCCTTAAGATTTGAGCCTTCATCACTCGGAGTTGTCACTGTCTGTGAGTCCCATGAGGGCAGGGTCAGACCTTTCTTAGCCACCACTGAGTCCTATCCCCAGCATCACCTAGCACTGGGCTGGGGACAGAGTTGGAACTCAGTAACTGTTAACTAGATAAATGTACAGTACTTATCCATATTTATAGATCTCGTGGTAGTAGTGGGAGTGTTGGTGATTAATGTGTTGTCTGCATTTCTGTCTTTTCTATCCCTTTCCTGTTGGCAGTGGATGGTGAAGTCACGGGTCATCAGTGAGCTCCAGGAAGCCTGCTGGGACATGGTGTCTGCCATGGCTGGAGATATCATCCTGCTGTTGGATTCTGACAATGATGGCATCCGCACCCACGCCATCAAGTTTGTGGAGGGCCTTATTGTCACCCTGTCACCTCGCATGGCTGACTCGGACATACCCCGACGCCAGGAGCATGACATCAGCTTGGACCGCATTCCTCGCGACCACCCCTATATCCAGTACAGTGAGTGCCGCCTTTTAGCTGGTGCTGTTTGTCAACACTGCACCAGCTCCCTTCCTCCTCCTTTCCTACACTCCCCTCCCCTCCCCCTTGTCTTTCTTGGTTTTTAATTTCTGGAAACTGTGTAGTGCCGTGGTTAAGAGCCCTGATGCTAGGTTCAAATCCCAGCTTTACCACTTACTCATTATGAACTTGGGTACCTTACTTCTCTCTGAACTTCATTTTCTTTTTTGTAAAGTGGAAATGATAGCAGTACCCCTTTCACGGGTTTGTAGTGAGGTTGCATGAGAATGTGAGCTAATAAATGCTAGCTGGTTTCATGCTTTTCTTAACTGCAAATTATAAAAATAGTACATATGCACTATTTAAGAATCAAGCAATCTGAAGGGGGTATAAAGGAATAACACCCCTCCCTAGTCATGTGTCTCAGAAATAAACACTGTTAAGAGTATTATGTTTCCTTCCACACCTTTTCTGTGCACATGTAGACATTTGTATTCATAGGGTCTGTGTTTGTGTGCTTTTTTGTTTACAAAAACGAGACCATGCTTTATATTTTCAGCTGAGAGACATCAGAGTATAGTGGCTTGTGTTTGGATCTCAGCTCTACCATTGGGCAAGTGACCTATTCTCTTTGTCTTTGAGCCTGTTTCCTCATTGGTAAATTGGGGATCATTATTATGGCGTCTACTTTAGGATGTAGGTATGAGCATTTGGTGAGTTAATATGGCTGGCATAGTAAGGATTCCATAAATATTAGCTATTCTTATATATTGTTTGACAGCCCCTTTAACTAAGCAGTAACATCAGTGACTTTTTCCTATTAAAATCATGTTCAGTTGGGCTGGCCTGTGACTCACTCGGGAGAGTGTGGTGCTGATAACACCAAGGCCACGGGTTCAGATCCCATATAAGGATGGCCGGTTTGCTCACTGGGTGAGCGTGGTGCTGACAACATCAAGTTGAGGGTTAAGATCCCCTTACCAGTCATCTTTAAAAAAAAAAAGTCATGTTCAGTTATTACCCAATATTCAATAGTATAGTTATATCTCATTCTATTAAGCAATTCTCTGTTGATGGACATTTAAGGTTTTTTAATTCACTATTTCAAATAATGTGACATTCAGTGTGTTTTGGCATAGAAAATGTCTAGAAAGATATCTACCAAAGTTTTAAGTGTTAACTTTAAAGGACTGGACTGAGGAGAATGGTGCTACAAGGGACTGAGTTCTTTGTGTGTCTATATGCATATATACCTGTTCAAAGTTTTATGTCAACATCATTCATGCAGTTTCCTAGAGCTGGATATTTAAAATTATTTCTAGTCTTTTTCTATTGCAAGCCCATGTTTTGAACATCCTCATAACTATATTTTTATACTCATTTGTAGTCAGTCATTTATAGGACTCATCAACCTCTGAATTTTCTGTTTTTCCATCCATTTGCAGACATTTAAGTACCAAGGTCCCTCCTTCTTTTCAGCCCCAAAAGCTGCTCTCTCTTGAGTCCTGGAAGGAAGGACCCCACTGACTGTCTTTCTTCTGTCCTTCATTAGATGTGCTATGGGAAGAGGGCAAGGCAGCATTGGAGCAGCTGCTTAAGTTCATGGTGCACCCCGCCATCTCCTCCATCAACCTGACCACAGCGCTGGGCTCCCTCGCCAATATTGCCCGCCAGAGGCCCATGTTTATGTCTGAGGTGATCCAGGCCTATGAAACCCTGCATGGTAGGTTAATCTCCTCCCCTTCCCCTCTCCACTGGCCAGTCTGCTTTTTCTTGAGGAAATGTGATCTAAGTGGTGGACCCCTGAGTGTTAGTCACCAGTCTAGCAGGTCGTTGACACAAAGGAAGGGTTCTCTTTATTAGACAGGAATCTTTAGGCATGTGACAGACATCTGGTTCAAAACTGGCTTTAATACTGTGGTATGTGTGGGTGAAATAACATAATGTTTGTAAAATACTTTCAAATATTTCACCCTCTCTCTGCCCATCCCCCCCAAAAAAGGGAAGATAGATGTTCCAATATTAGCACAATGTTGATGGGTACATGGAGATTCATACTATTTTCTCTGATTTTGTGTATGTATGAAAACTGAGAAGTCTGGGGTTAAGGCACAAGTGCATGCAGTCCGTGGATCTGTCTTTCTCTGTCTCTTGACTCTTCTTCATCTTGGTTTCATTCTCTGGCTCTTTCCTCGGGGTAGTAAAAATGACCCCCAAAAGCTCCAGGCTTCTATTCCATCCACTTAGCAACCCCAAGGAAAAGGGTGTGTCTCTCAGTCGGTCCAGCAAAAGTCCAAGGGCTGCTGCTCATTGTTTCCGATTGGCTGAACAGAGATTATGAGCCTGTCTCTGAACCAATCACAGTAGCCAAGGGAATGTGGTGTTCTCATTGGCCTGGGTCTCACCCCCCCCCTCTCATTCCCCCCTTGGATTGAGAATGTAGACGGTGTTTCCCTCAAAGGAGAAGGGGAGTGTGTTGTTGGCTGAGGAAGGGGTGATGGATGCTGGGCAGGCAAAATCACAGGCATCCTCTTTCACTGTGGAACAGGGGAGGCTTGCTCATGAAGGTGACCATTAGACATTAGAAAGTCATTCTGGTGACAGAGAGACCAGCAAGGAACTGTTGCAGCACTTCAGTTGGGAATTTCCAGAGGTGGAGGTGGTGATTGCAGCCCTCCCCAGGGGAAACATATTGGGATTTCCAGACCAGACACAGAAGGAGATGAGACTTTATGTTTAATAAAAAGGTGGGTGAGTTTTTCCCTTTGTTTTAAGGTTGACTAATATTGACGGAGACCTGTCAAAGGCTTTAAGCATCTGCCTATAAGGGGAAAGCCACACATTAGATCTGAGGGCGAAGGAGCTTTTCTAGGAGATGCCTGCAAGACCACTGCCCAAGTTTAGGGCTTGGAATTAAGACTAGCAGGACTCCATGAGAGCTGTCCACAGCACAGAGCTCCTTCTTCTTTCCTCACAGCCAATCTACCCCCGACACTGGCCAAATCTCAGGTGAGCAGTGTGCGTAAGAACCTCAAATTGCACCTGTTGAGTGTGCTGAAGCACCCGGCCTCCGTGGAGTTCCAGGCCCAGATCACCACGCTGCTGGTGGACCTGGGCACACCTCAGGCTGAGATAGCCCGCAATATGCCCAGCAGCAAGGATGCTCGCAAGCGGCCCCGAGACGACTCAGATTCTACACTCAAGAAGATGAAGCTAGGTGAGCTGAGGAGCTTAGTCTGGCACTTGGCACGATGTGGACTACCAGGACTAACCATGTTTAAAATGCTTAATTATTTACATCAAACTATATGCTTAATTTATATTAATATATTATAAATTACATTTTGTGATATGACATAATTTAATAAGTGATACCAAAATAGAATTAGTAATGTTATAATACATTTAATAAAATAATTATGAATTATTTAAATTATACAGAAAGGAATCAAATTGAAGAGTCTCCCTCTTATTCCTCTTCCCAAAAGTAACCACTCCCCAATATGAACACTTCCTTTTATGTTTTCCTCCAGAGGTGCTTTATATGTATAAAGCTCTCCTTTATAAGTGAATTTTCTTTTTGAAGTAATTTTTTTTTTTTTTTAAAGATGACCGGTAAGGGGATCTTAACCCTTGACCTGACTTGGTGTTGTCAGCACCACACTCTCCCAAGTGAGCTAACCAGCCATCCCTTGAAGTAATTTTTTAATAGTTGTATTATTTGTCAATAGTATCAACACTGCCAGCCTCTCTTAACTCCAAAATGTTTTAAAAAATCACTTATGTTTATTTCTAGAACATTTATGAAAGACTCATTTTTTCATTTTAAAAAATAAGGTATTTGTTTTGGTATAAGGAGTGAGTTAGGAATCTAACTATATTTTTTCATAATTAAGCATACCAAGCAGAGTGTTTTGTACCTTGATTTATTTTCATTTAGTTTTATCTTGGAGTGCTTTATATACCTGCACATAGAAATCTACCGCATCCTTTTTAATGGTGGCCTAATAGTCTGTAGTATACATGGACACTTTAACCAGTTCCCCTGTTGATGAACATTTAATTTGTGTCCATTTTTAAAAAGTATAAAGATTATTGTAGTATAACAGTCTTGCATATGTGTCTAAGCATAAGACAAATTCCTAGTGGTGGAGTTGCTGGGGCAAAGGGTTTGTGGGCATTTAAAGATATTTTTTGCCCACTGATTTTATTTTCCCCTCTCTTTAAGCTTTGTATTTTGAAATATTTTGAACTTACAGGCAAGTTTCAAAAATAGTACCAAAAGCTCCTGTGTACTCTTCACAAGGGATGGATCATGCATTGCATTTATTTTATTTTATTTTATTTTATTTTATTTTTTATTAAAAAAAAATTTTTTTTTTTTTTGGTGGCTGGCCAATACAGGGATCCAAATACTTGATGTTGTTGTTATCAGCACCAAACTCTAACCAAGTGATCCTCCAAACCCTTGACCTTGGTGTTAACAACACTGTGCTCTAACCAACTGAGCTAGCGGCCAGTCCACACATTGCATTTAATTGGCATTTCCCTTTGTCTCCTGAATCAGTTCTTCAGCCTTCCTTTGTGTGTCATGACATGGACATTGTGAAGAGTCCAGGACAGTTGTTTGGTAGAATGCCTCTCCGTTTGGGTTCGTCTGCTCTCACCTTGTGATTGGAATCAGGTTATGCACTTTTGGCAGGAGTACTACAGAAGTGACACCCTGGCCCTCAGTACATGGGATCAGGAGGCATATGATTGCAGTTTGTCCCATTAATAGTGATGTTGACTTTGATCCCTCGGTTAAGGCAGTATCCACCAGGTTCTCTAGTGAAAAGTACCATTTTTCCCTTTGTAATAAGCTGGGGGAGATACTTGAAACTATATAAAATACCTATTTCTCTACAAATTTTCACCCAGGGTTTTTAACACCTATTGTTGCTATACTAGTTACAAGAAGATTTTCCCTGTACATTTATTAGTTGACACTCTGCTAAAAGGAAGAACTTTCTTCTCACTTTATTATCAAGAGAGACTTATGGATTCTTATTCTATAGGTTATAATCCATCACTGTTGTTACTTATTTCGTTGTTCAAATTCCTTCATATTTAGCCAGCTTGCTTCTGTCTCCTTTTAATGTGTCCCATAAGTTTTTTTGAGCATTTCTTACTTTGACATTGCAAGATGTTCTAGACTCATCTTGTACTTCCCTTGCCCTAGCACTGGAATCAGCCATTACTTTAAGGAGCCCTGGTTTCTTAAGTATGGAATGGTTTCAGAAATTAAGATCTGAGCACTGAGTATGCCTGTTGCTACGGGGTGCACTGAAATTCTTGATTATCATTGCGAAACTGCTTTCCAAAAAACTGCACCAGTGTATACAACCCCAACAGTGTATGAGTGCTTGTTTTCCCCTGTTTTGACCAGCCCTGGACATTCTGCAAACCTGTTGGATATAAATGGTATCCTCAGTTTGGATTTGCTTATGTTGGAGTTAGGCTGTGTGTATTTTTTTTTACATTTATTTGGCCATCTACATTTCTGCAAAGCATGCAGTCATAATTTTTGCTCATTTTCTACTGAGTTGCTCAGTCTTCTGTAATTGAATTGTATATGCCCTTGGTTAATGCAGGGTAACAGCTCTTTGTTATACATGTTGCAGACTTTTTGAAATGACTGCATAACAATTCATCATATTTTTGCCATAATTTACTTAAATCATCACACCATCGAACATTCCAGCTTTTCCACTTTTATAAAATATAACTTCAAAGAACATCTTTGTACTTAAAGCTTTTTCTTTATGGTTCAAATTATTAGTTTTTTCCTTTGGGCTATAACCGTTGTACTGTATACAACTAGTCTGCTACCAATGGAGCTTCTGTGCTGTTTCTCTGTACCTTTAGTGCTGCAGTTAATTCCCTGTACATTTTACCTTAGATGTGAGTAAATCTGGGTGGTAGATTCCTAGAAGTGGAATTGCTGTATCAAAGGGGCGTGTACATTTAAAATTTTGATCTACTGTCAAATTGCCCTTCCAAAAGGTTGTGCCAGTTTACGTTTCCACAGTCTACACCCCTATGTTATAACAGCTGTTGCTACTAGCCTTTTTATTTTTTGTCAATCATATAGGCAAAAAAATGCTATCTTATTAGGTTATGGAGGTTTTTGTTTTTTGCATTTCCCTGATTCCTAGTAAAGTTGAGCACTATTTCAAAAAGAGAAGTTTTTAAACAGTACAGTTCTGTGAAATTATTAGTTGACTTTTTTATTAATAATGTTGTCTTAATGGAGCTTAGTGTGATCAGCTAGAGGGGTGTAGCTTATTCCTATTTCTCGGATGAGAACTGAGGCCCAGACAGTTGCCCAGGCTCATATGGTGCTTTGACCGCAGAGGCAGGGCCATAGCCTAGATCATCTACTGTGCTGCTCCTGTTTGCTGAGGCTGGCCGAAGGCAGAGACCACCTGGGCTCCATGGGAAGAGGATAGTCCTGCTGCTCTCTCTGAAACCAGCCTCTTGTTCTCCTCCTGTCCTAGAGCCCAACCTGGGAGAAGACGATGAAGATAAAGACTTGGAGCCAGGCCCGTCAGGGACATCGAAGACCTCAGCCCAGATCTCAGGCCAGTCAGACACAGACATCACAGCTGAGTTCCTACAGCCTCTACTGACACCAGACAATGTGGCCAATCTGGTGAGGTTGGGTGGGGACTGTTTGTCCCCAGGGCAAGGAAGGATTTCTTGGTCCCTTCCCCTGCCTCTACTCCACACTGTCTACCTCGTCTAGGTTGTTTCAGTCTTGAGAGGGAGTAGTCCAGAGGGCTCTCTTTACCTTGGATGGACCGCTTCTCTGATCCTTATTTCTACAGGAGGTCATTTGTCACCACTGCCCAATAGTCCCTCTTTAGGGACTTCTGAGTTTCTATCTAAATCCACTCGTACCACTCATTCTCACTCTCTCCTCTCCTTTGAAGGGGGGAGGGTCTATTAACTGAAGAGTTCAGGGGGTGGGGGGTTATGAACCCCATGAATTGTTTGCCAACTGGTGTGGGACTGGGAATTGGTGGGGTGAGATGACCAGCATATTCCTCAGATTCTCAGATATCCTGCTTCAAAGCGAAAAAACCACTGGCTCGAGTTGATTGAGGGGTTGGTGGGAGAGGGGGTCTCACATGAGTCCTCTGGCTGTAGCATCACCCAGACCTTCCCACTGGGTCCACATGGAGGATGCCTCTTCCTATGTACAATAGTCGTCACCCTCAGTCTTCCTTCCCTCTGCCTGGAGGCTCCAAGGAGCTTAGTTACTGCGTGTATGGAGTGCATTTTTTCTTATAAGGGTGGTGAGCTGAGTTTTCTCTCCAGCTCAGATCTCTTTGGTGTGCTTCTGGCCTGGATACGCAGCCACTTCCTGGATCTTTCTACCCTTGCGTGTTTCACAGGCATCTCCAACTCAGCGTGTCAAAACTACTTCTGAAATTTCTCCCCATGCTCCTCTGCAGGCCCATGGCCCCTCCTGTACTCTCCTTGGCACACCAGCCTCCCAGTTCCCAAGCCAGAAACCTGAGAGTTAACATCTTTGCCTTTTCTTCCTAATCTTTCCCCTTTTCTGCACCCCCCACGGTCCCTGCCAAACTCTAGGCCCACCTTCTTCACCCAGAGCACAAGCCGCACTTGCTACCTGGCTCTGGCCCTGTCTGATCTACTCTCTGTGTGGCAGCTTGGAGATTTAGCTTTTGAAAGCAAAGATCATGGTATTCCCCTGCTCAAATCCCTGCCTTGGCTCTTTATTTAAATAAAATTTAAATAGATAAAATTTAAATTCAACTTTCCTTAGTAGGCCTTTTCTGATCTGGCTTCCATTAACTTGTACTACCTTTTTTTTTTTTTTTTTTTTTTTGTGACCGGGAAGAGGATTGTAACCCTTGGCTTGGTGTCGCCCGCGCCGCGCTCAGCCAGTGAGCGCACCGGCCATACCTATACAGGATCCGAACCCACGGCTTTGCCACTCCCAGTGCCATACTCTCCCGAGTGAGCCACGGGGCCGGCTCTAACTTGTACTACCTTTTCTGTCCTTGTCACACTCTAGGAAATTGTCCTTTTCAAATTTATTGCCATGAAGTTGTTATGGTATTCTTTTACATTTATAATAATGTCTCTGAGGGCTGGCCTGTGGCTCACTATAGGGATGGCTAGTTAGCCCCTTACCGGTCATCTTTTAAAAAAAAAAAAAGAAGTCTCTGTAGTAATGTGCCCATTTTTTGTTCTTAGTACTGTGTCTGATCTTGCCAGAGATTTGCTTTTTTTTTTCAGTCATTTCAGAGAACTGGCTCTTCATTTTGCTGGTATTCTTTTAGAACCTTTTCTGTTTTATTTCTGTTGCCTTTCTTTCCACTGCTTTCTTTGAATGTTTTTCCCCAGAGTTTTAAGTTAAATGCTTGGCTCATTAGTTTTCAGTCTTTTCCAATGTAAGTATTTAAGGGTTTGATTTTCCATCTAAATACAGTTTTAGCTGCATTCCAAACATTTTGATTTGTAATAGTTCTGTTATCTATTCTAATTATTTTATTATTTAGAGTGTACATTTAAAGTTCCAAATGTGTAGAGAGTTTGAAATTACTTTTTATTACCAATTCCTAACATACAGGGATACTTCAAAAAGTTCAAGGCAAGATTCATATTATCTTTGGTTTTTTGTTTGTTTGTTTGTTTGTTTGTTTTGGTTTGTTTGTTTGTTGGCTCTTGCTAGTATGGGGATCTGAACCCGTGACCTTGGTGTTATAAGACTGTGTGCTAACCAACTGAGCTAACTGGCTAAGCTCTGTGTTTTCTTTTAATTCTATTTTTCTATGAAGTTTTTGAAGGACCCTTGTACATGAATGTTCTCTGTTAGGAGACTGGGGTTTTTTTTGTTTGTTTGCTTACTTTTTATGTCAATTCCTGGTTCATATACTCTTCACAGAACCTCTTTCCACTCTCTGGACAGGGTACCAGCTCTGTCTCTTAGCCTTCTTCTGTGCTGTTTCTGTGCCTGGACTACATACCCCCTCTCACTGCTAGATTTTGCCCTATGCTAGTCTGATTCCTGCCCTCTCTGCAGTTCTCAACCGAGGTGCCACTTCTCCAAGGAGTAAAAGCCTTGCCTAGCCCTCCTGATGTAACTCATAGCACCCTTTCCTTTCCTCTCTTAAGCACCAGACTGTATTGTTACTCATCTTCTCTCTGACTTCCCTGTGAGGCTAAGCTCCTCAGGAGCAGGTCCAGCTCGGTCTTGGTCACTGCCATTTCCCCAGCATTGGCCTGGGCATAGAACAAATGCTTGTTGAGTTAATGATTAAGGAGAGGTTCCTCTTCCCGGGCATCCTATAGGTCCTTATTAGCATGGTGTACCTGCCTGAGGCCATGCCTGCCTCCTTTCAAGCCATCTATACCCCCGTGGAGTCAGCAGGCACCGAAGCCCAGATCAAGCACCTGGCTCGGCTCATGGCCACACAGATGACGGCCGCAGGACTGGGGCCAGGTGAGTGTAGCATGGAGTTGGCCCAAGCCAGGGGTTGGCAGTTGTGGCTACTGGATTCTCCTTACTGGGAGAGCACCTCCTCGTGGTGGTACAGATAAAAATCACATGAGATCTAATGTGTAAATGATTATAGGTCCCATAGATAGATTGAGTGCTCAGTATTTTCAGGCCCTGGACTTTGAAGTCCATCAGACCTGGGTTTGAGGTCTGAGTTGAACTAGACTGCATCATCCACTTAATACCTGTGTGACTTTGGTCAAGCTACTTAATGTCTCTGAGCCTCAGGGTTTTCCCCTGTTTTAATAGTACTGTTGAGATATAATTTATGTACAGTGAAAGTGTGCACCTTAGTGAATTTTTACAAAGTGAACACACCAGTAAAACCACTACCAAAACCAAGAAACAGACCATTTCCACCACTCTAGAAAGTTCCTCCTTGATCCTTTCCAGTGAGCACTAAGGGCATCCCACCTCCAGAGATAAACTCTATTGTGATTTCTGCCTCCATAGATTAGTTTTGGCTATTCTCAGACTTCATATAGATGGGATCACAGAGAGCCTGGCTTCTTTTGCTCACCATAACTTTTTGAGATTCATCCAAGTTGTCATATGAACTATTTTATTTTTATTACTGTGTAGTATTCCCTTATATGAATATACCATCATATGTTATCCACGCTCCTATTAAGGGACCAGTGGCTTGTTTCCAGTATTTGGCCATTGTGAATAAAGCTGCTGTGAACATTTGTGTCAAGGTCTTTTGATGCACACATGCCGTCATCTATCTTGAGTATGTCCCAGGGAGTGGAATTGTTGGGTCATAGGTTAGGGTTTAAACAATGCTATTAAAAACTCATCATGTTTCCAAAGTGGCTGTACAATTTGACACTCCCACCAGCAATGAGTAATATTTCTAGTTTGAGCCTCAGTTGCTGTACTACAAAAAAGGGATAAAGAGTGCCTGCTCCAGGAAGATGTTGTGCAGATTTAAACAAGATTTTTTGTATACAAGGCTTAGAATAGAGCTGGGCATACAAGAGTCCTCAGATGGGAGCAGGAGGGTCTGACATGCCAGGTGCCCATTTGCTGCCACCCTCTCAGGTGTGGAGCAGACCAAGCAGTGCAAGGAGGAGCCCAAGGAGGAGAAGGTGGTGAAGCCAGAGAGTGTCTTGATCAAGCGGCGCCTGTCAGCACAGGGCCAAGCCATCTCGGTGGTGGGCTCCCTGAGTTCCATGTCTCCTCTGGAGGAGGAGGCACCCCAGGCTAAGAGAAGGCCAGAGCCCATCATCCCTGTCACGCAACCCCGGTGAGTCCCCTTCCAGGTGCTGGGGCTGATGGGAACCCTGTCCTGGGGGTTTGGTTGTCAGCTCATGTGCATGCATGAATGTGAGACAGACAGACAGAAGGAGGTCTCAACTACGTTCTCCCTGACCCCAGATTCAGGGTTATAACCACTGAGCCTTTGTTATTCTCTGGGAAAAAAAAAAAAAAGTCCCCCTTCCTTATGTCTAAAATTGGGATAATGATAGTATCTTTCTCATAAGGATCAAGAGAGAATTAAATTAGTTCATGATGGTGGTTACATACCTAGATTGGATGACTCTTGGAGTTCAAAGCAATGGTGATTGTAAAGCATGTAGCATGATTCCTGACATGTAGTAAGTACTGCTGGTGGTACCATCAATGTCCTCATTCTTACCTCCCTTGCCGACCGTAAAATCCAGCCAGTCCCAGCCCCAGCCCAGCGAAGTGTTTTTTTGACAGCTGGCTGGTACGGGGATCCGAACCCTTGACCTTGGTATTATGATACCATGCTCTAACCCACTAAGCTAACTGGCCAACCCCTGGGTCAAATCTTGTTAGCAAGGCTGAGCATGATGTGCTCCCCTTCAGGCTCTCTGCTCCCCTTACTCCCTCCTTCAGTCACGCCCACAATCAGCTTCCCCTTCAAGGTCTTTGCACTTACTGGTCTGCCTGTCTGGAAAGCTTGTCCCCCTGATATTTGTGTGCCTTGTTCCCTTCATTCAGATCTCTGCTTGCACATTGCCTCCTCATAGAAACTCTCCTTGAGACACCCTGTACAAAAACAAAATAGCATCTTCTTTCTCTCCCCTTTCCCTTTGCTCTGCCATGCCTCAGAGTTGCAGGGGCCTTAGAGAGGCAGCATGGTGGGGGCAGGGGCATCTCTGTGGCCCGTTTAGGCCCTGAGACTGGCCAGGACTGCAGAAAGGGTACTCTGAGTTGCTGTGTCCTCGTCCCTCTCTCCCATGTAGACTGGCAGGTGCTGGTGGGCGCAAGAAAATCTTCCGTCTGAGTGATGTGCTGAAGCCCCTGACTGACGCCCAGGTTGAGGCCATGAAGCTGGGTGCTGTGAAGCGGATTCTGCGTGCTGAGAAGGCCGTGGCCTGTAGTGGGGCAGCCCAGGTGTGCCCCTGTCCCCCCCAGCCCATCCTTCCAGTCCCTTTCCCCAGAGCTTACCTCACATTCCAGCAATGAGTTGAGCCCCAGGGTCATACCTCCCTGGCTGCAGACCCCCACTCTGCTGCTCACAGCCACTTCTCCAAGCCTCGTTTCAGTGCTCCGTAAAACAGACAATAACAGCAGCTCTTCACATGTATTCTTAATCATCACAGGGCTGGGTGCAGGAAGTGCTCCGCAAGCAAGGGCTGCCTTTGTGGTCTTGGTTCTTTGTAGTTGTTAACATTATTTTTGTTATTATTCAGATTCAGACATATCTAGTTTTAAACCCTGATTCTGCCACTTGCTGGCGTTACCACCTCAGTCCAGTCACTTTTTACCCGTTAGTTGAAGTGATTTTTAATCAAGCAGTAGTATATGATCATACTTTCTCTGTTAAAAGAAAATTATTTCCAGGGGCTGGCCAGCTATTTCAGTTGGTTAGAGCCTTGTAACACCAAGGTCATGGGTTCGGATTCCTGTGCTGGCCAGCCGCAAACAAAAACAACATATATTTCCAGGCAATACAGATACAATACAGTCTTCCTTGGCTGTCACCTGCATCCTATCCCCCTCCCCAAAAGTGACCAAGGCACAAATTAGGGGAATCTCTCAAAACCTTTTCCTGTGTACTTAAGTACATAGACACTACTCCTAGAAACTCAGTTTTATTCTGCGATCTAATTTTTTCCTCTCTCTTCCGCCACCCTGCCATACAAACAGAACCCTATTGAGCATAAGGTTCCTTAGCTTGCCTTCCTCACTTAAAACCATGCCTGTGGGGGTTCCTGAGCCTGAGGGGTAGGAGTTGCAGGTTACAAGTGTGGGTTGCCCAGGATTGCCCCCCCCACACACATACACTGACATGCTTGCTTGCTCTCCTGCCAGGTGCGCGTAAAGATCCTGGCCAGCCTGGTGACACAGTTTGACTCAGGCCTGAAGGCCGAGGTCCTGTCTTTCATCCTGGAGGATGTGCGGGCCCGCCTGGACCTGGCCTTTGCCTGGCTCTACCAGGAGTACAACGCCTACCTGGCAGCCAGTGCCTCGGGCACACTGGATAAGTATGAGGACTGCCTCATCCGCCTGCTCTCTGGCTTGCAGGAGAAACCAGACCAGAAGGATGGGTGAGGAGGACAGCTTTATACCCTCCTGGTACCTTGTCCTGCCTTCTCATTCTGCTTCTGACCACCTCTTCATCACCACTGGAGTCAGTCCTGCATGTGCCTCTTATAAGTCTTCCTCCCCACCCTCCCTCTCTGGAAGCACATATACGGTCAGTGTTGAGTGTGGCTTCTGGGTCTCATTTCCTGGGTTTGTTCCCCAGCTCTGCCACTTTCTCTGAGTGGCCTGTATCACTCACCCTCTGAGCCTCTGTTTTTCCATCTGTAAATAATGGTACCCGTCTCATGGCTTGCTTTGGAGATTGACTTCTCTACACCCCATATCTTCCCTGAATGACTTCTGTAGCTTCTCCTCTATTCTTGGCCACAGCTTACCCATCCATCTTTCACATAGCAGCTCTGGTGACACTTTATAATAATGTAAATCCTGTCTTGTTACTTCCCCACTAAGAACCTTCCATGGTTCTCCATTACTCTTGCAATAAAATATGTACAGCCTCCTTAGCATGGCCTATGAAGTCTTGCGTGACCCAACTCCTGCCAACCTTCTTAGCTTCTTTTTTTGCTCCTCACCCCTCAAATTTAGCCACACTGGCCTGCTATCATTGTTTGAATATGCTGAGTTCAGGGCCTTGGCACTTACTGTGCTCTCTACCCAGAATGCTCTTTCCTTCACTCTTCGCATGGCTGATTCTTTTTCATCCACCAGCATTGACTCAAATCTTATCTCAAAGCAGCCTTTTGTGGCCACCGTATCTAAAATAACAAACCTTTTGTCCCCCACCATCATTTCCTCCCATTGCTGTATTAAATGAATGAAGTTGGGAATCCCCATTTGACAAAAGGGAGAAACTTAGTTTCAGAGAGGTAAAGTCTCTGCCCAGATCACCCATCTGGCTTTTGAACCCTCATCTGTTCACCTCCAAAGCTCTCCCAGCGGGTTGAACATGCTTTCTCTGAGGGAGAGCCTGACAGTCCCACACTCCTGTGATGCAGCCAGACAGGGAAGCCACGTGGCCTCTCCTCTATAGCTGTGCCCTGTCCCTCCCTCTCTGGCAGGATCTTCACCAAGGTTGTGTTGGAGGCACCGCTCATCACCGAGAGTGCCCTGGAGGTGATTCGCAAGTACTGTGAGGATGAGGTGAGGACAGGCGGTTGTGGCGGGGGGCAGGGACCTGCTTTGGGGGATCTGAAGGGCACACAGCCTAGACCTTGTGGCAGGGGTTCCATAAGGGAGCAGGCCCTTTTGTCCAGGTACCTCATCTGAGGGAGGCAAGAGAGACAGATCCCAAAGGCACACTGCAGGTGGGCTGAGCTCTGGTTCCCCTCCCTCCTGCTACAGAGTCGCACCTACCTGGGAATGTCCACGCTTCGTGACCTGATCTTCAAGCGCCCGTCCCGCCAGTTCCAGTACCTGCATGTTCTCCTAGATCTTAGCTCCCATGAGAAGGACAAGGTGATCCCCAGCTGCTACACACTGGGCTACACCTAACCAGCAGTTTGCAAAGGCCTTCTGTCCTGAGTAACCAGCCCAGCCTCTTCCACATTCCTCTGAAAGTTTCTCAGGGCCTAATGCCTTCTTGCAACAGTATTTTGGTTGTTGGTTTTAATTGTTTTTTTTTTTTTTCATTTTCAATGGCATGAAGCTGCTTGACTATTCCCACGGCGTACACACACGCACACACGTGTACGTGTACACTAGCCTTCCCAGGAAGGGCAGTCCCATTTTGCTCTTATTCTGCACATGTTAGGGAGCTTGATCTCCTCTTAAGGCTGAGACCAGTGTGACCTCTCAGCAGGCAGTGAGGACACAGTGTGCTCAGTGCCTTGAGCAGAGCAGCGTGTGACTGTAGGAGCCCTGGGGAGGAGCCTAACCCATCTGGTTGGGGGGTGAGAAGGGGAGGTGTTGCAAAGAGAGATTCCTGGAGGAGGGGACATGTGAGCTGAGACCTGAAGTCTGCGCAGGTGGGTGTGCTCTAGACGAAGGGGACAAATGTGCACATGCTGTGGTTGAGAGGAGGCCCTTGACTCATTCTGCTCCTGCCCTTTAAAATGAACTTGTCACATGGCAGTGCGTGTCCGTTCATTCAGCAGACCTTCATTGCGCATCTCTGGCACAAGCTCTGTGCTGTTGGGACAAAGCAGTGCCCAAGACTGTCCCCTGCCCTCATGACTCCCAGCAGGTGATATCTGAGTGAAACAGGATTGAGCCAGCAACAGGCATTCCAGGCAGTAGGGAGCCTTCCATGCCAAGTTTCAAAGCCAGGGAGACTTGGAAGGGAGCATTACTTTTGAGGAACTGGGGAAAGTTCAGTCTGCTTAGAGTGTAGTGAGCAAGGCAAGGAGTGGTAAGAGATGGGGCTGAGAAAGTAGGTGATGATGTGGGGCCCTGCCTTAGGCCAGGACACTTCCCTCCTGAGCTGCTCACCAGCCCGTGGGCACAGGTGACTCAGCTGACCTGGGCCTTTCTCAAGCTTGGCTGCCAAGCTTGGAAGAATAGCCACCTCTCCCCTCCCCCCCCCCCATCTTGCCCCCACTCTGTCTCCTCAGGTGCGTTCCCAGGCCCTGCTGTTCATCAAACGCATGTATGAGAAGGAACAGCTGCGCGAGTATGTGGAGAAATTTGCTCTCAACTACCTGCAGCTTTTGGTTCACCCCAACCCACCATCTGTGCTGTTTGGAGCTGACAAGGATACAGGTTTGATGTCGATTCATCAGCTATGTATTGAGCACCTGCTGTATTCTTGGTTCTGGGTCCTGGACACAGGCTGGATCAAAGCTGATCCCTGCCCGGCCTACTAGGGGAGACAAGCATACAGTAGTGACAGGAATGGGCAGGGCTGGGATAGCCAACCAGGGGGCTGTGGAAACCCAGAGAATGTGACGCTTGACCCAGCCTAAGAGGTCAAGGAGAGACCCAGAGGACAAGGAGAGCGAGCCAGTGGTAGGTTCCTGGAAGGGACTAGCAGGATCGTCTCAGGCCAGTCCCTTCAGCCAAGCACCGGGTCTCTTAGAATGACAGACAGGAAAACCCAGGTTTCACATAAACAGACCATTAAATCGGAAGGTTTGACGCCATGATGGGGAAGCACAGGAGACCCAGCTCAACCTGGGAACTGGGAAGCCTTCCCAGGAGAGGCACAGTCTGCATAAGACCCAAAGGGTGAGTAAGTGTGAAAAGACCATCTGGGAAGCAGTGTTCCAGGCAGAGGAGACAGCGGGCACAAAGGCTCAGAAATGGGGTCCCAGGGACTGTACGAAGTAGTATGTGACCAGCATAGAGTGCACCAGGGGCAGTGGCCAAGATGAGTCTGACAGGTGGGCTGAGGCTGCCCCTGCAGGGCCTGGCAGACATTGCAAGGTGGGGAACTGGAGACTTATTCTGAGGCCACAGGGCAGTCATGGCAGGACTTTGAGCAGGAGAGGGACAGGGTCCTAATCGCACTTCAGAAAGATCCTTCTGGCTGCCCTGTGGTTTGGTGGTCAGAGGAGGCTGGAGATGGGAAGTCCTGGTCCCACCCCATGACCAATCTGCTTCCCAGTCCCAGCTCCTTTCTCTGTCTGCCTCCTCTCCCACTCCCTGAGAAAAGACAGACATGGGGTAGGAGGGGGTTGAGAGGAGAGTATGGACCAGTCTGATGCCTGCCTCCTGTCCTGTCAGAAGTGGCAGCGCCCTGGACTGAGGAGACGGTGAAGCAGTGTCTGTACCTCTACCTGGCCCTCCTGCCTCAGAACCACAAGCTGATCCATGAGCTGGCAGCTGTGTATACTGAAGCCATCGCTGACATCAAACGGACGGTGCTGAGGGTCATCGAGCAGCCAGTGAGGCCCCTGAGCCCACCAGGCTCTGCCCACCAATGGGCAGGGCTGAGTCCCCAACTCCAACTCTCCCCCTAGTATCTCCACCTCAGCATGTACTAAGCACAAAGATTTGTCCTTCTGTTCTGACAGCTCTGTGGCTTGTGGGTGGTCCACACATCATCCATCAGTGTGTGAGAAGCCAGCAGCGTGGCCCAGCAGTTAGCAACCTAGAATTGGACAGACCTGGGTTCACCTTCTGCTTCTCACTTTCTCACTGTAACCTTGGGCCCCTTCTGTAAAAATGGGGAAGATAATATAGTCCCAGCAAGCTGCTGCAAGGAGTCCCTGAACTTGTGCACATAAACATCTGTGTCACTCATTATTTATGAGCTGGCCTTCCCCGTGTTGCTAATGGGACTCTTTAGCTGTCGTTACATAAAAATAAGTTACTCCTGCTCCTCTCTCCGGAGCCACAGGGTTGCCCACGTGAGAAGCAACTCAGTAGCAAACTGGCACCTGAAATTCGGAATGTCTGCCCTTCCAATTTACAGCTGGATTTGAAACCACTTCATTTTATCTCTGCCTCTGATATTTTTTTATTATGGAAATTTTCCAACATAAGTAAAAGGAGAGAGAACTGCGTTAATCCCCACATATCTGCCACCCAGATTCAATTGTGCCCCTACCTGTAAAATGGGGATAATAGGCTGTCACCAGGATGAAGCAGATTTTTATCCCCATTTTCAAGGTGAGCCAACTGCAGTTTGGAGAAAAGTGAGCCCACTGGACTGTGAGCTGCTGGAGGGCAAAGGCTGTCAGTTTCGTTCATGATTGTAGATGTGTATTGGGCATAGGTGAAGCCTGGACCCCTGCTGCCTGTGGCTGGTGCCCACAGAGGGACAGGCTCCAGAAGCAGCAGCAGATGGAGCCCTGGTCTGGTCATGCAGCCAAGCTGGGGCAATGGCAGTCACCACAGGGGGTGGGCAGGGGCCAGCAAAGAGTTCACAGAGTTGAAGCACAGGTTGGGCACAAAAGGTAACTCAAATCTGAGACAGACAACAGAAGGAATGGCCTGCCAGGGAGGACGGCAGCTCTGGCAAAGACTAAGGAGCTGAAGCAAGTCTGGGTCTGAGTGAGACTGGGTGGAAGAGACCAAGATGCTTCTTTTCTGTCCCTCTCCCTCCTTCCCCAGATTTGCCTCAGTCTCTAAACCCCATCACCAGTTCTTACCCCGAGTCTTAGCATTGCCCCTAGCCAACCTCCCCGTGACACCTGGGCCTTTCTGAGTTCATCCTGGGTCTGCTCATCCCTGTTTCTGCCTCTAGATCCGAGGAATGGGCATGAACTCTCCGGAGCTACTCCTGCTGGTGGAAAACTGTCCCAAGGGGGCAGAGACATTGGTCACCCGATGTCTGCACAGCCTCACAGACAAAGGTGCCCTATCCTTGGACCCCCACCCTTCATCCTTTCCTCCCTCTCCTGGGCCTTCCCTACTTCTTCCCAGGCCCTGGGGATCAGAGCTGCTGAGACTTCATACAGTTACACCTTTTGTGGGTTTCTCCCCATCCTTGGGCCTCCATTTCTCCATCCAGAACAGTGTGGTGCTAACTGCATGTGAGAAACCAAGGGCCAAGGATTTCTTGTCTGAATTGAGTTGTCCCCTCCCACACACCTTCCTCCATTTCTCCTCCCTCAGAGCTCACCCTCTCCTGTCTTCCCCACTGCCCCAGCACCATGCTTCCTGCTTATTTTTCTGCCCACAGTCCCACCCTCCCCAGAGCTGGTGAAGCGGGTCCGCGATCTCTACCACAAGCGCCTGCCAGACGTCCGCTTCCTCATCCCAGTGCTCAATGGCCTAGAGAAGGTATGGAGGTGGGCGCCTGTCTACCCCACTGACAGGGACATGGTGGGGCAGGAGGAGGCAAGCAGCAGGTTTCTTTCAGCAGTAGGTGAGCCAGAGGCAAATAAGGGAATGTGTGAGTGTGTGACCTGTGAGCAGAAATCTCAGGAGCCGCTGACACCCAGGTACCTATGTAAAATGCTTCAGATTATCCTCCAGGATTTATCAGACCAGGGATCAGTCTCAACTCTGCCTCATCCTCCTCTGACCTTGTGCAAGCCACTTACCCTCTTTCAGCTGCACCTTCCTCACCTGTCAAATGAGGATTAATCACAATGACCCCTCGTGCTTGTGAGTGCATGTACATGCGTGTGCACACACATACACTTGTCTCGAGGCCACGGACAGTGCTGGTATAGCACTGCTCCCAGCACGTAGGAAGTACTCCCTCCACCAAAGCATCTCTGTCTCACCCCTAACAAGCTGTAGGACCTTGAATGAACAACCATTTCCTTGCCTAAAGGGGATGACAGCAAGACCCTCTACTCGCACACTTGCGGGGGTAGTCAGTGGCTTGTGTGTGTAAGGTGCTCAGCCTGGCCCAGGGGACCTGTGACATGCAGGGGGTTTAGACAGGAAGAACGCTCCTCCCTAAGGGGGCAGAAGAAGTGCTGAGAGAGGAAAACATGGAAGGGCTTGGTGAGCTGGAACCTGCCCCTTACTTCCCTAGGGTAGCTTGTCGGGTAGGGGGATGGGGGCGTATCTGACCTGCCGCCCACCCCACCTTCTCCCTGTAGAAAGAGGTGATCCAGGCCCTTCCTAAACTCATCAAACTCAACCCCATCGTGGTGAAGGAGGTCTTCAATCGCCTGCTAGGCACCCAGCATGGTAGGTGATGTGACCCCCTCCCCACCAGGGCCAACTGTGTCCTCCCCCAGGAGGCCCAGCTGAGGAGGTGGGGCAGCAGGGGAGGTGCCAAGTGCTGGGGGAGGCCTTTTGGTGCCACCCTTAGGAGGAGTAGGTTCATCTTGCTCCTTGGGGCACCATGCAGACTTGATGGCTCAGCATATCTCAGAGCTCTTGGGCACCCTCCTGAGATGTTTGGATGATGGTTCCATCCACAGTGGTGGCAAAACTATAGAGCTGGGGCCTGACTCTTCAGAAGTGTCTTCTCTCCTAGGATCCAGCTATTCTCCAGCCTCCCTTAGGCATGGGCTCCACTCTGCTCCTCCTCAGATCTTGCCCGATCCCTCAAACTATGAACCAGGGGCATTTGTTTGACATAGTCAAAAAGAAACAAAAGTAAAACTTTCAACTTAGAAAAATTACCAAGTGATATAGAATGGTTTCCTTGCCCCTCCCCTCAGTGGCCAAAGCTAGGGAAAGCGTGGAGGATGTCTGTTCCACACGGAACCCGTGGTTTAAAACACATACAGAGAAGGGTCTGGGACCATCAAAACAGCATCAGCAGAGGGCTGCCTCCCCTGGCCGCCTCCTTTCCTGGGTACCCGCACAGTGGAAGGCTCTGGCCACTTTTTGCAAGTCCATTGCCTGGCCCTACCCCATCTGTCCTGTCCTGTCCTGCAAATGCCTGTATGGGTCTGTGCTGTGCTGGGGTTGGTGCTGGGGACCAGGTGATAAGCTCATCCTAGCCCTGGTGGGTGTACAGCCCACTGGGGAGAGAGGGAGAATTGCACTCAGATATTGGTGTGATGAGGGTGGGAACCAGGGTAGGGGAGGAGGAGAGCATGATGAAGACTTTGGGCTGCCCAGAGGTCTGCTACTTCATCCAGTCCCCTCTGTTTGTATTCTCAGTCTCTTCCCCTGCTCTATCCTCTGCCCCCCTTCAGTCCCCTCCAAGCAGAGGGCACCTTATGTCCATTTACCACTCCCCAAATCTGGGGCACTCAGACCTATCTCTTCACTTAGGCCTCCCTACTGTCTCCTCCTACTCCTACTCCCACCCACTACAGGCGAAGGGAACTCAGCCTTGTCCCCACTGAACCCCGGAGAGCTCCTGATCGCATTACACAACATCGACTCGGTAAAATGCGACATGAAGTCCATCATCAAAGGTGAGACGCTTCCCCTGCCCCCCTTCAGTGGCCTGGCCCCTGTGGACTGGGGGCAAAACCTCAATCACCCACGTGCCCCTGCTGGAATCTGCCAAGTTGAAGATTGTGCCTCCTGCAGCCCTACCTCAGAGCTCCGGAGACCACCCTCATTCCTTTTCCTCCCTCCCTCCTCTCCTTCCTTCCTTCCTTCTTCCCAGGTGTCACCCTTTACAACCCCACATTTTTCTGCCTCCATCTAAGGCATTTCTGAACTTGCTGTGCGCTGGTATAGAGTGGTCCAAAAGAAATGAGGGGCGCCCCCTTCAGAAGCAAAGCCCAGGGCTGGCCCGTGGCTCACTCGGGAGAGTGTGGTGCTGATAACACCGAGGTCACAGGTTTGGATCCTATATAGAGATGGCCGGTTTGCTCACTGGCTGAGCGTGGTGCTGACAACACCGAGCCAAGGGTTAAGATCCCCTCACTGGTCATTTTTATTTAAAAAAAAAAAAAAAAAAAAGGAAGAAGAAGCAAAGCCCACAGTGAGTGGTAGTCAGAAGCACAGCAGCAGAGCAAATTCAGTGCACCAGGGCACTTGCTGGACCTGGGTAGATGCCAGACCTGAGTTGAGGCAGGGGAATGTGCCTTCATGGCAGGGGTGGTGACAAACTGGCCTTCTCTTGGTGGTCACCACTCACCATGCAGGCACTCTGAGTCAATCTCTCCCTAAATGCCTATGGGCTGCTCCTCCTGATCCCCACCACGTTACCTGGTAAGTGTGTTGACTTCCATTTTGTAGGCAAGGAAATGGAGGTTCCAGAAAGGTTAAGTAACTTGGTCAGGGCCACACAAAAGCTAACTGATGTAGTGGAAAAAACACAGAATCTTAAGTAAAATGGACCCAGGTTGGAATCCCAGCTCTATCAGTTCTGCCCGCCTATGGCACCCTGGGTCTCAGCATTGCCTCCCCGGAAGGGAAAAAGGCCATTTGTTCTCAGCTCTCCCCAGAGCTCCCTTTCACTCCCTCCCTGAGAGAGGTTTCTGACCAGGAGCTGCCCTTCATCACAGAGATCGAGGCCCTGTCATTCTCTCTATACTCAGAAGACAACTGTCTTTTGATTCTTCTTCTCACCTTCAGAGTAGGGAGGGGGCTTCCTCTCTGCGCCAATTAAGTTTCATGTTCTGCCTTGAAATGGCTTCTTCAGCGGTTTATTTCCTAGCCTTTCTCCAAAAGTTCTCTCAGATACATTTACAGTCAAGAGAGGAACTTATGAAAATGCAAAAAACCCCTTAAACTGAGGAGGCACTAAGGCCTCTAGTGAAAGAACAGGGAGAAAAGGATCTTGAAGCTTATAGTCCAGGAGTATCGTCTTTAGACTCCCTAACCCCTTTGATGATCTGATGAAGGTTCTGGCCCATTCCCAATGACAACATGCTCATATGGTTTCTGTACAATTTGAAGGAATTCACAGACACCACACCCCTCATGAATGCCATTCCTAGACCCAGGTTAGAAGTCCTAATCAGCCCAGTCCCGTGGTATTGTGTGGAGGAACCAAGGCGCAAGACCTCCACCTTGCTGGAGGTCACACAGGCAGCCAGTAAGTTGCCAGGCCGCTGGAGGTGTCAGCCGGCCCTACCCTTCACAGTCCCACCTTTTACAACTCTCCCTTTTTCTTCCGACACACCCAGGCCTGCACGCAGCTTCCATTCCTACTGGGCTCTCAGCAACCCTCCAATCGGTCTCCCCACCAGCTGTTCATCCCCAGCACCCAATCCACCCTGTTCCCAGAGCATGTGTTTCTCCTGCTTGGGCACCAGTGATTTTCCTGGTTGTGCCAGCACCCCCACTATAAGCTCCAGATTGAGAAGTCCAGTCCTTCTCTGTGCACTGTTGGAATCCTCAGTGCCTGAGAGTATAAGCAGTCATTTCTGGCATTCGCTCCCCCCATAATCTACCCTCCTCCTATGGCGAGCTTTTCTGTAAAACTATACCTGCCCCCATTGATCTGTTCACGCAATTAAGAAAACACTGCAGGCTTCTACTTAGCCTTGTCCTGAGTGGTGCTGGGGAGATAGCCCCAGCCCTGTCCTCCCTGGAGCTCACAGTCCGGGGAGGGAGACAAGGTGTCCCTGGACAGTAATGACTCAGAGCAGGGCTGGGACAGGGCAGCCCACAGGGGCCGCCTGACCCAGCCTGGGTTTAGAACATTAGGGAGGGCTTCCTAGAGAGGGTTCTACCCAAGCTGAGACCAGGAAAGGATGAGTAGGAGTGATGTAGCAGTGGGGGAACACAGTCACAGAGAAAAGAAGAATGTTTGCAGAGGCCAAATATGTGTTACCTGGCCTGTGTCTGGAACTGCAGAGCTGAACCTGGCTGGGTCTGAGGGTTGAGAGAGGGGGCCTGGTCCCGCAGGTCAAGAGATGACGTCAGGCTGTAAGCATTGGGAAAACTGCCCTGTCTTTATAGGGTCTCACAGTCCACAGTCGGAGTTTGGCCTTGATCTCTTGAGGGCCACTGGGAGGGAAGGGGTCAGGTTTGAGCTTTCCAAAGACCCCCTCAGGGTGCTGTATGGAGAGTGGATTAGAGGCGGGGTGGGAGGTCCACGAGGAGGATGGGGCAGAGCTGAGGGGGAGCAGAGGGAAGAAGGTTGATGCTGGAAGCCTATAGGCAGCAGAGCAGGCAGGACCCATGGATTACCTGGCCATGAGGAGTGGGTGCTTCCTCAGTTTCTGTCAGGTCCTCGCCTCCTGTACGCGCTCCTCTGCCCTTTCGGCCTCCTCCCTGCCTGTCTATCTGTATCTCCCCCATCCTCCCACTTTGAGCATCCCCCATTTCTTATAGGTCCCAGCCCACCCCCTGTTCTCATTAGCCTGTCAAGTATTGGGTTTGGGGGGGCCTCTCTTCTAGCTCAATAAAGACTTCCTGGTTGACAGACTCACATGGCAAGTGGTGTTTGGGGAAGAAGGGGTTCAGAGGCAGCTTCTGGGGTCTCTCCATTAGCACAGTGGATTGAGACACTGCCACCCATTCCTGCGGGAACAGACCCCAAGGCCTGTCTTTGTGGGTTCCCCTGTTCTGCCAGCTCTCTGGGTCCTTCTGGCACTGGGTGCTGAGCTGGGGAGAGGGGGTCATCAGATGCCCTAGTACCGCCCTCCTCTTGTCCCTCCCTTCACTATTACTCTGTTGACTGTGTCCTGTATCCGCCATCATCCCAGCACTAACACAAGCCCTTATGCCTTAGTCAGGGTTGGGAGTGGGCAGCCCCTTGACCAGCCTTCTGTTGGAGAGCCACCTCACCTGTCCCCTTTGGAGTGGCTTATGGAAGTCAGTAGCTGCCTTATCTCTTGCGGGAGGGTGGTGCCTTGCTGCCCTTGTCAAGCCAGAATGGGTCTCTAGGGGTTGGCAACGTCTTTCCTGCCTTAGCTTTTCCCTGGATTGTTCCCAAAGAGAGAGAGGGCCAAGGTCTCCCTGTCCAGCCAAGTGTGGTGTTCAGGAGTTGCATGTGTCTTCTCCATTGGACCAAGTCCACAGGCTTTCCAAGGGCTGGGCCACAGTGTGCCCTCAGAGCAGGGCCTTCTGCTGGGTGGGAGGATCTTCAGGAAGTCAAGGCAGACAGCAGGGTGGAGCTCCCACCACCCAGGGGCAGCTGGGCAAAGAGGACAGGCCCACTCTCCGCCTCCTCACAGCCACCAACTTGTGCTTTGCGGAGCGGAACGTGTACACATCGGAGGTGCTGGCCGTGGTGATGCAGCAGCTGATGGAGCAGAGCCCCCTGCCCATGCTGCTCATGAGGACCGTCATCCAGTCCCTGACCATGTACCCCCGCCTGGGGGGCTTCGTCATGAACATCCTGTCCCGCCTCATCATGAAGCAGGTAACCCACCCCTGACCACCCCAACCCTTGGTTCCCCCGGCAGTGTACTGCAGTGGGGCGCACTGAAGATACACTTGAGGCAGAATTGAGGGCTAGAAAGCTTTGCAGAGGGAGCCTGGATGAGGAGAGCAGACTCTACTGAGACCCCTTTGCCCTGCCCCCTGCCAAGAAAAGACAGTGCTCCAAAAGTCTCTAACTTGGACAGCTAGAGTGGAGAGAGAGAGCAGTTGGGTGGTAGGAGCAGTAGTAGACTGGAGTTATACACCCCAGGAGAGGCACGGCTGCCCTTTGTCCCCTACCACTGTGCACCTGGCCAGGATACATACCAGAGCTGAAAGATGGTCCAGTTTTTCGAGACCTAGAAATTTGGACTTCTAGAAATACCATGAGAAAACAATAAATAAACCTCATCTGCAAGCCCCAGACTAGATTCAGCCCACAGGTTGCCACTTTGCAACATCTGGCTTAGAGGTTAAATGTGGGTTCACACAGACCTGGGTTCAGATTTTTCTGACCTTTGTCCTCTTGTGACCCTGGACAAGTCTCTGTGCCTCCCTGACATCATCTCTTTAGCAGGGCTAATATCATCCTCTTGAGGCTGAGGTGAGAACAAAATGAGACAGGACACTGGCCCAGGGAGAGCTGTGGGAAAGGGTGCTCTGGGTTTTCTTTCCCAAGTTGCCCTCATGTACCAGCTGCCTGGATTGAGAAGACAAAGTCCTCCAGTGGGAGGTCTGGGCTGCATGTAGCCTAGAGGAGTCTGTTAGATGGTGGGGTGTGGGTAGCCATCTTGGCGAGCCCCAGTGTCGGGCTGGGGTTGCTGCCTGCATGCCCCTCCCAACAACTCCCTCCCTGCCCGGTGCAGGTGTGGAAGTATCCCAAGGTGTGGGAGGGCTTCATCAAGTGCTGCCAACGCACCAAGCCCCAGAGCTTCCAGGTCATCCTGCAGCTGCCGCCCCAGCAGCTGGGAGCTGTCTTTGACAAGTGCCCTGAGCTCCGGGAGCCTCTGCTGGCCCACGTCCGCTCCTTCACCCCCCACCAGGTACCCCAGCGTGTTGGGTGGGTAGCCTCATGGGTCCAGCCCTGGGGGCCTGGTTGGAGGTGGGCAGAGGGGAGCCCTGCTTTGCTGCAAAAGGTCAGGGGCTCTGGAGGGTCAGGGA